>NC_133860.1:45245149-45548899 GCF_047830755.1 Zonotrichia albicollis
CGCATCTGCTTCGAGGAGCGCCGCGACGAGCTGAGCGAGCAGCTGAAGGTGCAGCGGGAGCTGCGCTCCCAGGCAGAGGCTGAGGAGAATGAGCAGCTCTTCCGCCACATGCGCTACTACGGGCCCCAGCGCTGGCGCCTCTGGAACCTCATGGAGAAGCCCTTTTCCTCTGTCACCGCCAAAGTGATGGCAGTGGCCTCCAGCTTCTTTGTGCTCATCTCCGTGGTGGCCCTGGCACTCAACACAGTAGAGGAGATGCAGCAGGTAGACTGGAAGAGTGGGGATAGCCGGCCTGTCTTGGAGCATGTGGAGACCTTGTGCATTGCATTCTTCACATTGGAGTACCTGCTGCGCTTGGTCTCTACCCCAGACCTGCGCCGCTTTGCCAGCAGTGCCCTCAATGCAGTAGACCTCATTGCCATCCTGCCCCTCTATCTGCAGCTGCTGCTTGAATGCTTTACTGACGATGACCAGCCCCGGGGTCGGGGCTCCCAACACGAGCACGATATCGAGAAGGTGGGGCGAGTGAGCAAGGTAGGACAAGTGCTTCGCATCATGCGCCTCATGCGCATCTTCCGCATCCTCAAGCTGGCCCGCCACTCCACAGGGCTGCGTGCCTTCGGCTTTACCTTGCGCCAGTGCTACCAGCAGGTGGGCTGCCTTTTGCTCTTCATTGCTATGGGCATCTTTGCCTTCTCTGCCATGGTCTACACAGTGGAGCACGATGTCTCCAGTACCAACTTCACCAGCATTCCCCATGCCTGGTGGTGGGCTGCCGTAAGTAAACACATCTTACCTTGCTGAGTAAAGAGACCCTCCCTTCCTTCCCTTCCCCTTCCCCTCTCCTTCCAGCTGGAGTTGCTGACAGTCTTGAAAACAACAGGCTTAGATCAGTGAACATCTGCTCTGAATTCTGAGCTTACAGGACATATGCATGCCTGCGTGCACACAGACACACACACACATGCACTCATTCACCTCTCTGTAAGCTTAAATCAAGACAATCAGGCAGGTGGTCTTGAAATTCCCATATCTCCAAATGCAGACAGTATTTTCACTTTTAAAGAAGAAGCGATCAAAGACAGGGGAAAAAAAGCATTTCCCAATTTAGTGCCATTGTCAGTGTTGTCAAAACAATAGGGGGAAAAATGCATGCATTTGGCACACTAGAAACAGGATTTTTGTTCTTATTCTATGTGTAGGTCTTCTGCAACCCATAAAACTGCAAGATGATGAGACATAGTTTATTAACTACAGTCAGATCACCCACACTTTAAAAGTGAAAGCTGTCCCAGAACTCTGGCTGTTAAAAATTCACTAGGACCAACAGTTGTTTTACACAAGAGATTGTGCTCTGCTGTGCTGCAGAACATGTCTGTATTTATAGCACCGTAGCTGAAACTAGTGGGTAGCTAGACATTGTCAATGCTGAGGGAAGGCACAGGACCCACACCTTGGCCATCCATAACCCTAAGGCTTGTCCTAGACCACTGTTACATACATTTTGTTTTGCAGCAGCTGATGCCAACCTGCACAGTCTATTTCTGTGTGGGGCCCCAGGAGCACTTCTGAACCCTGGGCATGGCTATGGGTCTGGCTCTGTCCCAGTCACTTCCCTGGAGAAAAAAGCTCATGCAAATAGACTGGATAGGAGTTATAATATCTCAGGCTGGTTGATCAGCACTGACACTGGATGCCCCAAGATGCATATGAGGCCCACCAGACAGTAATCCCAACCCATTCAAGGTCACTTACCCTGGCCAGCCATCCTGGAGCCCAAGGTCTGCACTGCTGGCTCAGCCATGGACGATGAGATGTGGTGGTTTACCACACATTTGCAGTGATTCAGCACATGGCAGAAAAAAAGCCTTACAGACAAGCATAGATGCACACATTTATATGTGTGCACATGTGTATGTGTAACTGTGCTGAATATCCTTTATTCACTGATTTTTCCATCCTTCCATGGGCCATGTAAGGATGGAAAAATCAGTGAATAAAGGAAAGAAGGTCTTGTAATCTGACCTTCATAGATCATCTGTAAGTGATATACAAAGGCTATGAAAACACTGGTGATTCATACAGTGCTAAAATACTCTGTCTTCTGAACATGCAGGTCATATGCAAAATCTTTAGGGCTCATTTTTGCAAAGTGGTGACACCATAATAATTTAGATATTCCTAATAAACTTATATGGCTAGGTGAAAAAGGCCTATTTAACTGAGCAAGTGCCTTCAAAACAGGAGCTGTGTCATGCACATTGCAATTCCAAAGCATAAAACACTTTTGACAGCCTGTAAATTAATATATCTAGATCATTTGAATTTCAGGACTGTAAATTAATATATCTAGATCATTTGGATTTTATAAAATTCCAACAGTATTCACCAACTCACACATGCAGGAGAAGAAGCATCCCTCCTAAACTGTTACAGGCAATGTATAAAACTATGCCAATGGTACAGAATCTTATCACAGGATAATGTTTTTGTCCTGGCTGGTAGACATAAACATCTTGCCTTCATCTCAGTATTTATTTTTGGAGATATTTATCCTGTATTATCATTCAAATCCAGTGACTTAATTTCCATTAAACCAAATCACTAATCCCTTTTATTCCACAGGAAGCACCAGGTGCATCCTAAAAATGTGCTCACCCAGTGCTGTCTCATGAACTCTAATGTTTTCTTAATTTGAAATATCATTCTATTTACCATTTTAGAAGATGACAAACTCTACACAGTGACTTTCTGAAAACTTATTTTAGTGTTAAGCCACAAGGGCATTACAGTCAAAGTCCTACTGTCTGTGGCTTTTTTTTGTCAGAATTTTAGGTTACTGCTTAGCAGATATATACAGTGTGTTGAGACACTGTGAAAAAAATCAAATAAAATTCACTGGCTGAAAAAAAGTCCCTTGCACAGACCAGAAAGTGAGAGGTGACAGCAACATGAAAGTTTTACCTGCCAGGAAAGAAGTAAGTTATATTTACTCAGTGTAAAAAATATAAAACATCAAAATGTGTGCAGTGAAACTAAATAAATTAGGAGTTATCTTATGTTGACTGTTTGAGAGTAGGTTTTTCAAATGTAGCAGCATCTCCATAATCAAACATCCATTAATTTTAATCTGAATTTTAAAATGGAAATATTTCAGTACTTGGTGTAGCACTGGACCCATAAAACAGTTCTCTCATATATCCATAGGCTAGAAAGAGAAAATTATATTGGCTGAGAAGAAAAATGTAAGGGTATGTACACAGTGAGCTGTCAAATTGTTCAGAATCATATAAAATAAATACACTAAACACCATCACTCTCAAAAAAAAACGCAAAAAATTCAACAACCAAAGCTGAAACATTTTCAACAACCCTTAAATCCTTCTTCAAAAGGACTTTCAGCAAAAATTACACACCTGTGTATTTATTTAACACTATAACTTTACATATTGCAACCATACACTACAAGCAAAACTTTCCAGGCTACAGTTCCTTGTAGGTATGTAATCATTAAGGGGGATTTCATGTAGTAACTTTGAAGTCCTGTATAATTTCTTTCTATAAGGCAAATAGGAAAATTTATTTCAAAATTAATTGAAGGGTTTTGTGTGTTTTCACTAGTTCCTAAAATGCATATGAAAAACAAAGGTAAAACTCAAATACAAACCAGAGGATAAGTCCCAAATACGGCGTTTTATCAGCACAGTGGATTTAGAAACAGGACATCTGTTCCAAGTGACATGATGAGGGAGCAGGGTTGCAGCTATCAGTGGATTTGCATGGCTAGGGAGCCACATCTATCCTCTCCCTACAGCCAAACAAACTCACCTTCTGGACAGCCTGGTATGGAATTTGTCTGGGAATTCCCTCCACAGGGTCAAAATCTAAAAATCCTCCTGAATGGTGTCAAACCATTGTCTTTCTTTATTCCATGAGAGGGGTTTTTTTTAAAATTAGGAATATTTTGCATAAGAAAACTAGTAGACACACACACACACAGGCACACACACACACGCACACACACACAAAAGCAGCACAGAATATTTTAGAGTTAAAATGCAAATTAAAAAAGAGTTAACCTTGTCCCTGATCAGCAAACATGTCTGTCTATGTACTTAGCTCAGCTAATAAGCTGTGTGTTGGTTTGCCTGTAGGTCAGCATCTCTACAGTGGGATATGGAGATATGTGTCCAGAAACGCACCTTGGACGCCTGTTTGCTTTCCTCTGCATTGCTTTTGGAATAATCCTGAATGGCATGCCCATCTCCATCCTCTACAATAAGTTCTCAGACTATTACAGCAAGCTGAAGGCCTATGAGTACACAGCTCTCAAGAAAGAAAGAGGGAAGGTCGACTTCACACGGAGAGCCATGAGGAAAATATCTGAGTGCTGCGGAGAAGGTGCACCCCACCCTTTGTCACAGCAATGATAGTTTGTGCTTCTTTGGATATGGGGAGGCAACCAAGAAGCAGGAGGAGAAAAGGGAAAAACAAAGCAGCCAAAAGATAAACCAAAAGGGCCAAAAGTAACAAAAGTAGATGGTGAAATCTGTTTTGAAGGGGGTTGTTTTCAAAATTTAAAAGGCTCAGATTAAAACAACAGAATTTTTTAACTCTGATAGCCTGTGAGCAGCACTTGAATGCTCATCAACTCTCTGAAATTAATTCCTTCAAATTAAACATTCTGAATAAGTCTCACATTAAAATATAGCCCCCTGCTACTGATTAGATTGACAATAAAGACCCACCATAATTGTACAAACACAAAACAAATTGTTGTCATTAAGGGTCAGCCACCTTACTTCTGCCATGGCAGTGTCAAAAATTCAACTAATAGAATACCTGATATACTGACTGTGTCACTTAAATTGGTTTTACATCAGCTTTCAATTAGAGGAAAATGGCCTAGAGCACTTACCTAAATATTAGCAGCAGCTATAATCCCTAAAATGTTAGCCTCTGTTTCCATTGACAGATAACTATGCTTCATTGTTCTAATTTTATTTTTCAAATGCAGCCCTGCAAATGAGCCCTCCTGTTTTCATGCCTAGTCAAGCAATGCACTGTTTTTAGCATTTCCCACCACCCCACCTCTATAATCATCTTTCAGTATGACAGGAACTAGTGAAGAATTCTGGAGTCTGAGCTGATAAATCTCATTGATCAAATCTGCAAACATTTCCAAACTCAATCCTTTTTAGGTATAGGATTAAGTAATAATTTATTTTGCAATATTTAATGTATCTATTTATTGGATTGTTAGAATAATAGACCTGTCAAGGAACATAAGTATTGAAGCTGTAATTTTAAAATAATCAAAGGAAATACATGGGTAGCAACTCTCAAAGACTATTCATACAAAGGATTTTATCGGCACTTCACTGTAACAAATTTTAAACATTATTTAAAATCAAGATAATTTGTCTGGTACATACAGCCATAGGGACACAATCCTGACACCTTAGCTCATCCCCAGGAGTACCTTATATCCTAAGATTACTGTGTCTTCTTGCACAGCTGGACGGGATTTCTCATGTATCTAATCTCATCTCAAAATTTAAATAAAAAATAAAATCAACAATAATTAGATGGAATTGCAGTTTATGTATTACTTCTGAGACTATCAGGAATAATTTTTTACATAAGAGCAGTCATCCCAATTTAAAAACAGTAATCTGAATAACAGATCTGAAAGAAAAAACGTGTAATGAAATGGATCAACAGTAACAGTGCACTGATATGACCCATGGCTGTTAGTCAGCAGCACTCCTGCAAAGCATCTTGATGACAGAGATGCATTTCAAAACTCTTGAACTCTCACATTGTGTCTGTGCTGCCCTGATGAATGCAAATGGCTGCATTAAGATCTCAGGGCCACACGGGACACAATGGTGTGAAGCTCACTCTGGGACAGCTGAGGGTGAAAATGTTCATTAATTTTGACACATCCATGCGAGTTGTGTCAAGCATGGGGACATTTCTCCTTTCAGTGGTGGGAAGGTAATTAGTAACCAACTTGCTCTTCTCATTCTCTACCTCCAGACGAATGTATCATAAGCCCATCTGTCATTTTGTTCTTTAGGAATGACAGTCAGAACACTGTGTGCTGATCAGCTCTGTTAAAAGCTAAACCACATCTTTAAGGCACAGCTGAGCCCTGGGAGTTCAATGTGATAGATGTTTGCTGTTCTGGACTGCACACAATGCATAATCCTGGCACTCAGTGAGAAGAATAGCTGCATTGCTTTGGCTCTAGGGAATTTGCATAGCCCTTCTGCACAGCAACAACGGGACAAGAAGCTTCCAGGAACCACAGGAAACCTCTTACTTCAGTTCAGTGAGGTGACAAGTTACAAGCATGCAAAAACACAAAAACGCTTTATATTAAACATGCAAATTGATTTAGACCCATTAAAAGTATTTTAAACCTGGTGATTACTGCATTTTCCAAAATACAGGATACTGTAAATCGGTTTCTTTGCTGAAGGAATTCATACTTGCATGACCATGCAGATAGGATGCAGATGCTCAGCCTTACATGGCAGGCTCAGTAGCCTTTTTCTTGCCACCTGCAGACATCCAGAGCCTGAGGACTAACTCTGCTGAGACTGGACTTTGTCACAGCCTCAGACTTGACAAAGATCACTAGTCTTGTTTTCCATCCCATTTGCCTCACCTGCAGGACCTATTCAACTAGATATTTTTGAAGATATGTAATGAAATAGATTTTCCACAGCAAACTCAAGCAGAAGAAAAAGGAGTCTTGTCTCTTAATCAAGAGTCAGAATTTAATGTCCTTGGCAAATGCTTTATCTGTTCAATAAGATTTCAATGCACAAATCACTACTGCTCTAACTGCTCAAATGCAGCTTGAAGAGGGTCTGTTGCAGCCCTCCAGTTGAATCTGTTCCACTTTGCACTAGGTAAATAATGGCCCACAAGGTGACAGTAAAAGAACACCACAGAGCTTGATGCTTCCAGCACTTAGCTGTGTGGACAGGAGTGTACGACAGGCCCTGCTGCAATAAAGAGCTATGAAAGTACCCTGGCCAAGCAGCAAAGCCTTCCCAAACACCCAGCCTCCTCTGGCCCAAGCAATCTTTAGTTTGGAAGGAACCCAGAGTCTCCACACATGAAGGTAAAACAACACATGAAAGAAAAACTTAGAGTGCCTCACAGCCTAATGGCTATGGGCCAAAACCACAGCCAGACACAGAGAGTGATTTCTGTCCCTCCAGAAGCACGAGACATTGTGACCAGTACCACCAGGTGCCATTTGAGTGCCCTGAGCACCAAGGCCATCACACTTTGGGCAGCTCAGCTCACCTAGCAGCTGCTCCACTGTCTTTTTTCTCAATGCACTTTGCCCCCTCATCTGTCATCTAGCCCCACCATCTCGCAGATGGCAGCTTTGGTACTACCCCGACTACTCTGTGCACTGACTCAGCACACAAATGTGACTCTTTGGGGGAGAGGGGATGGATTCTCACTTGGCTCACAACCAGGCTCAGCGCCAAGAGCTCTGACTAGCACTAGAGTTGGCACAAGGTATATATTAGAAGTGTGCAGCCCAGAGGACACGCCTCTGGCAGTGAAACACTAAGCATAAGACAACAGAAAATTTCTGCATTTTTGTTTTGCAGTAACTGGAAAACTCTGGTCTGATGCAGTGAGGAGGTGAATTGGAGCACTTTCCAGAAAATTAGAAGTTAGTGCTTGGTAGGCACTATTATTTTATGCAGTTTTCTTCTGCCTTTGGCTCAACTATTCATATTTTAGGGGTGACAAGCATTAGTTGTGCATTTAAATAGGAAAGATTCTGCCTAAATTTGAGGTACCATTATAGGAGCCAGACAGTGCCTGGATTGCTCAGGGCTCTGTCAGTGCCACCACTTGTTACACCTCCTGTGTAGATGGGAACCAGCAAGATCCTTCCGCAAATTCTCTCCTTTTCCTACCATACAAAGGGGACCTCCAGCCAGCAGACTTTCAAGAACCTACAGAAGGCTGTGCAAACCTGTATAAACTGGTTTTGAAAGAGAATGAAGCATTTTTGCCTTTTTTTTTCTTTTTGACACAATGTTTCCCACAGAAGACTTAGTTAATTTATTGTACCACATTTATTGTACCACTTTCAGTGGCATCACTATCCCTAAATTACTCAAACAAAACAGTCAAGTGGTAGACATGATAGCATACAAAAACAACACAGTAAAGTCATGATTGTCGTGGTTACTTGCATTCCATAGGGCTTTGGCAATCAAAAGGTTTTGAAATAACACATCAAGGGAAAACACGCTTAAACACAACAAGATGGGCAATACTACTAAAGATAAAGTAGACAGTCTTTTTTTATGAGATGCTAATTTGGCATAACTAAGGTTTGGAGAAACAGGGTGGAGAATTCTCAGACTACTGAGAAATTAGAAATCTCTCTAAATATGGCTATGCTAGAGTCTTCTATTTTAACTAATTGCAGATATTAATGAGACCCAGAGGGAGAAGAAAAATATATTCTATCATTATTTTTCCTACAGACTTGGCAAACATGGTGTCTCTGTAAGACAAAGAAACAGTCAGTTTATCTGGATGGCCTGGCTTCATTTTAGGAGAACCAAGTATTGTTTCTTCTACTTAATTTAGTCCTGGGAATTACTGGGGAAAAGGGGATGAAAAAAACCAGAAAAGTAAAGAGGAAAAAAAATTAAAAGAAAGAAGAACATTTTTTTTAAAATACGGGTGAGGATAGTAGAAATGTAGAGTCTGTCCCTACATGAGATAGTGGAAAGAATTTAACTTAGAATATGCTTCTGCACAAATCCTGTCTTTGAAGAACATCACTTTTTCAGTGCATTTCAGGAGCTGTTTGCTTTTCTCACTCAGAAAGATAGCACTTAAAGGGGTAGCTACAGTGCACCATGGATTAATAGACATCTGGTACTATTCCCAGGTTTCAAAGGCAAATAGCAATATTCAGTCTTTAAATATGGTAAGTAAACTAAGTGAAATTTTTAAAATATCAATTAGGAATACTTCAAGGTTTTTGATGAAATATAATTACTGTCAATAAGACTAAGAAATAAAAGTCATCACCTTGCTAACAAACCCCTTCAACTGTTAAGAACATTCTGGTTTTATATCATGCAAAAATATGCTTATCTGCTATTACAAAACTTTTATTAACTTATTTGGTAGTATAAAAATTACATGCCTTTTGACTGTAATCCAGTCCTTTATCTAGGACTAAAATAGGGAAAGGTCAGAGGTAGAAGTTTTTTATGTACTTAGTTAATTTAATGGAAATATGCTGAGAAAAATTAAAGCTTTCTACAAGTCCTGAGATAGAGATTATTAATAAATAAAACTTGTCAGAGTTCTAGTTCTACTCTAAAAAATTACTCTGTACTGTCATTCAAATTCCTGAAGTGGATTTGCTCGATTTATAAGCAAAATAATTTGACATCATTAATAACTAGATAAGCAAGTGCCATACTTTAAAGCCAGTCTTTTGCCACTCAGTTACCGCTCTTCAGGCCACCACGTTTACCTTTTTCTTCAGCAGTTTTGGCAGGGGCTGGGGGTGGGAGGGGAGGGGACGGGGACAACGATGAGAACACAACAAAGAAGGTAACAAAAAAACCCCAAAGATAACAAAAAAACACAACAAAGAAGACAACAAAAAACCCCCCAAAACCAGTACGTTCAGGAAAATTCAGGAAATCACAGGCAGGTTGTGACAGCACCTTCCGCTGTGCTGGGGGCCCTCTTCAGGGCAGGACAAAGCAGCTGGGTGGGTCTCCCTGTGGGAAGAACCGCTCCTGGCATGGAACATTGTTCACTGCTGCCGCTCAGAGGTTACAGGCTGCCAGATCCCCCCTTTCCTTAATGTCTGGTGCCTGCTGCCTGCCATGTTAGCCAGCTGTGCTGCACCTTCCTCAGGCAGTCTACCAAAGCCTGAAGTCTTGTCACCAAGAGTGGAGTGTTTACAGTAATGTAAAAGTTCAACCATTTTTAATTCATTTGAAGACAAGCAATTCAGACATATGCCACACATCTTTAATTGATACTGCCTAATTTTTTTCACTGTCCACTATAAAAAGATACAGAATTTAAAAGAGGCTCTAAATCTTTTTACCTGTTTAGATAAACAGTGGGGAAAAACCCATAAAAATTGAAAATGCCTACAGAGAAAAATGGGTAATATCAATTTGTAAAACAGCCTCTGAAAGAATTTCAACTGTAAGAACAGTTGCCTTGAACAGTGGTGCTATCACCATGCTGTGAACATGGAAGTGTTGTGGCAGCTGATGTTCATCTCACCACAGCCTGGGAGCAGAAACTTTAACAACCACAACATACTTAACTAATTCTAATAATAATAACAACAACTTAATATTCTTCTCCCCAAAAAATGTTTTCTCAGAGATGCTTATAATTTAGTCTATCATTAAAATAATAAACCCTGGGTTTTTCTTCTTTTTGTTGTTTGTTTTTTTGTTGGTGGTGATGGTTGGCTGTTTTGGATCAATTTTCTTTTTTCTCCCCACAAGTGTATCTGTTTTGCAAGGGGTAAAAACTTTATGATGACTTCTTACTTCAATGCTTATAGCACCTGCTTGTCTATGTCTGTATACCCAGAGGTCCTGCAGGCTCTCTCCTCTGTGCATTTTATTTTTGGTTTTAAATTCTAATAAAAGATGCAATCCATGTAGACAGACTCCAGTTAGAGAACAGACTGACAAGAGAGCTGAATGGCAGGCAGAACCAGTTGTGGGGAGAACAGTGGAAATCAGTAGGATTTTTGCATTGTGTAAAGCATAAGTGTACTTGTAAGACACATCCTGATTGAAAGATGTATGAATCCAGCAATTAAAACCATCTTCCATGACAGCAGATGGCAAGATGGTTCAATCCACTTCAGCCAGTATAGCCCTTGACAAAACTTTAATATGACTACTGCAAGAGGAAAACCACAAAAGTATGTGATGTTTAGTCGGGCATATGCAAGGAATTAGTGCTGATAAATGAATTTAACTCACAAATTTTCCAGCTTTCCAGCCATCAGTGACTTTCCCTTCCCTCAATCCCTCCACGCAGAACAGCGTGTAACATCCTACTGGCTGCTTTAATGCCAATGTAAAATGGGCTAGACCTTCTGTATACATTTACAGGAAAATAATCATGTTAAGTAAAACTTGAACTGCTGAAATTAAGAGTTGCAGGGATAAAAGAAAAGGTGAAAGACCCTCTATGATATATCAGTGTTTTTTAAACAGCAATTATTTCCAGGAATACCTATTCCTCTTTTATTAGATGGTTAACCCAAGGTATTTACTATTTACACATCTTTAAAAAGGTTTGACATCTTAAAAGTACAGGTCTTAAAACAAGACCCACAAAACCATACAATGGCATTTAAACAACAAAAACTTACTAAAAGAGAAAAAGAGAGTGCAATTTACATAATGGTGAATGTAAGGGAGCAACTCAATGCAAGAGTTTTAAACCCCATGCAGAAAACAAGGAAACCAATGGAAAAATAATATGGCTAAGGGTAAATGAACTCTGCTGTTTTCACACAGCAGCTGAGCAATGTGATGCACACTGAGGCAAAATGGATGAGTTTTAGCAATGATCTTAAACCGGATAATGCCAAATGTTAAATGGGCAGTACAGATTTCTTCCAAGAAACCAAAAGCAAATATCTATTGATTAAAGCAAAGAACTCTAGCAAAGAATCTGTCATAAACGTGTAAGAAATTAAAAAGGTACCAATTTTAATATCAGATTATTATAATTTAATTTTTAGGCATAACACAGGAATAAAGAAAGCACACAGTATAACTCCATAAGTACCAAGTGGTGTGCATATGTGGGCGTGTCCTTGTGTCCATTGTGACAGTCTACAACCCAACTAGACAGGACACGGACAGGACTAAGACAGCAAGTCTCAGTTATGGGTCACAATGTCCCCAAACATTCCTCCTGTATTTCCAGCTAAGCCAATCACTCTGCATTTTCTGCTGATCCCACCTTTTCCCTCAGTTCTGCACTCAGACACAAACTCAAAGTCATTGTGTACGGTTTTTTTGCTTTTGAAGAAACATAGGTTGGTGGAGTCAGTGGGAAAGCGAAACACTGTGTGCTCTTGGTAGATCCTATTGTCAGCAGCAAAGCTGATTCTTCTCTACCTTAAACCAAGAGCTACTGAGGTGCAACTGCACCCATCTGCATGCACCTACTTCCAAGGTAATGGAAAATACACTCTTACACTGTAATGTATATCAATACCAAGGAAATGGGTCTTCTGTCTTCTGAGAACAGAAAATGAAACAATCATTACCAGCTCTTCTGTCCCAGTGCTCACAATGGTGGTTCACCCTCCAAATTCTGCCTAGTAAGGTGAGAGGTGTTAGCTGGTCACAAGGGACAGGCATTTCACCTCAGGAAAATGGCTTTAAAACAAATGCCTCATAATTGCTGGCACAGCCTTTCTTCTGAGCAAGTAGCAGGCAAAAAAAATTTACTTGCAGCCTGTGCACTTCCATTGTTTTCTTGGCAATAAAAATTACTACAAGCTATGTTAAGTTGCTGGCAATAATTTGAGCACTTTGGATAACCTAAAGTAGGCAAAAAAGTACATATGAAGCAAAACAAAAAGCATACATTTTTAAAAAGCCACAAATCAAGAAAAAACCACTGTTATTTCAGAAACTTCCAAAAATTTACTTCTCCGCCTCCACTCAGCCACAGAGACCCATGGCAGACTGGGACAGACATGGCACTGCATCCAACCAGTCTCCTCACTGGGAAAAACCATGCCACTCCTTGATGTAGCTTAAGCCATTGAAACAATCTTTCATATTCCACATATCCTACTTTTTCTCTCCTTCCATTTGGGCTATTCTAGAATTTGTTTTCAATTGACATTAAAGACACCTTCACAGTAAAATTTGTGTTGTATCTCTGGTAGGAAAAGTGATAACTATAGCATAACCCTTAACTGATGCCTACTTAATGAAGGGAGGCATTTCTCAGGTTGTGGTAAAGAATACTAACTGCTAGTCACTGCAAATTACTGCACATAACTTAAAATAAATGATGTATGCAGACTCAAAAATGCAAATAAACTCCCTGGTACACATCCAGTTAAAGCAACTGTAATTAAAGTACACAATCAAAGCATCAGATCAGATTCATGTAAGTACACATTCTTACACAGCTTTTTGCTGTTCTGTTTATTAGCATCTTCTCTAGCCATGACTTATTTTCACTGCTCCCTGTAATCCTCTTGGTTGGAATATGACTGTACCAGATTCTAAGCATTAGTTCTCCTTAATAACCCAAAAAAATGAGAAGGGTTGTACCAGACTTTTTTTTCTCTCCCTGTTTTATTGTACCATTAATTATTCAATCACAAATCTGTTGCACATTTCATTCAGGTTGGGTTTTTGGCAGTAACTGTGACTTCTTTAGAAACAGTTCACTACAGTTTAAATTCATTATCTGCTGCTAATTAAGCCGATCTGTTTTATTGTCACAAAAGAAAATCCTGTTACAGAAACTAATGAGCTCCAATCTTCAGTAACTGAGAGGACATGTTTACAAGCAGGAACACTTAATGCCTTTGCCAATCAAAGGCTGGAATTAAGTACATTTTCTAGATGTGTACAATTAAGTCTAAATAGTTTAAAGCAGTGAAATGCACTGTTTCATCTTTATAAATAATCTCTT
This sequence comes from Zonotrichia albicollis, assembly GCF_047830755.1. Classification (NCBI taxonomy): domain Eukaryota; kingdom Metazoa; phylum Chordata; class Aves; order Passeriformes; family Passerellidae; genus Zonotrichia; species Zonotrichia albicollis. Next base: position 45,258,884 of record NC_133860.1, read on the forward strand.
GCTTCTCACTGGGGACAGTATTTGTTAGTTCACAAAAAAATTATAAGATACTCAAATAGGCAAATTCATAAAAACAAATAAATCATAAACCTAACTGTAATTTGCAGTTTACTTAGGTTACTTTGGACAGTACATAATGTTATAGTTATGAAAATGGTTTCTAACATTGTTTGTTTATTTGCATATGTTGATTCCCTGTGCTGACTGTGCTCCCTTCTAATTCCACCTAAGTTTTTGAACAGGTGTAAATACTTAAAGGTTAATCCCAATTAGACCTGGTTGGCAATGGCATTAAGTGTTCCTTCTTGTAAATCCTCTCAGTTATTGAAGATTGCAGCTCACTAGTGTGACACGATTTTCTTTTGTGACAATAAACCAGATTGTTTTAATTAGCAACAGACAGTAAATTTATACGGTAGTGAACTGTTATTAGGAAATCTAAGTTACTGCCAAAAAAACCAACCTGAACAAAATATGCAACACATTTATGATGAATAATTACAGAAGTACAGAATCATAGAACGAATCAGTTTGGAACTGACCAGAGTGGGTCATTTGGTCCAACCTTCCAGCTCAAGCAAGGTCATCCTACAGCACATAGCATAGGATTGTGTCCAGAGTTCTGGAATATCCCCAGTGAAAGGAAACTCCACAACCTCTCTGAGCAACCTGTTCCACTGGACAAAAAAACCTCTTCCTCATGTTCTGGTGGAACTTCTATGCATCAGTTTCCGCCCTTTGCCTCTTGTCGCACTGCTCAGCATCAAGAGCCTGGAACCATCCTCCTGGCACCCTCCTTTTGGACACTTACAGGCATTGACGAGGTCCTCACTCTAGTCATTTCAAGGCTGAGCAGGCCCAGTTTCCCCAGCCTTTCCCCATTAGAGAGATGCTCCCATTCCTTGATCAACTCTGCAGCTCCAGTTAGTCGTAGAGCAAAGCAGAGAGGGCAAAAAAAAATCCCCCTCTCAATTTTCAGGTTACTGAGGGCAAAAATACAATGTTTAGAACCTGGCACAAACATGGGAGAAATGAAATTAAGCCATAGCTAGAGAAGGTGCTGATAAACTGGATAGCAAACAGCCATGTAAGAATGTGTGCTTACATGAATCTGATGATTTGATTGTGTGCTTTAACATCAGGGCCATACAGGTGCTCCCTAGAGAACAAGTCTTGTACCTCATGCTATGCATTCAAGTCTGAGTCTAACACTGGGTAACCTGGTTGTGACGTGTGCTAAGCACTGCACTTCCCCATGGAGCACAGGACTAGTCGTGGACCATGATGACCTCCGTCAGTAAATGCAGTAGTTTAGGAGACTGATTTCAAGTACGTAAAACATGGGAACTTAAACCAGTTTACTTAACCATGGCAACCAACCACATGAAGTATTGTATATCTCATGCTGAGGAAGCTGTTATCTTAGGAGAAGCAATGCCTAAGTATTTCCTATTACTAATGGAGCCACATCTTGTCAAGCTAAGCAACAGTAAAGAGTTGACTCCTACAGATGGAGATTCGATCAGTCTGGTTCTCTGCTTGGATCAGTCTATCAGCACAGCCTTGAGCACCAGCAGGGTGGGTGTTCTTGGCCTTATGAAGGAAGTTTTGGATTTTTTCCTAAATGGACAAAATAAAACATAGGCTTCATTTTTTAAAATCAAAATAATGCAAAGGAAAAACCAATAGGATACCAATTTGGTATCATGTGGAAGTGAATTCACCCCTCCTTCCTTACCACAATAAAAACCAAAAAACCCTCCAAATCCTTTGGGTTTATTAGGGCTTAAAAGAGTCTAGTTAGAAGACTTGAGTGAAACCAAACTGTGGTCCATTGGAACAATCAGCTGCTTCTTCAGGACCTTCTCTGAAAAAAGTCATACACTATTTTCATTCTATTCTTGTTAGTTCCTAGGGAGGATAGCCTCCATCACAGGGTAAGAGTGGGACTTAAGTAGCCTTCCTGGTTGGTCTGGTTTGTTGTTTTTTTTAAGGAAACCAAGAGGGAAGGGGAATAAAACAAATACAGTTGCCTAAACACAGTATGTCCAGAACAGATGCCTGTGTTTCTATGGTAACTGTGACATCATATGTGCAAATTTTAACACTTAAAAAACATTTTTTTGAAAGTTATCAGGAAAGATTGAATGCCCTGACTGCATGTTCAGAAGTTTCCATTAGCTCTTAAATCTTGAGATTTTAACCTCTGAGGACAATGTTCTATTGTGCACAACAGAATGAACACAATGACAAGTTGTTTTAGAAATTATTTAATATACAAATGCATACACTGCTTCTTAAAACAACCACGGTACAAAATCTTACCAAATCTCAGCTGACTGCACTGAAGTAAATGATTATTTCAGATTAATTTACACTAGGAAGTCAATTTCTCCAGTAATGCTTCTATTCCTTTTACATTTTTATTCTGCTTCAGCTTTGGGATGAGCTTTTTTAATCCTTTTTTGACTGTGCTTGCCACGTTTTCATCAGTGCTTCGGAGAAGGCTGCAAGACACAGGAAAAAAATGAAGGATATCAAAGATCAGCATGCAGGTTATAGAAAGAGAAGCAGTCCATGGCAGGAAACAATAACTATTTAAGACTACTGTAGTTCAAGCCGGACACTATCATCTGGCTATATATACTATAAAAAAGATGTAAAACATTCCATAAAATATGAAACTTCAAGTCAGAACACAGTCAACAGAGGATAAATCAGTCTGCAAGAAACTGCTGATCCCTATTCAATGCACTTTCAAATACTGAGTCAGACCAGGTTGTTCTGGGTTTCACCCAGTCTGGGCTTCAAACCAGCCAGAACTCCGTGGACCCCAGCCCCACTGCTGCACCATCCTCATGGGGAAAAGGTTTTTCCTTATCTCCAGCCTAAGCATCTTCTGTTTAAGCTTGTACCACTGCCTCTTACTCTCTACTCACACATTGCTGTGAAGGGACCAGCTCTCCATCCATCCACTGGTGCCAGACATGCTCTCAGGAGCCTACAAGCTGCCCCTTTTCCCAGCTCAAACAGACTTGGCCGCATAGCCTCTCCTTCCAAGCCAAGGGACCCAGCCCCAGGCTATGCCAGTCGCCCTCCATTGAATTAACTCCAGCTGTTGGTGCCTTTCTTGTAATGCAGGTCCTAAACTGGATGCAGTGAAGTACATCTAATATACATCAAGCACCTTCATTATTGTACTTTCACGCTGCAGTTAGTGAAGAACGATGAAGCCTTACCAGTTCTGTTCTCCTTTTAGATACTACTTTTGGAAACCAAATCAGATTTCCCAGATAAATTCTCTTCCTCAGAAACAAAGAAATTCATCATAAGCTGTAAAATACTATCAGCTTAGTAGTGCCTGTCCTTTTCTTCAGTTAACATTGAAATATTCTTGGATTGAAGATCTGCTGAGTTAATGACATACCAAATTTGCTACTTCAAAGTTATGAGTGAACACTGGCTAAAAAAGTGCATTCTACAGCCAGTTTGTGCAACTGTAACACCCACGCACTGGTATGAAGCAGGCTGCATGATACTGCAAGTCCTTACAATCCCTAGGATTCTTCCAAGTGGCTCCCAAATTTACATCAACCTAAAAGCTTACTTCTTACCTACCTTTTAAGCAATGATTAGACATGGCAAACTGAACTGAGTAAGACATAAAGGAATTAACGTAGCTTAAGATGAGATTTAAATTTTGTCTCCTTTAGGGCACCAAATCCTGTGCTGGATGGCAACAATATAGGCAGAAAAGCACTGGATGTCCATCTGACATCACCACAATTTTCAGCTACTTCTCAGATTTATTTCTATGACTTTACAACATACTTTAGCAGCAAATTGTGTTACACTTTTAGATGTAATGGTACCATTTAATCAAGAGCCCTTCTTTAAAACTGGATTCAGCTGAGAGTGGTATTTTCTCATCTCTTTTATGACTCACATGCCCCTGATAAAAGCAAGGAAGTCCAGAATCCTGGAAAAGGACATCCTGAACATGCTGGTAATTAACATGGAAAGGTACGTTAACGTGGAAAGGTATGTATGTTTCACTCACCACAAGAGACAAGGACCACATAAAGTAGCAAGCCACCCTGGACTGCATTTTACTTATGTCTAAAAATGAATGCCAGCTTCTGACAGCTGTACACGTGATGTTGCTTTCAAACTCATAGTAACCACAGGTATGTCAAGAGAACATTACTAATACAGAACATCTGCATGTTTGATAACACAGCCAAAAGATCAACATAGTGACAGAGAGGGATATTTTTAAACTACTATTCTCTAAGTTCTTACAAGGTCTACAAAGCTGGCACCTATGTATTTTGTGGATGTAAAACATAACTTCCACAGATTACAGAAATAAAGGAAGTCAATAACACATTTGGTAAAGTACATTCTTATCCATGTTCTACTCTGATGCTACACATCATTTAAAAATTTAAAAATATACCAAAAAGTCATATATAGAAATTTAAATAGGCAAGCATCTATGACATTCATGTACTTACAACACTTAGTACACATGTGAGCATGCAGAGAGTCCTCTCATTACCTTTGGGATCCTCAAGATAGTACTAAGTCAGAACCAGGTCCCATATATTTTTATTACAATCAAAAGCAAGTAGAGCAAGGAAAGGAGAAGGTCCAGAGGATACCAGGTTACTGAGAAGACAAGCACATGCACTGCTTATAACTGACAAATAAACTTAAAGGACTAGATAGCCAAAAATTTTCAAAAGGACTCACTAAATAATTCTGAGTTTCAGATCTCCATATATGTGACAGATGGCTTCCAAAAGCCAACAACAAAACAAAAATCAATCATGGCTTTAGGAGGAACTAGTATTGTCTGAAAATTACCAGTGTCTGAACATTTGAGATTCTTTATGACAAAAGAAGTGTGTTGATTTTATATGGCCTAGCTTTTGGTAGCTGGGGGGGCCACAAAAGTGGCTACTGTGACAAGCTGGCAGAAGCTCCAACCATGTCTGGGAGAGCAATCCCTGATGGCTATGAGGATGGACATGCTTCTGGCCAAAACTGGGCCAATGAGAGATGTTGGTAACACCTCTGTGATGACATATTTAAGAAGAAATTCCTAACAAAGTAGACACACAGTTTTTTTCTACCCAGAGAAGAGGAGGCGGTGAGAACGTGTAAGGGAAACAGCATGGCAGTACCAAGGTCAGTGCAAGACAAGGAGGGAAGAAGGTGTTCTAGGCACTGGAGCCAAGCTGCAGGCCATGGTGCAGATCATGGTGAAGCAGCTGTGCCCCTGCAGCCCATGGGGATCCATGGGAAATCCACCTGCAGCCCGTGGGGGATGTGCTCATTCTGGAGTGGGTGGATGCCTGGAGAAGGCTGTGATCCAGTGGGAGACTTTATGGGAGAGAGAGGGCTTCTGCTTCCAGGGTGGAGCAGCCTGTCCTTGGAGAACTGCACCGCATGCAAGAGTGACCACACTGCAGCAGTTTTGGGAGGACTGCTGCTCATTAGAGTGGACCCACAGCGGGGAAGTTCACAGAGAACTGTGTCCTGTGGAAGGGACCCCATGGCCTCACAGGGGAAGGGCTCCTCCTCCTGAGCAGCAGAAGAAAACCCCGGGTGACAAACTGACCAAACCCCTGTGCCCTGTCTTCCTGCACTGCCTGTGAAAAGGAGGGAGGGGTTGGAGGAGAAAAAAGTGATTTTTTTTTTTCAAGGGCTTATTTTACTTCTCATTATCCTCTGCTGATTCTGTTATTAATAAATTCACTTTCTACCTTTAAGTTAAACCTGTTTTGCGCTTGGAATGTTTTCGCCCAGCCCTTATCTTAACTCATGAACCCTTTGATAATTTTTTTCCTCTCCTCTGCCCAGCTGTGGCAGGGGAGGGTGAGTGAGTGGCTTTCATGGGTGCCTGGCATTTGGTCAGTGTCAAACCATGACAAGAAGTACCTGGGTTTTCTAAATGAAAAGATTTTTTAAAAATCAGCCATTACTTCATGTTAAAGAATTCCCTGCTGTTACTTTACACTAGACTAAATTAATCACTGCTGTACAATTTAGGTAGTCTCTTGGCTTCAGTGCATGCAGTTAAATAAAAATGCGATTAATTGCTATGTGATAGTGAAGTAAGCCAGTGTGACATGAAATGGAACAAAAGGAGATGGTTATGTTTGTGTGCTCTCAGCTGCTTAAACAAAAGGACATCATGCCTAAAAAGTCATCAAGAGAAGTTCACTCTAGAAAGAATTTAGATTGTGAAATAAGTGTTATTTAAAGTGAAATAAACCAAAGACTACCAACAAAATTCATCAAACATACAAAGAGTCCTACAATATACTTTTTTCTCTCATTCCTGTTAGTTAAGTTTCATTATGGATGAAGTACTGCCAGTCTGGGAGGTAAGATCCCCTGCATGGTAACAAAGGACACTTCTTAAGGCTCCACTTGTAGAGACATGAGTAATAGTGGAGACGGAGAAAGACTGCCATTCCTCACAGACTTTTCCACAAAACACACCACCCCTGGGCCAATTTCTTTAATGATCAATTAAAACAGTTTCCTGTTTTATCTCTAAGTCTTCTATGTCTATTAAAAGACTATTACAGTGATCACGAACAGTTATTAAAGTCTTAAATATAGGAAAAAAAATCTATTAATTTACTTAACAAATATATTTCGACAATCCCAACAGCTTAGTACATATACCAGCAACATCACATGTTAAATGAATCTTGTTCAGCCTTGACTTAAAGGAAAAATATCCAAGCAATATCCAAGTGTCAGCGAGTAAGCCTTTCCAACAAAACTTCACTGAACATCTGTGCACAGGATCAGATAACTTAACGGCATTAGGTGCATTTGTTGAACTCTAACGGCCTGTTGTAAGAGGCAAAGAAAGAGCATTATCATTTTGGCAGCTGAACAATCTTAACGTCCACATACATGTGAGACTAGTAAGATGTTGTGTGAACTGGTTTTGTATCTGGATTGCAACTACTCTTCTACTACCAGTTCTTCTCACCAGTGATCTGAGTGACAATGACTAAAAAAATGTAGAATTAAACTCAGATTAGCTAACAGAAGTAAAAATGGCTTTTGATTCACCTTGCAAAAGGGCACAAACGTTGAAGCAGCCCTACTCTAAGCCGATAAATAGCAGAGATGGAAGGCAAAGAGCAAGGAATCTAAAAGTAACTTTAGGACAGAGAAGAGTGGAGCAGAAAAAAGAGATCAAGGCACTTAATGTTCAAAATCATGTTGTCTGTTTGAATTGTTTGCTGATTTTGCTTCAGTGAAAGTCTTTATGAGGTGCCAGAAGGGCAAGGCTGATAAAAGAAGTTCCAGAACACAGACCACATACTTCAGGTTATAGGACAAAACCTTGGGTTTCTATGACCTGATACTGACAAGCAGCTACAAGGTGAAAGCAGCAATGATTAACACTGCAGGTCACTCTTGATAAAAAATGTTACTCTTAATCTGATCCCTGTGGGGTGTTTTTGATTTCACTAGTTGCACGGCTCACTGCTTCAAATTTGTGAGCCAGTTAGCTCATCATAGGCCTTTGCATCTAAGTCTATTCTTACGTATGGTCTCTTCCAAACACTTCTCTGCTTCAGTGTGATAACTTTTTAGGCTTTGCAATTAAAGCATCAACACAAAACAGTAATTAACCAAAACAAACAAAAGAAAACAATTTACAGATTTTTGTATGCTGCCACCAGTCCCAGGTATTCTGAAGTTAACTATTTTAATGTAGCTATTTGTGGACTGCTCTTTTGAGAGTTTTGTGCTTGTAAAACAAGACACGGTAGGCACAATTTAAAAAAAATGTTTTTAATCTTCAGATTTTCTGATACTGAGCTGCTTCCTAGTACTACAAAAGATGAAACTCAAGGAATAATCTATGGAAACACTGATTTGAATTTTTCTAATCCTTGTTTCGTTCAAGACTTGCCAGCTGCATTTAAGATAGCACATGCTGACATCATTTTGTTGGTATAAATTTCAATTTATGTTCTCGCAGCTGTTCAAGAAATTAACAAGGTTAATTTAATCAGAAGTAGTCATGCACCACACTTACCAACAAAGAATAATGGCACCTCGATTTACTTCTGCCCAAGTCTTCAGGTTCTCAATACCAACATGCTCTACCAGTGTTCTCCCAAAGCAAACTGCAAAATGTGAGAAAGAAGCAGGGAAGTAAAAAAATGAGACAATATCTTTCTACAAAGAAGCCCGTTGAAAGTTCTCTGTAGTTTTGATTTAATCAAATAGTTTTTAGTGCCCCCAAGTATTCACAAAGTTCTGCCCCCTCAAAATAATTGACTGTTCAATGCATTGCAGACCTTTATAGATATTAGACTGCTTCCAAGTACTGCATGGAATTTGTTAAACAACAGCAGCACTGTGTGACAGTTTACTATTATAAAGTATGCAAACTTGTTTGTTTTTTAAAAAGGGTGTAAAATGCTATTAATATCTTAGAGCAGGCATCCAGTCCAAAGAGAGAACTCAACAAGAATCACAGAATCATTCTGGTTGAACAGATCATGGTATGCAATATATTAAATACGTAAACACCTCTGTTGAAAAATGTTGTATTTTTAAGCATCTGACTCTACAACTGAAAGAAAAGAATTTGAACAGAAGTTACTTAAAATTTCAGAGCTAATCCTTTATTGTTGCAAAAACTTTATCTTTTTCAGCTGTACTGGTGCTCCAGAGCTCTATTTCTTCAGTAGCTTCAAAAGCCTAAGTTGACTTCAGACTCATTACATTATCTAGTTTGACTTCAAGGCCCCAGCTAAATTTAAAGAACTGAACTGCATGGAAACTGTTCTTTCAACTAGCCTGCTGAGCAAACTTACCGGTAAACAATGCAAAAAACCCTACTCAACCCCAAAAAACACCTGCCTCCAAGCACTGCAGCTGTTTTTCGCTGTCACTTTAGATCCCAATTCCACCTGAAGACAGGTTAGATTTTATACAACTTGCTCCCCATGTGATAGGAATTTGTTTAGGGTTTAATGACAATTTAATAAACTTAGAGCAGAAATTATGAATGGTACTTTTTTGGAGAAAACCAAAGGGAATAGCATGTGATTAAACTGGAAATTGTACAGTTTTTACAGAAATAAATCCAGATTAAGATCATCATTTCAGATAGGCAAGTCTCTGAAAGACACAAAAGTTTTCCTTTGGACATTTTCAATGATCTGCTTGAGAAGAGGGAAAACATTCAGAAACATTTAATAAAACATAACCAACATTTTTAAAGGAAATAGTGGCTACCTAAATGTAGCAAGAGGAAAAGAAATAAAAAGTTTTACAAGATCTGATAATTCTACATAGACAAAAATACTATTACACACAGAGAAGTTCCCTCAAATTACACTTTGCCAACCATGTGCTTTCATTTTTTGAGCTTTCTGTATGAGAAAAAATAATCACTATTAGGATAGAGTGATACCCACAGAACATTTTACAGTTACGTAATAACATAAGTTTAAAAGCTAAATTAAGATGGGAACATCTGTGCCCAATATCTGCCTTATGGAACATAAACTAGCAAAGATGTCCTATTTTTGTGCACAAATTATTTTAGTAACAGTTACAAAGCATTAACCCAGCAGCACTAATGAACACAGTAAAGATTACAGCCCGGCTTACAAGGACTAATGGAACAGGGGCTCCTGTAAGAAAGACTTCACTGTTTCTATTATTATCCTTAAACTACTATGTAATTTAGCAAAGACACTGTAAGCATAGAAATGAACTCTGCCCCAAATACACAATAAAGTACTGAGAAAAAAACCCCAACCACTGCTTGCATTGCAAAAAAAAAGCAAACATATCCTTGGCATTCTGTTTGTATAGCAACTCACAACAGCAAAAACACAGAAACAATAACATTAATTTTTCCATATACTAGTATACTCAAAGAAATAACTGCAACTATCTTATCTGAGGTCAGATGGCAAACTACTCTGAAGTCAATCTGAGAAAATAAAGCTGTATTTCCAACATACCTTCTTTTCCACTCGCTTTCATCTTTTCATCTTGCTCTATTAACCATTTCAAAACTAGATGGCCTGCCGGATGTTCTGCAATGTGGAGCTTTAAGGAGAATAGACAAACAAAAAAAACCCCAAAATTATTTAGTGATGTTGGTTCAAAATCCAGTTACATGCCTGCCCATAAATATTTCTGCTTGATTTATTCACTCTGCCGTCACACTGATTCACTGAGTCATGACCTATATTAGTATAACAAGTTTGAAGTAAACTTCTGGTTGCTCATTTAAACTGACCATTTAAACTCTTACCATCTTCCCTGCAACATTTATCTTTCAGTAATACAAACTATGCCAACCAACATTTCATCCACCCTTCCAAGGACTTCATTCTTAATAAACAAAACCTCCTGGTCTGTCTCTGCCAGAACTTCTAAACCTTTCACATTTTCACACCTGAAAATCAACTACAGTATGGTTTACAGAAAGTCACAGAAAACATGTGTAGTTCACATTAAAATTTCAATAAATGTCTATCAAAGAATGTGAAACACAGAGCTAAAACACCACAACTATGGAAATCTGGAGATACCTATCTCAAACACAGTACACATCATATTTTTTTGTTTTCTAGTTTATGAACACATATCTGACTGAGTTTAACAAAGTAGGGGAGGGGAACTCTTTGAAGAGAAGGTCATACTTTGAAGACAAACATCGCTTATCTAAGATCTTTCCTTGCATGGAGATATGCATGCCTGAAAGGTAAGAGATCTCGTCCCTCTCAATGTAAACAGTCCAATGACCTATAAAAGTTTGCTAAGGGCTTGACTGCACACTAGGCTGTGTAACATGCTTGTCAGCAACCTTCCCACTAAGTGTTTAAAGCAGTTCTCAAGATTGAACATCATGAAGCACCTTGCCCTACAACTCATACGAAATGCTGGCTTCAAGCCATCTCTCCACATGTGCTAATAATAAACTATGAATTCAACAAGTCAGAAAACAGGATCACATCTAATGTGCAAGTGCTATCAGTGCAGTACAGTGATGACATACATGAAGGAAATCAAGACCAGACTTCATTTTACTGATGCAGAAGATCTGCAGGATATCAGCACCTTGTCTTCTGTACATTACCTGTCCATCACGGCCCCCTGGAACAAGCTCTTCTGCTGCTAACTTAGCAATTGCATCTAGTGCAGGCTGGATGTCACCAAGAGCTGTTCTTAAAATATCAGCAACCAAGACAAAAGTAGCTTTGTCTATCACTACTTCTTGGGTATGTTCTTGCAAATATTCTAGCAAAGGTGGGGAAATGGCTTCCAGGAGTTCATGACGACGGAGTTCAGTATTCTTCTTACTGATGAAAGAGATAGCAGATTACTGCAGAAGACTTGCACTGTATGCACATCAAGTAACAAGAAATTTCAGAATGTATGTGCTGTTTGAGACATTTAAATTATTGCTAGATTCAAATGCAGGCATTATTGTTCCCTCTGTTTCATGTACAATTAAACGCATGTTGGACACAGAATTTAAGAACGCATGGAGTGAAAATGTGTTTAAAGCTGACTGTCTCAAAACCTCTTCAGTTTTTTCTTGGAAGTAACATTTACTATTTCTTTTCATTTTGTTATCTCAACTATGGTAATGTATTTTACACAGCTTACTAGTCATCTAGAACTGCTCCCTCTTCAAAAGCTGGTAAGCATCAATGTCAATATCAGAGACTGAAACCAAATTAACAATTTCCATTCTTATTGCTAGATTTTGAGATATACTTTTATGCTAGCCAAAGAACCAGTAATGCATATTACAAATTTTCTTCTAACTGAATTTGATATATGAGCTTACACACAAAAATTTGCCCTTTATAAAAGGGGCAAAAGTGTATTATTTATATATATTTACATTACTTAGATTTATTATGAAGAAAAGTTGAAATTAAATCATGACAAAAAGTTGCATGACTTCTTCTGGGCTCTTAAGAAAAACCATGTAATTTTCATATCTGAGTTACCTATAGGCATTTCCATCTCCCTGTTGCAAAAGTGTGATGATTTCTGGAACAAAATGTGCAGGATCTCTAGGACTTAGCAAGTACAACAAGACCTTCTTTCCATATTTGTTGTTTATTATATCAGGCAAAGAAGCCTTTATTTCCTGTGGGAGTAAACAAACCACAACAAAACATTAATGAAATAATAGTTCTTGGTCACTATCAGTATTAGAACTGCAAAAAAAGTACCAGGAGAAACCCTAAATGACAGAGACATGCCATCTCTTGTTGGTAATGTATCCATCTTTCTGGAGTCCTCATGAAAAAGAGGGATTTTGTGCTGTAATCTGCCTGAATCCTTACACATGCCAGGCACTCAGTGTACAGTTCCAATCACATACCAAAGTTCAAAGCACCACAGGCAGACTTCGGTCCAGGATTAAGATTCTGTGGACCTGGGAGATGATGGTAAGAAGAGACTTTCCTTCAGAGAATTTAAAGAGCTTAAAGCCCTCCTTTACCTACTAATTCTCAGCCCATACTGCCAACCCAGACGAATGTGAATTTTGCAATACTACCAAAAAATTCCAAACCAACAAAAACAGCCCCAAAACAAAAAAACTACCAAGAATTTCTTTTTCTCTGTCTCAAGTTCTACTAGTTTTTTTATCTTCCTAAAGCTGTATTTTTTTATGGACAGAATGATAATGTCTATAAGGTATCTTTGAAGTGCAACTGCTCTTTGAAATAATTTTAAAGATTGGTTTTCTCTACAGAATATGCTTCAATGCTTAATTTTAAGATGCCCCCACCCCATCATCTGCTACTAGCTTTCATTGGCTAGCTGAAGAGCTGGTTTTGATCCTAAGATTTTTTTCTCCCTCTTCCGCCATCCTTTCCCCATTATTGACCACACCTAATGGCCAATTGTGTATGTGCGAAGGCCACGTCGTGTTCTCCATTCTCTGCCCAGACTGATGTTGTAGGATGACCAAACAATAAACATTCCATTATCTTTGATAATGGATTAATTCTTGATCTCAGATGATTCTGTAATTAAATGACATCTTGGAAGCTCAGCTAAAGACACAGTATCTGAACTAATAAACTCTCCAGAAAGCAGAGTGCTTGTTACACAGTACAGGAATAGGTCAAATATACCACACTAGGGCAGCTCAGATATGTCAGAACTTACTTCCTTAGACCTTTCCCAGAAGTTGTAACATTCCAAGCCTGGCTCTGGGAACCAAACCCAGCTGCAATCACAGCCGTAATCCTTGAGGAACAAAAGCCACCTCCACACAGAGATGCTTTCATCATTCCAGGCCCATTAGAGAGGCACAGTCTAAGGGCCAAATCCCTATGATATGGTATAAAATCCCAACTGCACCCTACACAAAGTTTCACAAGGGAAAAATTGTTCCTCTGCTTTGCAAAACAAGCCTCATCAGAACCACTTTCTCCTCATATTCCTTCTCCACACACAGAAGATTTGCCTCCTCTTTACCTCCCTGCCACTTCCCCTAAACCCATCAGCCCCTACAGCTATAGCATGAGTACTACTGCAAGCAGATTACACCACGTACGTCAATGTGAATTTCTCTGCTGAGAGGATGCAAACAGTTTAGCTTGCAAAATCAATAAGGTACCATCATCATTCTCAAGTTTTCCACCAATTTCATCTCTAGAAATACTAGTAGAGTTTAAACTTCTATGATGAAAGACATTGACTTTAAAGAGACTCCAGTCACCCCTTATCCAGAATGAATGTGTACTAAAAGGGAAAATTCCAGCAAGCACTGAAACTAGCTTAAAAATAAAATCAAGTAAATAATTAAAATTATGTCTGAAAGTGCTACGCTCTGCTAGGAAAAGAAAAAACGAATCATGATACATAAATATAATGAAACAGAAAAAATGGGAAGTATTTAAATAGTCTAAAAAAGCAGATGGATTCCTACTTTCATCCTCCTATACACTGACAAACACATTGACACTATTTAATATACTATTTTAGGAGAAATTCAATTACTTACTGATATAATTAACTGCTTCACAAGTTTAGTGTCATCAATGCAATCAAATGCTGCCAGCAAGACCAGATGAGAAAATTCACCCTGCAAAGATGAGACATCAGAAACCACATGCAATCATTTTTTATGAATCTACTAACTGACTTATAATCAGGATTTCTGAGGGTTTGTCTCAAACATAACACAACATGAAGCACAAGCAAATTCTGACTACTGTCAAAGAATGAGAGAAGTCCAACATTTAGATTTCTTTTCAAAAGCAAGGCTTGTTAAAAGAAATATGTTGTTAAAAAAGAGAAAAATCTTCCATTTCCAGTGGATACACTGTTTTATCACATGCAAGCTATTAACCTAATACTACTGTATTATCAACATTTGAAATCATAGTATTTTCCCTACAGCAACATTACATACAGACTTTATTTCTATTGTAGATTTGCTTAAAAGTGAACTAAGCCACATAAAATGTTTTTGGAGATCATATCTCTGCAATGAGCCATACAGTCCCTATTACATTGTTGGAGATCAAGTCTCCAGTACATTCAAAAGGGCACAAACAAACCAGTTCACTTGCATGTCAGTGAGGCGCTACATCGAAGTGAAACCAGATCTTCCAGTGTTGTGTCAGTTATTATTTACCCACTGTCTCGTATTTCCACATAATTTATAAAATTAAACAATTCATTTATTCTACTGCTAAATTATGGAGAGAAAGATTACCTAGACCAGTGGCCCTCAAAGTGGGCTGTACAAGACAATCCACCACGGTACAGAAAGAAAATATTTTTGGAACCATTAATAAAAAATAAAATTAGCCTCTGGTTATTTTTATCTCATCCTTTCAAATTTTCTATTTCTATTATAATGTACACTACTATAGTAGTAAAGGCATGTGATTTATACATAAATATATATATTGGGGATATATGCCCGGGATGTGGTCAAAATCCTTGAATGCCACTGATTGAGACCACAATAACTATTAGCAAATAAAAAACTCCACAGCAACCAGGAAGGGAAGTTTAAAAAGCTCTTCTTTTACACCTACTGTTTAGCCTGTAGGTGTAGGTGTGAAATCTGGTTTCAACTGTTACTCTGCTGGTACTGCAGACTCCAAAAACATGTTTTTCCTTAAAAAGTAAAACAGACTTCTTCCATTGTATGCCAATTTATTTTGAAGCTTCCTGACTTGAAAAAAATATTGAGCATCTTCAAAGAAATACACATGTTAAGAGAGCTTTTTCAGTGACATCTCCAGCATATCTTTATTTTAATTCCTCCTCTTTATACAGGCTGCTTTACTCCCAACCAAGGAAAATTAACCAATGAGCCACATGAAGATGCAGTACAAAGTTGGGATCAACAAAATAAAAAGTAGAAAGAAAACTGAGGAATAATAATGAACTCAGCAACAATGAAGCATAGTACTACATGCAGTGCTCACAATGAAGCTTCTTGGCATGTCTTCAAATATTCCATACAGTTCAATTATTTTATATTATCTAAAACATCACTATTTTAAGACTGGTTTTATAAAGATCTCAAAATTGTTCCCAGTGCCAAAGAACATTCAAGCTAGCCTCTATCAAATCACTAGTTTCAGAGACTATGAAATAAATGGTTAATATACACTCACCGTTGCTATTTTTTCAATGTACGTCTTCATAGTTTTCACAATGACTTTCCTGTCCTATCCAAAAGGAAAGAGGAAACTCAAATGAGCCTAGAATACCTGTGATTCTGAGTAACTAAACTGCTATTTACACCTTTCAAAAAGATAATCTTCGGTTTGCTTTCTAAGGCAAAGGCATCTATGAAAGATTAACCCATATTCTATTACTTTACACCCAGAAGCAGCATGGAAAGTTAAACCTCAATTGTTACTTGAACCCAGAGATCCCATGGTATATTTACAAGTCCAGATCACCAATGGGACATGACAAAAAAACTTGGAAAAAACCACAGCAAACAAAAAACCCCAAACCATCACATATGTTCATTCATAATTTGTCCATTAATTAAAGGAGAATGCATTTCATCTCCTCATTTGGTAAGAAACATATTCAACAGAACTTGAAACTCTAGCTTGGTTTAAATCCCTATTACTAGCAAGAATATTTTGTCAGAAAGTTCCCTCCCTGTATTTTTGGCTCTTGGAATCACGGTCCAGTCTTCTTTAGATCAATTACTATGCCTAGATCCTAGGAATTTTTTTTTCTGCATTCTTTAGCAAGTGGACCATTTTAATAAGTAATCTTTTTTATTTTTTAACAGAGAAAAACATAGGAGGCATTACATTATGTCCAAGATGTGATGACATGTATTACACCAAAATTTCTGGATACTGTATCAGCTGATGAAACTAAACCACACTTCCTATAACATTTTGCAAGTCTTGGCATTCTAAAGCCAAACATGGTTTCACACTACAACTGCTTTACTGTTCCCTCCCTACCATCAATTTCACTTATATTAAGAAACCTATGGGACAAATGAAATGCCAAGAACCTTACAGTGGAAAAATTACTGCAGGCATCACTGCCAAAACCTCTGCTAAAAATAAAAGGAGGTGCTTCTCCTATAGAAGCTCTAATGAAAGCATTTAAGTCACAAAAAGCACTGCTTAAGTTTGCCAATAGATAAAAA
Source organism: Zonotrichia albicollis (assembly GCF_047830755.1). Taxonomy (NCBI): domain Eukaryota; kingdom Metazoa; phylum Chordata; class Aves; order Passeriformes; family Passerellidae; genus Zonotrichia; species Zonotrichia albicollis. The sequence continues at coordinate 45,275,577 of NC_133860.1, forward strand.
GAGCCCATTTTTAACCTTGCTCTCAAATTGTTAATTGCTTCGAAATGTGCACAAGCATATGGGCAGCCAGAGAGAACTAATTAGAGGGTAACCAAACATTACCTTGGGAGTGCCATGCCACAAACAGTGCATTGCTACTCGGGCTCCATCGTGAGTGTGTGCCAGGTAGATGACAGCTTCTCTGATAGCTTCTATCATTTCCTGAGGAAGAAAAGGTGATAAAGCAAAACATCAAAGAAAAGGCTTGAGGAACTCAAGACAGGTGGGCAAGAAATAATTATTTTGTCTGCCCACAGGATACTGCTCTACACTCCATCACTGGCTCTAGAGAACCACTCTAATTTCCCTGACCTATGAAAAACTGCCATAATAGGAGTCCAAAAGACTGTAAATGACACAAGTTTTCTCTCTTTAAAATTACACTGTTCATCATAATCATGCCATGAAATCACAGCTGAACTGAAGCTTGTCTCCTATCCTATTACAAAAAAAAATCAACAAAGGGTGCTCAGAACTGAGACAGAAATTAGTGAAAAACACAAACATTAATTTAGGAAGAAACCTTCGAAGAAGAACTAAGTCATTTAAGCACCAGGTTATGTTATAAATCAGGTATTACAAGACATAGCCAGAAGTTTTGTCTTCATATCAAAGGAATGAAATACCATTGCCAGATAGCTTCAGAAAAGAAGAAAAAAGAAAAAGCCAAAGAAAAAAATCAAATCAAATCAAATGACACCCTCTTGGGTTACTAGATACTACTTCTGTTACTATCCAATAAACTTCCTCAAAGTGCAGTTCCCACCTATGCCTCTTTTCTATCCCTAGTTCTTCTTGCTCTTTAGCCAAAGGCTCCAACCATTTTACCAATTATTTACATACTGTTCAGTCACAACACAATTGGTATCACTACTGGTAGCATAGGCAGGAACAGATCTGCAGAAGGGGTTTCCAAACCCCGAAGACCATGTCCATATACCAGCACATTTGCCCAGAAAGCCAAGCAAGGAGATACAACCTTATTCCCCTGATTCATGCAAGCCCACAAAACCAAAAGCATTCTCAGACATAGCTTTACATAAAACCATACACAGGAATGTTCTGGGCTCTGAAGATTTAGACTCAGAACAGGCCCTAAATAATCCATTCCCTAACCCCAGCTTTGGGTTTATTAACAGTAACAAAGATGTATTCAGGAGTCCAGTCTGGCAGAAAGAAGCAAGAGACAGCAAGTTTAGAAGGCTCTGCCTAACTTGAAGTGAGATGGCTCTGAGCTGCAGAACCAAGGTGAGGCTGATGGACAGACCTTGAAGACAGGTAAAGTCAAACAGGATACCAGCTTAAACCATGTCACATCACACAGACAGACTTAGGCCTAAATACAAGAATGTCTGATGTAATCTTAAACCTGCAATTTAATATGGATATAGCAAACAAAGTTTTGCTGACAGAAGGGCCAATTTCTCTATTTTGGTCATGAGATTTTTGGACAATCACTACAAGTTGTTAAGAAACGACACACTGGAAAGCTTAACTACTCCAAGCAATGGTCTTCACTTAAATTATGTTCGCCAGCTACTGAGAAGGTAATTTAGCAGGAAAAGAGGGAACATCAAAGTCATCTCACTTTTTTTTAAAGAATTCAAGTATCACAAACACTTGTGAAAGTTCGCTGTAGCTATAAATTTCCATACAACAATACTCTCCATTCCTCTATCTAGAATTACCAGATGTGTAGAACTCTATTAACAAAAGATGTGTATTTTTGTCTAGTTAATTTACAACATTTTCACAAGAAGATGAAAAACCTTCCACAGAAAGACAAAAGAAGACAAAAAGCAAAATAAAAATACTTACAGATCTTTGTTTTGGAAGAGCGTAAGTGAAGAAGTCCAAAAATACTTTATGTACCAGTGAGTGCTTTATCACCGCCTCTCTGTACATGGATAGTTGAAAATAAGCAACAAGCTCCCCACAAACAATCATTTTAAATTATGCTAGCAATACCTCATTTGTATTTTAAAAAGTTAGGCAGCGTGGTGAGCAAAAAACACACGGTCATTTTGGATTCTAACAAAACTTACAAATTATAGAACATATTTTCTTCACTGGAGAAGCATATCAAATAATGCATTATGGAAATATATCATAGTGCAACATTTCTACCAACTGTCTGACTGGGACAGAGGACACTTTAACTCAGAGAAGGAGAGTTCAAAAATCAGGGAAGATACTCATTATGACACCTGGGACAAAACCACAGACTATTCAGCACCACAGCATTACAGCTTAAAAGAGTATCAGTATCACTGTCATCTGAACCTACAAACATACTAGTTGTATGTCAGAAACAAACTGATTTGTGCTAGATTGTCACACCTTCAGCTGATTTTTGTCCTTACTTTTGTGCCATTGGTGTAAGAATCTGCTTCATTTCATCCAAGATAGTCTCTCTCTTTTCAGGTTGAGCTTCTAGCACTTTATCCAGTGTTGGGACAGCTGGTGTCTGAAACGAATGCACAATCAGAGGTTTAATCATACCAGAGTTCATAGAAAATTACAAGGCTTAGAAATTTTTCAATCAAATGTCAGGAATATCAAAAACAAAATTAATTTTCTGCAAAACTAACAATTTTTACAATTTTAAAAATAAAAAGCTACCTTTCCTGAGTATGTCAGAAGCTGTAAATTTCAGTTTCTACAAATTAAATATTCCTCATTAGCAAACAATACTCACTTCTACAGCCTGAGCTGCTTTTTGCCAATCACAACTGTATTGTGATTGCCAATTACATCAGCTCTTCATGCCAGATAGAAGGCAAAACACATAAAACTGGCATTGTGTTAAGGCGCTCCTGAGCTAAGCAGAAATCTTGCTTTAGGCACACATCAGAGGACAACACAACAAGTTAATGAACTAAGAAGCCAACAAAGGCCCAGGAAATTCCAGTTCATGAACAGCAGAGAGAGGGAATATATACTATATACCTTATACACAAAAGTACTTCCTGGTAACTCTTTTAAAATAATCTGCTCTCAGAAGAAAAGTCTGACTGGATAGACAATTAGAAGAAATATTTTTTAAACCATCTCTGCTACTTTTTAAAGACTACACTGCAATTTTTTATAAACCTACATTTGCTGAATCTTGGTTTTGCACCACAATGTATGGCTACCTAAAGCACTTACGCCAAAAATACCAGAATGATGGAAGCTAACAGTGCCCTTCATTCCATGGGCTGTTTGACTCTCAGTACATATTACAGCCCATAATCACAACAAACAAGTGTGATTACTCAGCGCTACAAAATGCCTAACTAAAACCTACAATAACCTGTTAAGAAAATACAGGTTCAGAAATGAGCTAGTTAATTTCTTAAGATGATTTTAACAGAAATCTTGCGTATCAGGGAACAGGTGAAAAAGTCACTAGAGTGGAGTTAGTAATTTTGTAAAACAGTTTTGTACTTTGTAGCAAAATTCATAACCCTAATGGATACCAACTTTACAAGTCAGCAAAAATTAAAAACAGAATTCAAAAGAATGGAGTTCGTAGTTTTTAAGAAGGTTCCAACTGCCTGGTGAACATCTACCATAGACCTAGATTTTGGTGCAGTTTGAACTCAAGTCCTACAGTCTCCATGGGAAAAGAAAACAAAGATTAAAATTAAGCCCAAAAGGAACACTGTATATGGATACTGGCCCATTCTGCCCACATTCAGTTTTCACAAGACCCAAGATAGTTCTGACACAAGAGTCATCTACAGCACTAATGAAGGATTACACCTAAGTCTTACCTCAGCAAGGATGATATCAGCCTAGGCACTATGAGAACTGAAACTATATAAGAATAAACTGTCTCTGATGAGCAGAGCAAGCTCATACATGAACATAGCATATTTTACATAGTACAAATTAAAACAACCCACAACAATTTCATCTAAACTAGAAATGTGCAAGTAATTATTACATTTAAACATGCTAAACTAGACTGCCTTTGGACAGCTGACAGAAAGAAATGCTATCAAAAGAAATAGCAGGTAAAATAGGTAAGGCGTTACTAACACAACACCTTATGGGCTAAACTGTCTTAAACCACAATATATTGAAATACCACCTTGTAAACCTGGAAAGTGTTCCCATATAGCTCTTCTGTCAGCATATTCCTCTGCTCCAGAATGGCTTTGTCATTATATGCATATTCCACCACAGCAGATGCTTCGGCATGACGGAGCATTTTTTTCACATGGCCTTTAAAACTTTTTATTATTTCTGCAACTTGTGCTTTTGTCCTGTTTTACAAATACAAATATTAAGAGTTAAAACTTCTAGAGATAAGTTTACCTATTGACAGTTTTATTTTTAGAAACACATTTAGGTAGTAAGTTTTATCACAGAAACCATGAAATTTATGAATCTGAATCAGCTTTATGGCACTTGGGAAAATATGTAAGGCATTTTGAGGGAAAGTAAACAGTGAATAAATTCTAGAGAATAACAAATGCCATACTGAAATGCTTAGCAAAGAAAACCTTTTTAAACCAGGGTTTTATATACAGCAAAGACCAACTCTGACACTAAATCTAACAATTTTTTTGGTCATGTTTTCCTTGACATGTACAGCATTAGCTTTATTTCTTGCAAAAGGAAAAATACAGTTAGCACCCCCCTGCCTTTAGTCCATAGTATTACAAAGGTGTTGCCGGAGACGTATTTTTCGTTCATGATCGATCCACTACAGATTAAGAAGGAGCATTTACACTGGAAATGAAACAACACTGATGAGCAAATTCACCTGATACTCACCCGTACATAAGAAACTTCTTCACAATATTTCTGGAATATTTTGACTTGCTCAATTCTATTAGGCTATCTAGAAGCAGAGAGAAACATTCAGCTGGCTTATTTTTCACTACATTAACTCCATGAAATGATAAGGCATTATTTAAATAAGTATGAGGAGTTCACTAGAAATGATGCATCAGTTCAGAAAAAAAGGTAAAAATATTCAATAGAAAACAACATGGTTTGTTAAAATCCTTCCTAACCACAATACAAATGCATATAAGTAAAATGAAAATACCTTTCAATTCTTCAAATGTCTCTTGCCTTTGCTTCTCATTACCATACTGAATAAAGCACTGGATCACCCGGGTTGAATCGTGAGCAAACGCCAGCTAAAGGACAGATATTTTGTTACTCTAGGCCATTCAAAAGGCAGTATGCACCATAATTATTTTAATGTATGTGCTCTCTGGTATTGTTTCATCCCACATGTAATGCCAATTATAAAATCAGAAAAGCAGTTACCTGCTTATAACAAACCAAGACTTAAGGGTTTTTACCTTAAGTCAAAGAAAATACAGACAACAGCTGGTGACAATTAAGGACAAGCATTAAGGTTTTCCATACTGAAATAAAACCATTAAATGGTATCTCCATTTTGTTCCTCTTCTTTATAATTTTAGAGTAAGTATGATGAAACAGTTCCACTTCAGCACAGAATATGAAAAGCTCAACATACTCCACACTGCAAATTTATTCATTTCAAGAATAAAGCAGAAAGACTATTTAGAATGATTAAGCATGAGGACACTAACTTCCCTAGAAAATTGCAAAGCAACAGTTGTAACTAATTAAACGTCTGAGCTCCTGAACCCCAGCTAACATCAAATTTCACAGGACTAAATCTACTTGGCTATTTTTACAACAGCCAGCTGACAGACAAAGCATCCCAAGACTACTATCCCGAAATACAGGTGCCAAATGCAATCTTTCAGCCCTGTTTTTTATTCTTTTTGCTCACAGTTTCACCATTCATTAAAGAAGAATTTATGAATTTCCACACTATGCCATTAGTATTTTCTTACATTTTTAATTTTCCCATGAAGAAGCTTCTGTAGTTCATTCATCAGCTTTTCTCGTTTCTCCTTGTTGCATTTCTTCCTACAAGCAAAAAAATCAAGTAAAACAATTCTAATTGAGGAAGAAGCCTTTTTGTAGTATGATTCACTTTTATCTATAAATTAAGAAGCAAGACAGTACAAATAAAACCAGGCTGGCTTCTGCCAATCCAAATTTATACTGTCATTCATTAGCCCTGTACAGAGATGTGATTAAGCTGTTTTGGTTCGTGGAAATCAAACCAGAATTCCACACTTTAACTTTATTCTATTTTTGAGTAAAAATTTCAAAAATATTTTTTGAAACATAAACTCAAATTTGCAGTCAGAGTTGCTTACAGGTCCAAAAACCTGTAGGTATGCAAAGCACAAGCACTTAGAAGAAGCAAAATTAACTTTTCTTGCCGATATGGGGCACCAGTTCTACAATTACACCCTCAGACAGAAACAATGAACCTCCATATAAAACTCATGCAGTAATCCCACTGCAGAATCAGGGTGAATCAGTGCATGCTCTGCATTTCGGGGCTGAAAAAACCAAAAAAATACTATTTCTTAAGCAATTACTCACAAATTTAGGAATTTTAGCCTAAAATACAAGTTCAATCCAGACATTCCTAGGACCACAGGTTACCATACTCTGTTTGATCTACCTACAAAATTGCATGCAATGTTACTGTTCATTCAAAGAGACTCAGTTTGGAAATATAGTTTTATATAATTACAAGATAAGAAAGATGGTATTCTGGCAATTTATGACTAGAAGTCAACAGAGTGGAAGAAAAAATGTCATTACCTTCTCATGCCTTCCCATATTTGTTTAGATTTTACAATTATGTCATAATTACTTTTATCATTAATTTGTCTGGTTTGCTTTAACTCTTTCCTTTTCTTTTTGAAGTCATTCCAATCTGGCTTCTTAGAATCCGATCCTTAGGGGAAAAAAAAATTTATTTTCTACAGTCAATAAATAAAAGAGCAGCAATAGAATTCTTTACCAGTCTAAACTGTGGCAGTTCTATGACTTGAATTACTAACAATTCAGGGCCTTTGCTTGCAGTTACCCAGCTAGCCATAAATCTTGAATGAGTATACTAAGCTAGTAATCTAGACTACTGGGAGAACAAGGCAAACAATTGATTTTCCTCAAAACTGTCACAGGATGCATCAAAATCCCTTAATAGCTTGCAAGGTGACTGAAGATGTATTTAGCAGCTATGGCTGCCCCAATAATTCTCCCATTTTAGTTTACTTGTAATTCATGCACACCTTACCCCTCTCCCAAAAGGAGAACCCTAACACAAAGACACATATCTGAAAACTCTATAAAAGAAAAGAAGTGAAACTCATTTTACATGCCTAATCTTTTTACTCAGTCGAACTCCTTAAGCATGGTATTTTACTATACTACCCTTGTACACTGCCACACAACAAATTGGGGCAAAATAATGTTATAAAAGGGCCACAATTTATGCATTAAAGACACCACCTAAAATTTGTATAGCTTAAAGCACTGTTCATTAGTATTTAGCAGCATGTACTTAACTGTTTTACCCATTCAAAAACTCATGTTTTCCTTTTTACAAAGCATATTATTGATTTTTATATCACTCTTCTAAAGCAACAGTGACAAGAAAAACTTGTAATGCTTTGAGAGCAGTGCAATACACAGAGGCTTTCATTTATTCTTATGAACAACATTAAAAGGTTTGCTGTGGGTTTACTTTTTTTTAAAGCAGGCTTATAAAAACATTCTACTGTTATTAGATTTTCAGACATCTAGTGCATATTCCATGTGAAGCCATTCTGCAAATGGCAGAATGCAAGAACAGCCGTAATAAAACACTTGACACAATCTACTCTCCTTCAAGCAAATGACATATTTCTGCAGAACTTCAGAATCCCTCATTTAAGTTCCCACTTCTCATTTTACAGCACTGATTAACTGCCCCAGTAGAGCTTTACTTTAGAAGAGAGGATGGGAAAGGATGAAGATCTCAAGCAGAAGGAATTAATTTGAAAAAGAAATCCATTTAACATGATTATACCAGACAACTCTTCAGGCTTTCTGTATAAACATCAGAAAGAAAAAAAGCTGTAAAACATAAAAGCAGTGTTAACACCCATTATGCTTTTTTTTCTCTCAGAGGATGTGACCACATAGTCTGGACCAGAGAAAGGAAATAATGTAAAGGATAATCAACACGAATTTCTGTTCCAAAGCCCATAGCAAGTACTTTTAGAACAGTCCAAAACACACCATGGAAAACTCTGTGTTTGCAAATCATGTGTAACAATTGCCAGTTTCATGCTGACCACTTAACACTGCCATTAAAATAAATAGCTTTAGGATGGTAAGACAATTTTAAAATTTGCTACTGGGTCTTTATTTTTGACTTCCAAGAAAACTCCAAACTGTTGATTTTCATGATTTGACTAAGCCTCAGGCTTAGTCAAGTGAAGTAATCTTTCCCACAGCAAAGATTAAACAGGAAGTTAACCTCGAGTTAATTCAGCCAATTTGGAAAGGCAGATAGAAGGAGGAAAACCTAGATGACCAATGTGCTTTCCAAAACCTGGTTTCCCTTGATATCCAGGCTTAAAAATCTGCTCACCTCCCTCTTCACCATCCTGGCATTTTCTCTTCTTTGCAAACTTTTCTGGTTGCTGTTTATTCTTGAATTGTTTGACAGTAGTTTTTCCAGGTCTTAACTGTCCTTTAACAAATTTCTTGGAAATGAATTTTGGCTTTTCTTCCTCATCTCCTTTGTTAAAAACTTTCTTTGGTGGACCTGAATCTATTAACCAACACAAAAGAAATTAAAATGCTATCACATAGCTACTATCACTTCAAAAAAAAAAAAATTAAAAATTACTGTAACAAGAATTAAACTTCTTTCTAATAACAATTTTGTATTTAACAAAATTTATTATGTGCTTCTCAAAGCTGATGTTATCACTGCTGCCCCTGCGTGTGTATGTTTTCTCTAGGGAAGTTCTGCCCAGGCTTTATCTTCTGGGCAGCAGTGTAACAGCTCAGGCATAAAAAGGATTATTCCATATTAACAATTTCACCATCCCCAACATCAAAGTCATCAATCCCCAAATCTCCACTCCTTTCACAGTTCATGATCAGAGCTGCTCCAACATCATCTGTTCTGAGGCAGCAGAGAAAGGGATTTTCTCAATCCTAACCCACAGTAGGTTCCCATCTAGCTTCACCTCTCAGATAATTTTGTCTTAATGTAGGAACACCAAGTCTAGAATCAAAAGGTTATCAACTTCAAATTTTTAACTGAGAATATTTCAGGTGAATCAAACAGAGATGAAGGGCTTGCAATGCAACCTGTTCAAAGCATTTCAGCAAATTAGTGGCCCATACAGTCAGCACCGTTTTGAACACAAGACAGAGTTAAAGAATGGCTGTGGCAGGGAGGCACCTCTCAAAGACATCTGCTCCAACCTCCTGCTCCCACAAGGCCACTCAAAACCAGGACCATGTCTGGGTGGCTTCTCACTGTCTCCAATGTGGTAAACTCCACCATCTCCAGGATAACCTGGCCCCATGTGCAGTCACTCCTGGAGTGTGGAGGTTTTCCTGATACTGAGAAGGAATCTCCTGTGTTTTAGTTTGTGCCCACTGTTCTCTGGTCCTGTCACTGGGCACTACTGGAAAAAGTCTGGCTCTGTCTTTGAACCCTCCCTTCAGACACTGTACACATTGAGCAGATCCCCCTCAGCCTTGTCTTCTCCGTGGGACAGGCTGAACTGACCCAGATATCTCAGCCTTTCCCACCAGAAGAGATGCCCTGGTCCCTTCACCATCTTTGCAGCCCTTCACTCGGCTCTCTCTCTCTGTCTGTATCTCTGTTGCACTGAAAAGCCAGAGCTGGGCCACAGCACTTCAGGTGAAGTCTCACCAGGACTCCAGGACTGAGGAGAGGGCAAGCACACAGCCCTCAATCTGCTGACAGCACTCCTGCTAATGCAGCCCAGGATGCAGCTAGCCACCAGAGCACACTGATGATTCATGTCCAGCTCCGACCACCAGGAGCCCCTGGGCCTTCCCCAGTATTTTCCAGTGCATGATGGAGCTGTTCCCCTCAAGCTGCAGGACTCTGCCCTTTGCTCCTTGAAGAACTTCCCTGGCTTCTGCCATCCCATTCATCCGACCTGTTGATATCCCCCTGGCGGGCAGCACGACCCTCTGGTGCATCTAACGCTCCTTGCAGTTCTGCACCACCTGTAAATCTGCCGCACTTTGTCCCATCATCCAAGTCCTCCATGAAACTGTTGAACTAAACTCGATCTTGCACCCACTCCTGGGCTCCACTGCTAATCAGTGGTCTCCAAATAGCACACCAGTCTCTGGACCCAGCCGTTCAGCCGGTTTCAATCCACCTCACCAACTGCTCTTGCAGCCCTTAATTCATCAGCACCTCTGTGAGGACTTCAAAGGAGAGAAGCCACTGCCAAAGTCTTACTGAAGTCCAGGCAGACACCACCCACTTCCTTGTGCTCATCTGCCAAAACTAATCGTTTCAAAATACGAATTTACCAAGAGAGAAAAGATAAAGAATTCCAAGCTTTCCTGTACACAACCATAACCACGGAGGCAGCGCTCCTACTGACGACCTTCTTACCATTATCTTTTTTAAATCTCCTTTTCCCGTGCGGCGCTTTCCCACGAGGTCCTTTCCCACTCTTCCCCACGAACTTCTTTTTACCCCTGTTCTCCATCGCGGCAACACTGCAAATGGAGCAAGACACAACATTACTGCACCGCCGCAGCTCCTCCGTGAGGGAACGATAGCCTGCGCCTGCTGCTTGACACCCACGGACAAGTCAAACCCTCACAGTGGAAGGTGGGGTACCAGAGGCCGCGCACGGGCGGGCAGGCAGGCAGGCTCGGCCCGGCACACCTGCGGTCCCGCTGTCCCGGCCGCCCTGCCCCGGCCCGCCCGCGGTCCCGCTGTCCCGGCCGCCCGACCCCGGCCCGCCCGCGGTCCCGGTGTCCCGGGCGCCCGGCCCCGGCACACCCGCGGTCCCGGGCCCGCCGCTCTCACCGCACACGTGCGGCCCGGCCGCGCCTTCCGCCTGCGTGCGCTGCTGCGGCGCGACAGTGCCGCTCTGCGTGCCGTACAGCGAGCCGGGGCGCTCCTGTGCCGCCACACGCGCGGCCAGTCCCGGCTGCGGGGCGGGGCCGGGGCCGGGGGCAGGGCGGGACAGACCGGGACAGCGGTCGGGACAGGGCGGGACAGACCGGGACAGGGGGGACAGGCGCCGGGACAGCGGTCGGGACAGGGCGGGACTGACCGGGACAGGGGGGACAGGCGCCGGGACAGCGGTCGGGACAGGGCGGGACTGACCGGGACAGGGCCAGACAGACCGGGACAAGGCGGGACAGGCGTCGGGCTGCGGCCTGCGGAGCGGGAACTGCCCGGCAACGAGCCCCCCGAGCCAGCTGTGTGCCCTTGTGGCCAGTGGTGTCCTGGGGGCATTAGGAACAGTATTCCCAGCAGGTCCAAGGAGGTGGTCCTTTCCATCTGCTCAGCCCTGCTGAGGCCACCCCTGCAGTGCTGAGTCAGTTCTGGGCTCCTCGGGACACGAGAGGCATGGAGCTGCTGGAGCTCCTGGGTCCAACGGAGAGCAAGAGAGGTGACTGAGGGACTGGAGCATCTCTGAGGAGGAAAGGCTGAGAGAGAGAATTCTGTTCATAGAGTCATAGAATGTGCTGAAGGGACATGGAAGGGACCCAAAAGTATCATCAAGTCCCATTCCTGATGGTGCACAGATACCCCCCAGAATCACATATATATATATCTGAGAACATTGTCCAAATGCCTCTTTAAATGCCTCCACGAAGCTTGGTACTGTCACCACTTCCTTGAGGACTCTATTCCAGTGCCCAGCCACCCTCTTTGTGAAGATTTTTTTTCTACTGTCCAACCTAAACCTCCCCTGACACAACTTCAGGCCATTCCCTCTGTCACTGGTCACCACATGTATTTATACTCAAGATGTACTTATTAGCATAGGAATTTTTTTTTCTGTTGGGATTTTGTGTGATAATTATTTATTTTAGAGGAAGTATCATGTTCAGTTCTGTGCTATTTCCTGAAATCAGGTGTATTTCATGTTTTGTGGCAATATCCTCCTTTATTAATGCTGTTATGAGTGTTTGATTAATGTACATTTGAGGATCTCTGTAGTCAGAGATCACCTTAGCATAGAAATCTGCTCCTAACTCTGAAAATAAATCTCTCCTTCCCCTTGCATCAGTGAAGAAATGCTAAAGATTGGGATTTCTTCACAGATACTCACAAATGTTTACTGTAGAAAAAAATCAAATTAAAAATAACAATTCAAAGCAAAAGCTTAACACTAACTTTTGTCCAGAGGCCATTAAACATAAGATTTATTATCTTAAGTTCCATTGAGCCATTGAGCATTGCTCTGTTGGCAGTAGTTTGAAATCGTGATCCACTGGATATCTGACTACAGACTAACTGGTTACACAAGGAACATCTAAAACCTCCTGCAAAAAAATGCTGAAGTCCCAGCAAAATCGGGCTGAAGTCTCCATTTAGTGTTGTGAGATCACATGCCTCAGAAATGGCTAATCTGGGGAGGGGCAGCCACTGATAGATATTTTTATACTTCCTGCTCCCTTTTCATTGTTTTCTTCACTTTATTTTTGTTTTTCTTCTGTAAATATGTCCATCAGAGTGTCACTAAAGTCAGTGTGGGTTCAACCTGGGCAGCTGAACCTGAGCAGTTAACAGGTATTCAGTGACCTCTTGGATGCTTAAAGCAAGAAAGTAATTTTTCTGCCTGACTCTCCTGTTGAACTCTTGTCCTCTATCCTGCTGACTCCCCAGCTACATTGTGACAGTGCATCTTTCCCAGTTTTAGCTCCCATCTGATCAATGCACCGTTGTAAATATGTGTGTTTTTTAATTATGAAACGTAGAAACATGTATCTCACATGCCAGGGCTTAAGGAAGAATAAAATGCATGCAGTCTGGAGACTTACTCTTCCAACCTCTAAATGCCTTTTTTCTTTTTTCCCCTCCCTGTTATTTATATATATATATATATATAACTTGTGAGGGTTCCTCAGGGTGAGAGAGATAGACGAGAATCTTGCCTCATGATCAGAAGGCTAGATTATTAATTTATGATATATAATACATTATTACTATACTGGAAGGAATAGAGAGAAAAGTTGCAGAAGCTGCTAAGCTAAGAATAGAATAGGAATCTAATAACAAAGTTCTGTGTCCAGGCAGAAAGCAAGGACAAACTCTCCCGTGAGTGGTCAGCAAATCCAAATGCTCACAGAAGACCAATCACAGGTGCACCTGTTACATTCCACAGCAGCAGATAATAATTGTTTACATTTTTCTTCTGGGGCCTCAGCTTCCCAGAAGAGGAAAACTCCTAAAGAAAGGATTTTCCACAAAAGATGTCTGTGACACCCTCCCTCTTTTTTTAGGGTGTTTTTATCTTAAAAAAAAAAAAAAAGAAGCAAGCACAACATGTAGAAACTTAGTTAAGCAAATTAACACCAAGAAAATTAACACCATAGTTATTTCACCGCAGTTAGATCCAGATGCATCAAAGTTGTTTTTTGATATCGCAGTTGTCATAATTATTGCAAAGAATTCTTTGGGTCTAGCACACGCAACATGCAGTGAATCACTGGTTCTCTTAAACACATTGATTTCCTATACTATTCCTAAGGACAGAACAGTCTAATACCACTTCAGATAGATAGACACTCAAAATGAATGCTACTGAAAATACAACTTACCATGAATTGCTATGTATATATCACTGCTTACAAAAATTTAAATATATCTGTTTGGGGTGAATGTAAAAAAATCAACCATCTGCAGTTGATAAGCCACAAAAAGCCTTTCTTACTGCTGTAATTTATTGAAGAGGAGCCTACTACATGACCATGAATCCAACCTGACAGCACTGTCTGCTGCTGTTGTTTTCCTCCCTCTCATTTACTTTCTTCCTTAAAAAGATGTGAAATTTTCACACAAAATTCACAGTGTAAGGTTTTTCCCCATAGAAAATAAGTGTACAGATTGAGACTGAAATGTGAGATCAAAACAGACATGCAGGTCAATAGGAGATACAACAAATCTCTCAGCTGAATTCGGATTTCATGTACTCCTTTCATTATTGGCAAGGGAAACTTGCCAGACTCTCGAGAACTAAACAATGGCTGCCTGGTATTTGGATTCGGACATTCCTGGATTTGTTGCCTTCTCATAGAGGCCTCAAACCACCAATCCCTGTACAGACTAAATTTGGGAAGAATAAATAGTGAACTATGTGACATTGCATCAGAAGCCTCATTCCACTCCTTGTGCAGGGTAGAATGATAAATTCTGTTATAATCCAGAGGCAGCATACCACATAAAAAAGTGTAGTGTATGGTAGAGATAATTCATGCTATTAATGTATAAAATATTGTAAAATCCAAACCATGTCTTTTGACCATCCTGGCCGAAAGCAGTTGTCTTATTCATATACATCTAGTTCCCGGACCACTTTAAGATAAACATTGACGCTTTAACGTAAGAATAGAAGCTTCTAGGTCGATAATCGTAATCTTAGGCTTCTCCAGGTCACTGGGCCCACCTGAAAACGATTATTGCCCCGCCAATTGCATCTGTTGAGATAACCAATGGTGCCACCCTGATACATGTGAATACATGGCTTCTCCAGAGCCGACTGACAACACCGAGACACCTGGACACAGCCTTTGTCCACCTCTGCACATGGAAAGTAGTAGCGATGCATGTGAAAAGACCCAAAGAACATTCGGTCATCTCTGCCTGGGGCAGAATAAACTGTATAAGAACTCATTTGTGAACTGGGGAGACTCTGACACTCGGGATCAGATCCATGTTCACCTGGCGCCAATCCCGGGCTCCATGCTGACCCTTGGCTGTGGTGGTTTCAACAACCGAACTTCGGTCTCACAGACGAATTAGTAAATCTTTGCTAAATTTTCTTTTAAGTTTGGCTCACCATTTGATCATTTATAATAGCAGTATTTTTTTATAACTGTGTAACAAAGCAATCTTTTGTTGTGCCATCTTAATTTTATACTAGAAATCTCTCACCCTGCTTTATTAAATGTTACTAGAAATAACATGCCAATTATTGTCTGATGCTACCTTCAGTGGTTTCATGGCCTCACCCAGGAAGCTCCAGCCATTTACAATTCCCACAGTTTTAGGGACTACTTTCCATAATGTCATAAACTATCTTTAAAGATCTGCAAATGGCCGTTGACTTGGAGAAAAATCTCTGAAACTACAGCTGTTTCTTAATTATTTTGAGCAGCATGTAACTTCCTCAGAGGAGGAGGGTCTGTTTTCCTGGGGCTTTTCACTCAAACCAGCCTTTCAGCAGCATGTGCAAGGCTAAAGGTTGATCATATTGTGCTAGAGGTAACGCTGCAGTTATGTTTTTGGTATTAAAATTATATCTGCATTTCTGATTTGACTCTAGCTCATTTGTTCAGAATGAGGCCTACATATATAAATGTGCTAGTGGACGGCATTACATAGTGAGAGATCTCATTAAAATATGTTCTAAAACTCTATAGATTTCTTCATTTACTAGGTACACAAATGAAAGATAGATATTTATATAGGTTCTTTATATAACTTCTTCTTTATATAACTTCTCATAGAGCTACAGAAAAGGTGAAAGACACATATATCCTGTAATTTTTATCACACTGTGCTGAGGGGAATTTACAGATATGTTCTGTTAGATTTCTCTAGGCATAGAGAAATCTCAGAACACTTATAAAGGGTGTTAAAAATTATCAAATCGATAGCCAAATTTATGAAAAATTTAACAAGGATTTATTAGATCAATAACAAAAATAGAAATTTCGAAAAAAACCCAAAAAGCCTACCACAGCCAAGACAGCATCAGCCCTGGGTGCGAACGCTGGGTGAACTAGGGTTCCGGCTGACAGAGTGACAGCGTTCCCCCAGAAGTTCACTCCGAGTGCTCCCAGCAGCCAGCTTATATACAGTTCATTCTGCCTGAGGCAGGGATGACCACATATTTCTTTGTGTCTTTTTACATGTAGAGTTGGATCCATACATGTGCAGAAACAGACAAAGACGAGCTCGGGGACCCAGATGAATGACTGAGTACCCAGGCAGAAGATGTATTCACATTTAGTAGGGTGATGTCAGCTCCTGAGTACCACAGATTTAATCATATCCAGGTGGAAGTCTTGTGAGCTTCTTTGAGACATTCCATTAATCATCGTCCAGGAAGGTCCAGATGTTATCTTCCAGGTGCAGGTGCCAGAGGAAATCCTCTCTGATGGCCCAGGACTGTCCCATTCATAGGGTAACAGATCTGGTATTGTCTCAATGCTGTCCGGGAACTGGTTACAATGTGCATAACTGTTCCCGCCCAGAGTGGTTGCAGGCATTGCATATGGCAAGGACTGTCCCATTCATATGGTAACAGGTCTGATATTATCTTAACACTACTGGGGAACTGGTTATAATGTGAATAGAACTCTGTTCCCACCAGAGTGGCTACAGGCATAGTTTTGGATTTCACTAATATTTTATACAAACATGTATCTATTTCTACAGCATGAATTATCTCTACCATATATAACAAGGGTATGCAAGATGTCTCTAGGTTCATGTCTCAAAATGAACCAAATTGCTAAGTCCATTGAGAGAAAATTGCATATTTAACAGACTTCTGTGGTGAGCCACAGGATTATCCTCACACAGGGAACTACCTGGAAAGAGGTGCTGAATTTTTAAAGAATGAATGCTGCATATTGCTTGTTATAAATGATCAAATTGGGAGCCAAATTTATAAGAAAATTTAGCAATGATTTTTTTAGATCATCAGCAAAACAGAATTTCGAAAAACAACCACCACAGCCAAGAGTCAGTGTCGAGCCTGGGTTTCATCACTGGGTGAACAAATGGACCTGACCCCTGAATGTCAGAGTCTCCCCCTGTTCAACCCCGCTGCTTCTCCCAGCAAGCTTATATACAGTTTATTTTGCCTGGGGCAGAAATGACTGAATGTTCTTTGTGTCCCTTCACATGCAGAACTGGGGCCAAACATGTGCAGGGTTGGACAAAAGTCCGGTTCCAGGTGTCTAGATGATGTCAGAGCACTCCAGAGAAGTCGGTATTCACATGTAAAGGGTGGCGCTGGTAGTAGATGCAATCTTCGAGGTGCAGATCACTCTTGAGTGGCTCGGACATTCCAGGGAAGTCAGTGATCATGGTCCAGGAAGGTTCTATTATCTTAAGTTTGTCCGGAAACTGATTGAATAAAAATAAGACTCTGCTCCTGGCTGGGGTAGTCAAAAGACATAGTTTGGATTTTACAGTATTTTATACATAAATAGCATGAATTATCTCTACCATATACTACAGTGCTCAAAGATCTTCTGACATGACACATTCACATCATGAACATGCTGCGGGTTTTGTTCAATAACCTAGAATATTGGTAAGAATATTTTTAAAAGTAAGACCAGTGAACCTATGCAAGCTTACTGTAAAACAGTAAAAACAAATGCAAAGAAATAGTTCTTTCTCTGTCAAATGATCTCTCAGGAATAAAACTGAGTCTGGTACAATTCAAGTTTAAATGTTAGTGCAAGCTAAATTTCAGATTAAAAAAAAGAGCTGGAAGGACAATATTCCCTTCTCATGTGACTCACATATAGTGATGCACAGCTGCAAACTGATTTTATACAACACCAGTAGGTCTATTAGGAACCTCTGTTTTCAGAATGATATATTCTATCCATATGTATAAATGGATGGAATAATAAAGTGCTTCTGATAAAAATATACAATTCTGCAGCTTATAGCACTAGCTGAACTAGGTAAACTTAATAAATTCCAATATATTTTTTATTTTACTCTGCAGTAAAAACTATTGT
Source organism: Zonotrichia albicollis (assembly GCF_047830755.1). NCBI lineage: Eukaryota > Metazoa > Chordata > Aves > Passeriformes > Passerellidae > Zonotrichia > Zonotrichia albicollis. The sequence goes on from NC_133860.1 coordinate 45,293,463, forward strand.
AGTAAAAACTATTGGCAGCTTTTTAGTACTTAATAAAGAGTTTTATGAAATTGAAAAGGTAAGCACAATGCTCAGCCAATGTGTGTCAGAAAAATATCACTGGAATAAAGCCAGGAAATCAATTCTCTGTGGTATTACTGAATTTGTTAAAAAAAAACATTATTTCAAATTTGGATTGTAAGACTTTTCATCTTGTTTTGCAGCTGTGCAAGCAAGTGTGAAATGCTGCCAAATCCACTGTTGTTTACTTTGCAAAGACAGAGGCTTTCTTTTGCTCTTAAGTATAACATCTTGTTGCCTTCAGGGAAGTGAAAGGTTTCACTGTCTGGTGAAGTCCACTCTTTTCTTTTTACCTTATGCTGTAAAATTAGTAGGGAGTTGTTTTAAATCAGAAAAAAATGTCCAGAACTGCCCCTTCCCTACTATCCATCCATGTGGTACAGAGGCAAATATTTGCATCTGGGACACTTTGAAGCAGTCAGGCCATATGTGTTGGCAGAATCTCCCACTATGCACAGGAATTAACGTGTCCTAGTTTAAAACCTGTAATTTTTTAAAACCTTACAAATGCTCTGTAAGTTATCTCTTGCTATTGAATATGCCTTTTTTTTTTCTTCTTTTGAGAAGTATTCTTTGCCTTTGGTTTTTCTTTCAGAGTTCTGGTAATTGTTATGGGAAGGCAGAGGATGAATGGAAAAGAATCAATTCAAAAAAGAAATGTAATGAAGCCTCACAAAGAAAGTCTATTAAATATGGTTACTGCTGTGGCAGGATTTCACAACCGAGCACTCTAAGAACAGTATATAAGAACAGTAGTCAACATTGTTGAACTCAATATGGTTAATTGGCTAGCAACTATGAAAAAAAAGTTATCCATTACTTTCAATTTTCAAACCAGAATACTACTTCATATAACTTAGGGTATTTCTAGATGTAACACACAATTTGAACATTTTACTTGGTGCTTTCTTACAAACAAGTGATAGCACTCTGAAAGTGATTTCTACTTCTTTTGTTGCTTCAAAACTTATTAAAAATTTCTTTTGCTTGTAAATAAATAGACTTGTATCATCTTCAAAGCCACTCATGCAATGGGTGCTGAGAATAAGAACAGAGATTTTAGAAAATCAGTAAATTTGTTCATAATTATCCTTACAAAAAGCTTTTAGACTTGCAACCACTATTAGCCAAAGCAAAAATGTAAGAAAGCTAGGCACTGTCAATGTCACTGGTCAGATCTAAAGAAACTGATATTTTTTAGTGCTGCACTTTTGATATGCCAATGAAAATTAAGTAATTTTCATCAGACTCCATGAGTATTTGTTTTGTAGCTTTACTGTGGAATTTTCATATACATCTGAGTCAAAAATACAAAACAGGAAACAATTAATGTGTTTTCCATGGGTACTTCCAGAGAAAAAAAATAGTTCCACCAGCTGTATTTGCATATTTTTGTGCTAAATAAAGCATAAGAATGAGAATAGAGCACAGCCTGTTTTACTTTAAAATCCTCTCTTTTTCTTCTTCTTCTTTTGGAAAAATTGATGGCTCCTTCCTCCTGCTTGTTTTGATCTGTAATTAACAGCTTTTCTTATAAAATATGCTGCTGTAAACACCTAATTAAGGTCCCTGTTCAGTTGGAACGGATTGCAGCAGGTAGAATTTTTTTCCTCCGTTTGCATTTAAAACAGAAAGGACGTGTCCTTCATTTCCAACGCCAATATACTTACTTAGCAGAGTGCATCTTGGCATACTGCTGATTCCTCCAGTCATGCATAACAAAAGGAAACAGCAAGGGATTTAAGAACATATTAGTTCAAGTAAATGTCAACTATTTTGTCACAGCACTAAATCATTATCAAAGTTATATGAAGTTTTTGTCTTTTGTTCTTTGTCACGCAGCCTAAATAGAATTTGGACTTATATAAGTAACCACTGCTAATACAAAATAACAATGCCTGCACAAATACAATAAACTGTGACTGTAATAATAAGGTCAGAAACCTGTTCTTCTACAGTAGGTGTGCCTTATTTCCTGTCCTACAAGAGCTGACCACCACTGTAAAATACAATGGTGTATTTTAGTGAAAATAATTTCTTACCTAGAAAAATTGAGAGTTCATCTTTTTTTGCAATGATAGGACATAGAATACTAATTTCTCTCTCCTCTTACCACTCAGGCAACTTCAACAAATCAGGAAATCACAGGAAATGAAAATTTGTCTTTAATGTGAAACATAATTCTTTACAATAGAAGTTTCCTTCTTAAATAACACTCACCAAGGTGGTCCTAAATTTAGTTTTCTCTTCCAAGACATATTTCTAGAATATACTGAAAAGATCTATAAGTGCAAAAAAGGGGTAACTTGGATATTATGGGGAGACAAATTGACTGAGGTTTCAAAATGTTAAGATAAAGAACTCCCAGAGTTGTAGACAGACAAAAGAACTGCTGATTAACAATTGCCTACTCCAAAACGGAAGCGTTCTCAGTAGATAGTTTAAGTCAGTTCTTAAGTCTGCCGTTTTCTTAACTGTTATAACTGATGCAGACTTTCTGGTTCTTTTTTTTTTAATATTAAAAATGTTACTATCAGCTGTTAAACTAAATACAAATGGACATATGTCAACTTTCTTTTAATGTATGTACTATTATTAATTCCTGACTTCTAATTTCAAGGACTAATAAAAGGCAATTATCAACACAAATTAACAGAAGTGCACTTCAGAACTTACTGATAAACATCACCCCTCTTGCAGAAACATACCATAGAATCAGCACTCACGCAGGAACATGTTAGTTGCAAGAATCACTGACATATTTGATGCATATTTTACAAATCTATCAAAGACTGTTCTATTCAGGCAAGAAACAACAATTTTTGTCTAGAGATTAATCGCTCAGAGAAAATAAACAGTGGGTTTCTTTGACTTAGAGGTTGCTCTGTTTATTATAAGATAAACACATTTTAGTGTCCTCTTCTGCAATGCTCATTTGCATAAGTTGAGCTAAGATGGTGTGGAAATACTTGAAATATTACTTACTATCATTTAGTATAGAAAGCAAAATTACTTAATACAGGTTGTCCCTAGAAAAAAGTTAAGAGTGGTCAGCCAGCAAATGGAATTTTTTAACTTAATTTTTCATTCCTTAATCACGTGTCATAATCCTAGTCTATCATTGCTCACAAACTTTCTTTTAAGTAAAGCAAACTTAATGTAAAGTCTTGTAGCACATTGCCCCAAGTTAAGCCATTAGTAATTAATATCTAGCTACAGAAAAAGAGTGAAGCATGGAGATGTGTGGTTTTTAAAAGAAGCAACAATTTAATTATGTTATAACTGCTTTTATTGAGCAATTAATTCCTGGTCTTAAACGGAAAAAGAATCTCAGCTGAGAAATCAAAGCCAAACGTACTTCATTCAGGATGCAAGTGTGTGCTGCAGTCCTAGGGATTACTCTACTCTCTAACTGAAAGCCAGGGAGTCAGAGAGACATAATGGCTGTGCTATAGTCAAAGATAGGCTGAAATTTATTTTAAAAAATGAGAGTTTTCTCTTATGCATTTCTAATATCAAAAGCAGTAGACTGCAGAAGGTCGTATCAGCAATCTGATGGTCTTGCCAGATTTCTGGGCAGGTTTTAGGGTTGCCATGCAACAGCAGCTGGAATTGTTACTTAAACTATTTAGCCTAAAGATAGCAAATATTGGCTGTTTTTTTCTCCAGAGTGGTAAGAAAGATTTTTTTTCCCACATTTTTTCTAAATAGGTCCCCCCCCCCTAGATTTTACTGATAAGAAAGATGAATAGTGGTGGGTACTAAATCCAAGAGACAAAAAAGAAAAAAGGATCATTACATGTTAAAAAGGGTTGTTTCATTATACAGAAACATGCTCATTTGGCTCCTTTCTCTTTTCCTTTCATTTGCGGATGGCAAAAGAAAAATCAAGGTCAAGTCACTTGTTTAACAGACTAGAAACAATGAGGGAAGCTAGCTGCATGTTAGGAAGACAGTTGTTCACTGTGGCACCCTCACCCAGCTCAGAGACAACACCAGGGTGGCTGGGCCCAGTGGTGTGAGGCTCAACAAGGCCCAGTGCTGGGTCCTGCCCTTGGGTCACAGCAAGCCCAGGCAGTGCCACAGGCTGGGGCAGAGTGGCTGCAAAGCTGCCCCAGGAAAAGGCCCTGGGGGTGCTGGTGACAGCAGCTGAGCATGAGCCAGCAGTGCCCAGGTGGCCAAGAAGGCCAATGGCATCCTGGCCTGTGTCAGCAATGCTGTGGCAGCAGGAGCAGGGCAGGGACTGACCCCCTGTACTGGGAACTGGGGAAGCCACACCTCAAATCCTGTGCTCAGTTTTGGGCCCCTCAGTACAAGCAAGGCATTGAGGTGCTGGAGTGTATCCAGAGAAGAGCAATGGACCTGTAAAGGGTTCTGAATACAAATCTCATGAGGAGCAGCTGAGGGAGCTAGCCTAGAGAAAAGGAGAGGAGGTTTGGGGGGACCTTATCACTTTCTACAACTGCCTGAAAGGAGTTGTTCTGAAAGGACGCTGTAGCCAGGTGGGGGTCAGTCTGTTCTCCCACGTAACAAGTGACTGGATAAGAGAAAATAACCTCAAGTTCTCATGGGGAGGTTTAGATTGGATATTAAAAAAATTTCTTCACAGAAAAAGTGGCCAAGCCTTGGAACATGCTGTCCAGGAGAGTGGTTGAGTTACCATTCCTGGAGGGATTTAAAATTCATATGGATGGGACACTTAGGGACATGGTTTAGTGGTGGACTTGGCTGTGCCTGGTTCATGACTGGACATGATGTTCTTAAAGGTATTTTCCAATCTAAACAAATTGTGATTCTCTGATTCCCAATGTGTTCACATTTCTAGGCATCTGTTATTAACAGCAAAACCAGAAATATTACATACAGTAGTTAGCTATTTTCCAACAGCTCTGTTCACACTTGTGAGGTTAATTCCTGGCTCTTTATTCAACAGCCACTGTGCTCTGTTAGACAAGGAGGGTACTATAGCTGTAGGATTTGGGGAAAGAGAGGGAAAAACAAGAAATTAGATCCCAGACATACAAACTTACCACAATACATTGTTAAAAACACTCATCCACAGCTGCACTGCACCAGCTGCACAGGTTGATCCTATAAAAATATTTCTAGTATCTAGAAACACATAAAGTGTTCAGGGAAAATTTGGTTTTTTCTGTGTTCCAACCAAATGCAGGTACCCTAACTGTAAATGACATGTATAAATGGCACGTGTAAGTGGCAGGTGAAGTGTGGCTGAACAATTATTTCCCTTTCTTCTGTCTTCCAAAAGGCCAAATTTCAGCCTTCCTAATCTTACTTTACCTTTTCACATAGACGCTATACAGCACTGGGGTGTCATTATCGCCTAGAATGGACATATGGAGATATTTCACACTATGCCTCTGAAAGAACAGACACACCAAGCAGAAAATAGGAAGAAGGACTGAGTCACTTTTAAACTACTTTTGTAATCTTGAGCTTTTCAGAATTGGGAATGGACCTTATATAAATCAAAACAGGGATGAGGGCACCTCTTTTACAGGTCTGTTATTTTTACTGATATCAAATAAGAAAATAAAGGTCAACCTATACCAAAAGAATGAGGAAAACCAAAATTTTGGTACTATCAATACGCAAATGTGGATTTGATCTATATTCCAAGTACTTCCAGTCTCAAATCTGAAATGAAAATATACATGCTTGAAGTAATCTTCTTCTTGCACATTACCCTCTTATCAATTAATTGAAAAATTTCATAGGTGTCTTTATTTCCAGGTAACACAAGGGGAAAGGAAGCTCATTTCCTAGTCCCAGAAGTGTGGTCGAGATACAAAACCATGGTCAAGCCTTCTAACTTTTCAAGAAGCACTTAAAAAGGGTAACTTTGAATGTTTGTTGTCATTGTTACATCATCACACAAATCCTAAACTATAATAACTTTTTTCAATGTGAATAAATTAGTCTAGACCCTTCTTTAATGGCTTCTGGCTATATTCCTTAATAAATTCTGCATTACTAGTTCTAAGCTAATTGTATAAAGGGAAAATGTCCAGCTGTGTGTCTTAAAGATACCTTAGAAGACATCCTTAAGGAAAAAACTCAAATGAACACCACAGAGAATATCAAGTGACACCAGTAACTGAAAGTGACCTTTTACCCTTTTCCATATGTTTGCTATGCTGTACTAGCACTGACCACCACTAAGCCATGTTCCCTAAGCATCATGTTTTTGTGGTTTTTAAATACATACAGTGATGGCTACTCAATCCCTTCCCTGGGTAGCCTATTCCAAAGCTTGACAAGCCTTTTGGTAAAGAAATTTTCTAACCTAGACCTTAGCTGGAGCAACCTGAGGGCTGGCTCCTTTGGCCCTACTGCTGTTTACCTGGGAGACCAGCCCCCACTTCCCTGCAGCCTCCTTTCAGGGAGCTGAATAGAGCAGTAGGGTCTCCCCAGTGTCCTTTCCTCCAGGCTAACCAACACAGTTTGCACTGCTCAGGACCCAGTTGTGCTGGGGATCACTCACCCCTCACACACACAGCACTAACAGTTACAGAGTCTGGGGCAGGAATCAGAGAGAGGAAGGTGTCTTGTTGATTTGAGGTGCAGATCTTTCTGCAAATAACTTTAAAATTGAGAGATGGGTTCACAAAAAGGCATACTCTTATACTTTCCAGTTCAATTCAGTCAAGCAAGGCAAATAATGTATATTAAATTTTAAATTTTTTTTACACTTACTGGAGATTAATGAATAGACAAACAATATTTTTTAACATAAAACTCTTTTTTTTGTCAATTTTGAAGTGTTACGGTATACTTCCCAACTCTTCCTTTCAGAATCTGTGATTTTAACATATTTTGATCTCCAATTGATCATTTCTTCCCTTTGGTATTTTCTTGTAAACTGAAGTACTCACTTTAGTTCACTTCCCCCCCATCTTTTTATTTTCTCTATGCATTGTTCCACTTTTCTATTTGCTTTCATGTCTTCTTGTCTCTCCTATAGAAATAGATACACAAAACATTGTGTGAGTACCATTTACAGGAGCAAAATATAGGCTCTTCAGAAACATTAAAGAACCAAACTTTCAGCACTTAGAGGAGCAATAGAAAAAAAATTTCATCCCAAAATGAGATTTTTTTTTTAAACAATCCTCATGTTTAAATATATTCCATTTAAATATTTTCCCTCCAAAACCTTTCCAAGCAGATCATCACATGAGAACCATGTGGTGCTTGAACAAAGTACCCAATTATGGTAGAAGGTTTAGCGAGGGATTACAAAGGGTGGGCTTAGGGTGCTTTGCATCTATGTGGTATCTCAAAAGAATTTGCATCTCAGACTGGAATCAAAATGGCTTAATTCTGAGTATGGAACTGCCTGGGCAGACCTTCTGGAATAGTCACACCGCGCCATCAGGACAGATTTGAAGCAAAATCATAAAGTTGCATTTGTCTAAGCCACCTGCTTTGGAACGATCTCCTGGAGTAGGGTTTCCAAAACTCAAGACCACTTGGGAAAATGTTACCCTCTTCTTTAAAGTAAACCATCAGAAAAATTATTAACCTAAGAAATGACGGTGCTCACCAGGGTCCAAATTTATTTGTCCCTGACTGACTTTCACAAGCTGCCTTAACAGTAATTTCACTTACTGGTAAAAAATCAAAACAACAAAACTCATCTCACCTTCTGTTTGAGCTCACCTACTATCAGCTAGATCTTGTGAAGTATTTCTTGCCAGGCTGAAGTCTTCTTTAGTACCAAGCTTCTGTTCATGATCCTTCACCTTCTCCCTGAGAAGTTAACCAGACTGGGTTTCTCATCATTAGGCCCTTTTGACCACCTCTCTGTTGTGCTCTCATGGCTTTTCTCTGCAACCTTTCATTGGATTTAAGTGGCAAAGTCTTGTAAAGGGAGACAAGGTAGAACAGCACAAGTGGCTTCTATGAGAAGACACCAGAAGAGAGACACTGTTTCTCCCCTCCAGGGAACTAGCTCTGCTCAGCAACTTCAATAGACATGGCTGGCTCCTTTTCTACCATGACTGCCCTACACTCCAGCAGGTGAACAAGACTGTAACAGCCAAACTGATGAGATGAGACTGGTATGGGATTTACCAAAGCCATGGAGATTAGCGAGTGGGGCTGAGAGCCCCACAGGACCATCATTCCCTGTATGCAGTAAACCCCTCAGGTTTAACCAGGGCCCCTTGGAGAATAGAATGCTGACACAGCAGCAAAGAAGTTTCCTGTCTCCAGGGACATCCGCCTTGTACCTTATCCCTATAGCCATGTAAGGCAATATTGTGTTAACCCTACTGTTGGTCACTTATGGTCACTCTAACTCCTTTGCCATTGGTCAGGATTGGATCCGGGCCAAGGGTATAAAAGTAGCATACTGTACCCCTACTAACTCGGAAGAAGAAGAGCTGAGACCCTTCATGGACCCTCCAATAAAGCCATACTTGTGGAACATGGACCCTCCAATAAAGCCATACTCGTGGAACAGCCGGCGTCTTCTGCTTCTCCTCTCTCTACCGTCTGCTGGAGCCTTAGGCCAAGGGAAAAGCTACCTAGCAAGCAAAGCTGAAATCATAAGAGCTGCGTAATCACTAAGAGCTGAATATTCCCTGCTTGCTAGGGCTGTCCTGCGGCCTTGGCTTCTGGCACCCAGTCCCCTTGGGGACTGAGCTCTGGAGCTGTAACAGCTTGCATAGGATAAGACCAAGTAAGGCTCATTTACCTGTCTACCTCAAAGTGAATGATCTTGGCTACACAGCCCAGATGCCAAAACCATCCTTGTCAGTGTGGACCCAGAACAGCAATAGAAGCCATAAACAGCAAGGACACGCAGTCCACCAGATGGTGTGACTGTAGCTGGCATGGCCAGCCTGGACTGTGCTGCATCTGTGCTTCACTGTGCTTTGTGCAGGAAGGCTGGCACTGCTTGGGAGCACTTGGTTTATTTGGCTTGTACTTGGGCTTACACTTTGTTGCTTACCTATCACAGCTGTAACTGGATTGGATCTTCAGCACCCAAAACCATGCATACTGCTCTCTACTTAATGTTTTTTGGGAAGGACCATTAACAAACTGATGCAGAGAGCAAGGTGTCAGTGAACTTTCCAAAGAGGCTGTGATTATACCCCATGGGTATATTCCTGTGAGTTTTAACAGGCAGTGTTGGAAGCCAAATGTTGCTACCTGCCACAAGGCCTGCACACCCTCATCCTACCAGCAGAGAATTCACTGGGGCCTGTCAGGAATGTCCAGTCCCAACTTCTGCCTCCCTTCCTGCTTGGAACTTTCATGGGTGGTGGTGAGGCTGTCTAAAGAAGCTGTTCTATCCCTGGAAGTATTCAAGGCCAGATGGGATGGGGTTTTGAGCATCCTACTTTAGAGTAAGATTTTCAGGCAGGGGAGTTGAAACTAGATAATCTTTATAGTCCCTTCCAACCCAAAGAAGATGATGCTACATTGTCCCTCCACTGTCCACGCCCTAAGACCACTGTTACCAAAACACTGAACCAGCTGCTCTGTGACATCAGCCCTGAGGCCAAAGGCACTGCATTAGTTGGTGGCTGCATTGAATGAGCCCTCACTCCTTGCAGCACATGCCACGGCAGTGATGCATTTGCTGTGCCTCCTTGTCCTACTGGCCATGTGCAGGTCTGTGCTCAGCACATGGCACACCTGTGGGTAAGTGGCCTCAGGCTCTTGGATGTAGTTTAGACAACACTTGAGGGGTGTTCCCTGTCCCCTCTGGCCACACTACAGTTTTGTGAGCTCCACGCAGGAGCTTCAATTCCTTGACAGTGCCCAAGCTGCAGCACAACTTTCTATGGAGGCTCAAGAAGAAAACAGGAGTGGACAGACGTGTGCCCCATGGGATTCCCTGGCGCTGCTGTCCATGCAAACAATGCCATGTGGGGAGGGAAGTTGGCTGACCTTCAACCTGAGCAGCAGCAAGCCATCAAGCAATGACTTTCTGTTTACAGAGGGACCTGTGGTCTCTGGCCCATGGCTGCTTCCTATGGCCCCATGGCTTATGACTTTGACCCCATGGCTCCAGACTATGGTGAAGTGAACATCACTGGTGGCACAGATGTCCAGCCAGGAGCCTGGGCCGGGATTGTCAGCATCCAGGATCCCCGGAAACCAGGCACAGGGCACATCTGTGGAGGGTCCCTCATCAGCACAGAGTGGGTCCTCACAGCTGCCCACTGCTTCATCAACGCCAGGTAGGGAACAGCAGGGAATGGGTCTATCTCCACTACACCAGCAGGTACCCTGTTGGCAGCACCATGGGCTACTCCCATCCTGTCACCCTGCATTATGTCCAATGTCTGTGCACTGCAGACACCAGTTGAGAGACTACTCAAGAGAACACTGTGATCTTGCCACTGCTTCCTAGAAGCCTCTAGGTCAATGTTATCGGAGCCTAAGTTATGCTAGGGCAGTCATACATACTGCTTTCTTCTCTGACTTGCAAAGCAGAGAACAGGGAACTCCTGTGCTGCTGCAGCACGTCTCTGCTCCCTCTCACCTCCTTCTCCATGTCCTCCTTAGGAACACCAGCACATGGCATGTGGTGGCTGGGGCCACCCGGTTGACCAAGCTGGGCCCTGAGGTGCAAGTGCGCCAGATTAAGCAGCTGCGGGTTCATGAACACTATATTCCTGGTGAGGAGAGGAACAACATTGCCTTGCTGAAGTTGGACCAGCCTGTCGTGTGCAACCACTACGTACAGCTGGGCTGTGTGCCTGACACCACACTGAAAGTGTTGGAGCTGGAAGCCTGTTACATTGCTGGCTGGGGTATTACTACTACAAGAGGTGGGTTCACAAAAGGGACACATGCCCTGAGGGCAGACTTGGCACTTAAGGGAAATGGGTTGAGCTTCCCAACAGCAGAGGCCAAAGCCAGAGTCAGGCTGTAGGATGTCTGCCTCTGGAGCAGTAGTCCTGGACCACTCCCCAAAGCCAGACAGAAGGGGGAAAGCACAGCAACATGCTATTTGCCTAGGGAACCCCAGGGAAGCCCTAGGGAAGGGATTCATCCCCCAGCAAGAGAGGGGAATGGCCAAAGAACTGCTCTATGCTCATTTCTTTCTGTGCTCACAGCTCAAAGACCAAGTGATGTGCTGCAGGAGGCCAAGATCCACCTCATTGATGTCCAGCTCTGTAACAGCAGCCTCTGGTACACAGGGGCCATCCACACTCAACATCTGTGTGCTGGTTACTCAGTGGGTGGCATCAACCCCTGCCAGGTAGGAGCGTGAGATAAGCCACCCAGCCCCCAGAAGCACGGGCAGCCTGAGCAGCACCACCCCAACATAGCCCAGGTCCTGCTTTGTGGCCAGTCACTCACAGCCTCAGCTGCCCACCACTGCTAGGGCTTCCCTCCCCTTCCCCATGTGCAGGTCCTTCCCCAGTGCCCCCATTGTCCCAGAGGCATTACACCCAGAAAGCACATCTAGCGCTCTTGGCTGTCCAGAGGTCTAGATGCTAACCCTGGAACATCCGTGCTCTGCACGTCCGCGATTACTGTGCAGAGACAAGAGACAGCCCTACCGTACATGCCCCTCACTGCTCCCAGCCAAGGTTCTGGAGGCTCGAGCACCTGGGCTGAGACTTTCTCTACCAGGAATACAGCTCTGTCAAGGGCTGTGAGAGAGGAGACAGCTCTAGTGCTCGCAGCAACTACCCAATATTACCTTATTCCTCTCTTGCTCCACTGCAGGGTGACAGCGGTGGTCCTCTGGTGTGCAAAGACAACAATGCTGCCTTCTTCTGGCTCATTGGTGTGGCCAGCTGGGTGAAAGACTGTGCAGGAGCAAACCAGCCTGGTGTCTACACCTCCATTCAGCACTTCTATGACTGGATCCTGGTCCAGATAGACCCGCAGACACAGAGAAGGGCATCAAGACATTCTATGACTGCCCTAACTCCCCCTCAGAAGCCAAGACCAACACCAACACCATTTTCACTCCAGAAGATGGTGGAATTTTTTAGTCAGGCACAGGAGCTCCTTCAGGTCTTAAGGAGAAAAGTGGCTAAAGAAGCAGGATGAACAGGATCCAGTGCAGGCTGCAGTGGACCATGACCATTTTCTTTTGGAGCAATGTCTGCTGATCCAAAGGGAGCTTCAGTGTCTAAGGCCTGCCCTATCCTGCTCCTGCTTCTCCTCTGTGTGCATACTAATCCTGAAACTCACTTAGTTGTGGAAATAAAGTTGTCTGGTTTCACTGTTAACCATGTTTTCAGTTCCATTCAGTCTCCCATGCCAGGCAAGGATTTCCACACCTGGTAAATGCAAAATCAGGCTAAGGACAGACATCAGGCTCAACAGAAAATAATCAGTCCAAAGGACTGAAACTCTGCTTGGTCAGAGAAGAGGGCAAGGGTGCAGTAGAAGACGGGAATACAGCTCACAGAGCAATGAGATCCTAGAAACAGCACTTGGAAGTCTAAAGTGTCCTAGGCTGCCTACTGGTGGGATAACTCTGTGTTTGTGCACAGTGCACTAGGGAAAAAGTGGACTCTTTCATGGAGACATGGTTCATAGAAAGACCCAAGATTTGCACCAAGGACTGGGTAAAGAACTTGACATCCAGTCACAGATACTACATGGATAAATTTCAATTAATTTCTATACTGTTATTTGAGGAACATGCTGTGCTTATGACTATAGAGAGTGAAGGTGTGTTCATGTTTCACTAGAAAACATCCAATCCAGATCGCCTGGAAAAGCAGAGAAGGACTGGACTGTGCTCATTCTCATGGAAGGGATGGTTATGGATACTTGGGTGCTAGTAAAGGCATTGCTGTGTCTCTGTCAACCTGGTTTGTTGTTCACAGTAGCTGTGTAAGTCTCTGTGTCTGTTTCTCTGTCAGTGTACCTTGCTCTCCGGAATGCACACAAGCATGGACACACAGTTTTGTCCTTTAGGAAGCAGAGCTATACCTAATAAATAGTTCAGAGCTATCAGCTACCGCAGACACTACTCATCTCTGATGTTACTTCCAAACATGAATTATCGTACTGGCCAAGTTTATCCATCTCAAGAAATCTCATCATATATAAGTCGAGAAATCCTTCTTATTGTTATGAAATGCAGAATGAGTAACAAATTGCCATTATTATGGTATGATAATGGTATGATATCATAACTAGTGGTTCTTAAGTAAAATATTAACTTTGAGTAATAGAAGAACTATAGGGCTGAATAGCGCTGAATTTTCCTTGCTATTTGTTATCTATGCACTGAGAAAGAAAATTCCTTTAGGAAAATTATGACTTTTCAAGAGCTTGCATTTCTTAGCAGCCTCTCACCTTCCTTTCAGTCTCATAAATACATGCAGTGTGAGTTGTGAAAAAACATGATGACAATCATTTTCCTAAAGCAGACTGATATGATTGCTCTAACATTTTTATTGCAGTAGAAAGATGGAAAATTTCAAGCAGAAACAAAATAAATCTAATAATCTATTCAGAGGAACCATAAGCTACCATTATCCAGCAGTATCACTGAGATGCCTCTATAATGCAAAATTCATAGCATTAAGAGCGATGCCAGACTCCATTTTCCTTAAGAAACTGCATTTGCGCCATAAACACTCTGCACATCTTTTTAAGGATATCTTATTAACACAGGAGATAACGATCTACACTTCGTACTTTCTTCTTTTTTGAAATGATACTAAACAGTAAGTTGCAGACTAAAACTACTAAGAAATCATTTCACTTGCCAGAGATGATTGTTCCTTGCAGCTTGATGATTTTTGTGCATTTCCTACAGTATATTTTCTTATATTATATACTTATACAATGGCATTTCTGTTGGACATGAGGAACAATATGTAATTACATGCCCTTCTGTTGTAATTTGAACCCCTGGGCACTGTGTTAGTGTGGTGGTTTGACCGGAAATGGGATTTCTGTGATGCTGCAGTCAAACCAATGGGTGCTCAGATTTTAATATTGGCACCTGATGTGGCCGTTGGGACATTGGGATCCGCCTCTGAGAACACAGGGTTAAAATCAGGGCTCCCCCCCGTAAGGTTCTCTTTGGATTTCCGGCGGGACAGAGTTGGCTGGGCAGGGGGAGGGGAGAGCTACGCGGCCCGGGAGAGGTGGGCCTGACCCTGAGGGGCCCAAAGGTGGAAGCATCCAAGAACTACTGAAAGGTATTCCCCCCCCTTCTGGGAGACAGACAGAGAGAGAAACAGAACCGTGCCTGGGAGTTACCTTGAAACTTGATAAACATGTGCGGCAGCAGGCAGCACGGCTCAGAAGGAGGAAGGGGGGGAAGGAGGAGGCAGAGGAGGCAGCGATGTGTCCAGCCGCTTGTGGGAACTTTTAACCCCTTTGTGGATAATGAAAACTTTACATAACATTAACCCTTCCTAGAAGAGTGATGAAGGTCTGGGCAGAAAGAGAGAGATATTGGAAGAATGGAGAAGATGGAGAGGCATTTTTGCTGGACTCTTTTTTTTTTTTTTTTTTTGTATAGCCATGGACTATTTCCTTCTAATAGAGAGACTGCTTCCAGGGGGGGCAGTGCCTCAGAACCAGGAGGGTTCAGTGTGGGTACCCCTCAGCCCCAGGGGGTGCAAAAATTATAGGGGGGACAGATGTCCCAAAGTTGAGACTGTGCCTTTTTGGAAGGAGACCAGGCATCCTTAAAAGGACCCTAGAGGCAGCCCTGGTCCATGTGCAGTGGTGAGAGCACTGGGCATGGAAGAAAGATGGCACAAAGCAGACTCCTTCTCCTCTTGATGAACGGAGGATTGAGTATTCTAAAGGGTGGTGCTGGACCAAGAGCTGGTGATTTGGGAGATGTATTGTATTGGAATTTGGTGGGGGGAGTAGGAAAATGCTTTTGTAAGGTTTTCATTTTCCTTGTGTGTTTTTCTCTTTCCTTGTAGTTTAGTTAATAAAGTTTTCTTTATTTCTAAGTAGGAGCCTGCTTTGCTTACTCCTGGTCACATCTCACAGCAGACACCAGGGAGAGGGTATTCTCATGGGGGCACGGGCATTGTGCCAGTGCCAAACCATGACATGTTAGTAATTATATTTTCTTTATCCACTGTTCTTTTATAGCTTTCTTCAAAATTAATTCTTTCCCCAATTTCTTTAGGGAATCTTACTTCAAGGATGGTCTTTACTAAATACTGTTAATTTAAACAACCAGACCTGAATCATAAGAAAGGTTAAAGACAAAGCATGAGTGCAGTAAGATTTATTATTTTTACTCTCACATTACATTTGCCTGTGCTCTTGGACAAGTCTCTGAACTGCCTTTCTAGGGTGTTTTCTAGGGTATTGTTATATACATACTTAGCAGCAGGACGAAATGGAGCACTAGCTGCTGAGAATAAAATCCCAGCCAAAAACTGGGACAAATGCACTACATGAATTATCTGTTCTTGCAAGAGTGAACAGTGGGAATTCAGAACTGGAACTTAAAATGGTATTAATTTTAGGTGCAAAACTACCGAGTTTTAAAGAAAAAAACCTGCAAAGAAACAAAACATGCTACATCCTTCAGTAACCCACACTGATAATAAACATGCTCAAAAACCAAGCAGTTTGAACCGGACTATTTCGTACCATGACATATTTGCAATCTGAGATGCCTATATACTTTCACTGCACAACCAGTATCAAAAGAGGCCTCCAAGTTTTACAGTGCTTTTGGTACAGGCCCGTAGCAAATGGCAGAGCTGAGGAGTAATGTGCTCTGTTGATATGTGAATGGTGACACAGAGCCAGAAAATAAAGACTTAGAGTGAGGAGATAAGAAATTCAGAGTAAAACCAAGAATGAGATACTTTTTAAGAAAAGTGTCTTATTTCTGAAATTACAAACTCTCATTTACACAGAACAAGACAATAACGTGAAAAACATCGCTGGTTTAAATGTTCCTTGTACTGAAAAAATGTATTTCGCACTTGTGCACTGACATACATTTTCCTTTCTGAAATGTCCTGCTGTTTGTGTTAGCATCTTTTTCTAAAACTACAGTGACCTTATTTCCTTACTGATGGATCTTTACCAACGGCAGGATCCCATGGGGTATTCTACTGTCCAGTAGTTAATTTGAATGTCTTTGCACAGTGGCTCCAGTGGCTCCTGATGATTATCTTTTCTACTCCCATCTTCACAGAATCACAGAATCAACTAGGTTGGAAAAGACCTTTGAGATCAGTGTGTCCAACCTATGACTGAACACCACTTTGCCCACAAGACCGTGGCACAGAGTGCCACATCCAGTCTTTCCTTAACACCTCCATAGATGGTGACTCCCCCACATCCCTGGGCAGCCCATTCCAATTCCCAATCACCCTTTCTGTGAATAAATGCCTCCTGATGTGCTCCCTCCCTCCCCAACCTAAACCTCCCCTGGCACAGTATAAGACTCTGTCCTCTTACCCTGTTACTGGTTGCCATGGAAAAGAGCCCAACCCACATCTGGCTACACTCTCCCTTTGGAGATATATAGAAAGGGATGAGGTCCCCCCTGAGCCTCCTAAACAACCACAGCTCTTGCAGCTGCTTCTCATAGGACCTGTGCTCCAGAACCTTCACCAGCTTAACTGCCCTTCTCTGGACATACTCCAGCACCTCAATGTCCTTCCTAAATTGAGGGGCCAGGAACTGGACACGGGATTTGAGGTGTGGCCTCACCAGTGCTGAGTACAGGGGGTCAATCCCTGCCCTGCTCCTGCTGCCACAGCATTGCTGGCACAGGCCAGGAGCCATTGCCCTTCTTGGCCACCTGGGCACTGCTGGCTCATGCTCAGCTGCTGTCAGTCAGTATCCTCAGATTCCTTTCTGCCTGACCACTGCCAGCCACTCTGTCCCCAGCCTGGAGCTCTGCCTGAGGCTGTTGTAGCCAAAGTGCAAGGCCTGGCACTTGGTCTTGCTGAACCTCATACTGCTGGATTCAGCCCTTTGATCCAGCCTGTCCAGGTCCTGCTGCAGAGCCCACTATACTCCAGCAGATCAACACTCTCCTTCAACTTGGTGTCATCTGAATTTGCCTGTAGTGGACCCTAACAACTCAGCAGCTATGATATTGCAGTTTTCCTTATAAGAGGAGATGTGATACCTTGTAATATTATCAAGGGGGGGAACATCTTTAAACTAAAATGGGGTAGGTCTAGATGAGACATTAGGAAGAAAATCTTTACTGTGAAGTTGGTGAGACACTGGAACAGGTTGCTTAGAGAAGCTGTGGATGTCCCATCCCTGGAAGTATTCAAGGCCAGGATGGATGAACCTTTGAGCAACCTGAGGTATAGTGGAAGTGAGGACAGACTAGATGGGTCCCTTTCAACACAAGCCATTTTATGATTCTATGAATGTGATTAAAAATTTCAACATTACGCATTTCCTCCTATCCAAATAGTAACAAATATTAAAATGTTTTAAAAAAATCTTTGTACACTTCTAGCAAAAGGGAATGACATTAGGGAGAAGAATAAGTATTTGTTGTAATCTCACAATTTAAGCAATTTAATCTTTCCTACTTTTTCTAATCCTGTTTCCAGGATGGAAATCGTGGCAAAAAGGTAGAGAAGGATGTAGGCATTGGGGTTTAGGAGGTACAGGGGAAGGAGCAGGTAGGGAATCAGGTGCTGCAGAGTGATTTCAGCCAATGATAGCCCTTTGGGGGCACAAACCAAAGTGCCAGTACTGAAAAACAGGCTATCATTCCCCAGGGAATGGGTCTCTTGAGGGGTAGCTGGACAAGCTGCCTCCAGAGAGTCTTGGAATGGCATTGAGTCAGTAGGAGCTTGCAGGGAGGACAGGAACACCAAGGATGACTGAAGCACTGGGAGGGCACTTGCCTGGGACAGAAGGGGGAACCCTCATGCTAAGGACCTGCACCCCTTTCAGGGACAGGGTGACATCTCTTGAGGGGACAGGGTTGGCAGGAGTGCTGGGCTCCCATGGCCCTGAGGGTCCCACCAAGCCCTGTTCCCCCAAAAGTGGGTGTTGTGACAGCTCTGGGGCTCCTGAAAAGCTCAGGAGCCTCCTCTGTGGTCCCAGAGAGGGGTATCCCAGAGAGAGGGATGAGGTATCACAGACCTGAGGATCCTGATGACCCAGCTATCCCCCTCAAAAGATGTGTCCTGGTTGTCCCAGGAGAGAGGTAATGGGGGGTGTGTCATTGTCCCCAAAGTCCCACCAAACCCAGCATCCACAGGAAGATGGTTCTTGAGGAGTGGGATATCCAGGGCCATGCTGCTGCCTTTCCATCACAAAAGGGCAGCAGTCAGTGGGCCAACACTAATCCCTGCCCAAGCTACCATCCCCTGAAGGTGTGAGGGAAGTAATCATTCTAGCTCTCTCCCAGTCCAACTGGTGTCCATTTTCCCAAGCCTGCACATTCTTCCAGCCCAGCCTGGCATCTACCTTACAGCCGCAGATTAGGGAGTACCCCCCCCACGCAGCCGGCATTGTGGTGTAGTGCAGCACTGTGTTGTAGTACAGGTCAGATTCCAGGCCTGCTCACCCTCCAGAATGAGTTATACTGTCCATAGTAAAAAACCAATCATAATAAACAAGAGAAAACAAGATCCATTCCCACATTGAGGAAACACTTCCCACCCTCCAAGCTTCAGGGCTAGGATGAAGTGCCTCCTATCCCCTGAGGTTCAGCCATAGTGGAAGGTCTCCCCAAAACCTCAGAAGTCCTTGAGGTGGCCGTAAAAATCCTACCTTCTGAGTTTGCCCTCACAGGAGAAGCCTTTGAAGTAGAACTTGCACAGCCCCTCCTTGAAGTCCATGTAGTCCGTGGGCTCACAGTTTTGGGATCTGCAGCATCGAGACACCCGTGGCCCTGTCAGCATCTGCAGCACAGCCCTCAGCCAGACCCATCCAGGGCACCTGTTGCGTTCTGCTGTAGAGAACTGCGAGTTCTTTCAGTATTGGGTTTTTGGGAATGAAATTAGGCCAAACGAGGCAAACATTGTATCTGTAAGCTGTTTACGGGAACAAAACCGAAAAGGAGCTGCCCAAATGAAAGGGAAATAGACAGAAAAGGAGGAAGGAAAACGGAGAAGGAATGGCGGAGCTGGGAGAGAGAGAAGAGAGAGAGGAAAAGAGGGGGTTACCCCGAGCGAGCCAGGGAAGTGCTGTCGGCGTCCAGGCGCGGGGCTGTGCTGTGCCTGCCTGGGCGCGGCTCTCAGGTGGCACAGCTCCGGCGGTACCGGCGGCACCGGGCGACAGAGATGGAGCTGCTCAGAGACACAGGGAGGCAGGGCAAACGCGGGGGCATGCAAGAGCCGGCGAGGGCAGGAGACCTAAATGGCAGGCTTGGAGCCAGGGCAAAAAGCGTAAGACTCAAAAAGCCCCCATTCAAAAGCAAGTTTCGAAAAGTCTCAAAAAACCGAGCCTCAAAAACAAAGCAGTCTCAAAAAAGCCCCAAGCTAAAACCACGAAGAGGAAGTTTTGAAAAGCCCCGGGGGCTTGTTACGCAGTTACCTTTTTGCCCCTGCCCCCTCCCCAAGCCTGCCTGCGGTTAGGACTCCACTAGTGTTACTGTGCAACTAACAGCTTCAGCAGTCAATGGAGTAAATTTACACTATTGTTTGCACTGCAGGACTTAATTTTTAGTTGCTTTAAAAAGATTAAACTTTTTGTTCTGGAAAGTTCTTTGTTATGTGTTCTCGGGATGCGTACACAGACTGGGGATTCCCAATGCTCTCTATTCTTGTCAGAAATGTCTTTAAACCCCACTGGTAAGATGTCCCTTCCCACTCAAATTATACTCCTCCACGGTATGGCAATGGCCTACTGCCCTCCAATTAGTATCCAGTTCTGGCAATGGTGACCATGAGCTATTTTCCTTACTGTGATTTCTTTAGGCTAAGCAATGAGATAGATTTTTCTTCCAGTGTTTTTCCTGGATGCAAACTTTCAATGCACAAATTTCAACACGCCTTCAAATTCTCAGAAGCTGACTTTGCAATTTGTAATGATACTGTTTAATGTAGGGGCTGGACATAATTAAATGTTTACAGAAAAAGAGACAGAATGTCTAAAAGAGCTTACATTATGGCTTGTTTCGTACGTCACCCTTAAGCTTTACTTGCTGTACTGTTTTATCCACTTACAGGGCCATTAAGAAGTGTGGTTAAAAATGGTTTTCTGTTCCTACTCTGTTAGATGCAAGTGAATATTTATCCATTATTTTTCTAATCACAATGCTGATAAACAAATGGAATAACAGATTTATAAATAAAGACAATAGTTAACTAAATTACAGTAAGATATCACATGTGCAATTACAGAAAATTCACATAACTGAAGCAAAAGCATAAACACAAATAAGATATAAGCAGTCCAATGGATAATACTAATGAATAAAGAAAAAAAAGCCAACTATTTCAACAGAATTATTTGAAATATTGATCAAGATGCTAAACAGCATTGATTTAAAGCTAATGAACATTTGGAATTCCAGTCTGGAATTCCAATTTGGCATTCCAAATGTGTTCTTCAGAAACAAAACCTGTTATTATGATTTTTACATTTCAGAAAAAAAAAGACAGTGCAATTATGCTTCATTCAAGTGGGACAGTCAAATCTTGGGGAAAGTCAATATTCCTTTTGTCATCAGAAACACTATAACAGTATATAATAGTTATATTCCTTCCCCCAGCTGGATTCCATGGCACTTTTATTGATATCATGCACACATGGCAGTGAAAACACTAAGGAGTCCAACAATTTAAAGAGTTATATTTAATAAATGATTTATAAATGGTTTACAGTTTGAAGGTGAGAATTAACCTTTTTGAGTCTTGCAGAATTTTGGCTACTGACCTTAAGTAGAGCCAAAATGTCACTGAGTCCATTCAAAACCACTGTTCTCTGCTGTAAGTCTGCCCATGACGAATGGACCTGAAGCAGACAGGTCAGCAACGGGCTGTTCAATTAGAGTACATACCAGCTTCTTCTCTGGCACATAAGGATGTTTCTTCAGGTTGCTCTTATCCCTGCTGGCAATTTGTCTAAATTAAGAAGCCTTGCCTGTTACAGATGTCCAGGCATGAGTTTTGCTTCTGCTCCTTCATAGTGTGGTGTGCAGGTATGTCCCTGCTTCTTCCTTTGCAAGCCTGACAAACTCCTCCTGACCTCCCTTGTCTTTCTGTCTTGTTGTTTATCCAACTTATGTCTCTCTTTTCCAGGGGGAACACATGACCACACATCAGCTCAGCCACTGGAAATGTCCTGCACAAAGATTACCAAAGAGTCAGGTCCTTTATCTACAAGCATTTACTGTCTACCTTTTGATTCTTGCTCCTGGGAGGTAGAAAATTTGAAACAGGATATATTGTATGCTAGCCATTGTATGCT
This sequence comes from Zonotrichia albicollis, assembly GCF_047830755.1. NCBI lineage: Eukaryota > Metazoa > Chordata > Aves > Passeriformes > Passerellidae > Zonotrichia > Zonotrichia albicollis. The sequence continues at coordinate 45,314,877 of NC_133860.1, forward strand.
AGTTTGGGAGTTGTAAATGTCTTAATTCAAATACAGAATGCACATTAAATGATGTTTCCAGGGCAACACTGTGACTGCTCCATAAAAAAAAAAAAAAAAAAAGTTTTATGTTCTTAGGTATTTGGATTTTCTAAACTTGGCAAGTTTGGCAACAGTTTTCTGGCCACACCAATTGTTTTTTTTAAATCTTTCACTAGTTTTTCATTTTTTAAACTAGATTTTCAGCTTTTTGTAAAGAAATCAATGGAACTGAAAAAGTCAATGGTGCCAAAGAACAATCCCTTTCTTTTAAAATATAGACTAATGTCTCATACTTTTTCTTCCTTCCCTCTGCATTTTGGCAGAAGTCTCTTCAGATGATACAGTATGCCTTTACAGGACTTCAGTGTGCTGAATGGGGTTGTTAGGAATGGAGAAAACATTCTATTCATTCTCCCATCCATCCATCCATCCATCCATCCATCCATCCATCCATCCATCCATCCATCCATCCATCCATCCATCCCTTGGTTCATTCACCTAATAGCCTACTTTTAGATCTCCAGTTACAAGTTGAGCATACACTATTACTCAGAAGTGGCTGATCTTTAAGAAGCTGAAAGAAAAGTAATTTAAATAAGCCAACAAAACTTTAATTTGGCACTGAATGAACCATTGTGCTTCTGCTTCTCAGTAAATTCATAGATCAGTGGCAAATACAGCTTGTTTGCCACAGAGATGCCATGCTGGTGCCTTAGCAGCAGTATAAAGACATCACAATATGCAGTGATAAGTACTATGTGGGATCTCATGAGGCAGAACAAGAGACAGGGACATTGCATCATCCCTAAGCAACCTGGTCCCCCAGGGGGTCACAGGTCAAAGTGAACTCTGCTCACTCTGCTGTGTTACAGGGACTTGGGTGAATGAAGACAGCAATGTCACAGCATTGAAAGTGACATCAGCTTCAGAAGAGGCACATCATGCTTGGCAGGCAGTGAAGCAGAGCAGAAGTTTTGCTGGATGGCTGCAGTCCTAGACAAAGAATAGGGCCACCAGTGTCTCTTTAAGTTTATTTCAATTCAGATAAGTATTTCTTCTTGTATGTGTCTGATTTGCCTCAATTTTTACAAGATGCTTTCCTTCCCAGGCTTCTGGGGTTTCTGGAGTCTGGGCACTGTCTTTTCTCCTCTTCTAGAACTGGCTGTGCTCCCTCTCTTGTGGCTGTTGTCCTGCCATGATGCTTCTGCCCCCTGAGCAGACAACTAGGATGTTTCCTGTGGCTGTAAGTGATCCCCTGCACAGTGAGTTTCCAAGATTCTTTAATGATATTACACTTAAAATCTTCTAGTAGACTGGTGGTTTTTATTTTTAAACACACTTCAACTGTACTTGCCAGTTGCTGTTCCCACTTGCAGCACAAAGTAAGATATGCATTTGGTGAGATGACAGTACGCAGCATTTGTCATTTTGCATTTTCCTTTAGACATCTCTCTTCTGTGTACTTTTAAAAAGATTGAGAAACCCTCCAATTCCTTCCCTTTCTCTCTGCCTTAGAAAATATATTTGCACTAAGTACAATTAAGATCTGACTGACTCCCCCAAAAGAGGAACGTGTCTTTAGGAATGTAGTTTAAATGCTTCACATGTCAGAGGCACATTAACTGTGGTTTATGATAATTTCACAGAATTCGTCTTCCTCATGCAAGGGTTTACCATGGCCACTTCAAGTAAAATATAGAAAGACAGTGTTGGTCAGAATTTACAGAATTCACAGAATCACTAGGTTGGAAGAGACCTTAAAAGATCATCGAGGCCAACCCATGCTCTAACACCTCAACTAAACCATGGCATTGAGTGCCACATCCAGTCTTTTCTTAAACATATCCAGGGATGGTGACTCCACCATGTCCCCTGGCAGGCCATTCCAGAACTTTATCACTCTGTAAAAAACTTTTCCCTAATGTCCAACCTATATTTCCCTTGATGCCGCTTAAGACACTGTCCTCTGGTTCTGTCAGCTGTTCCCTGGAGAGAGACCAACCCCCCCTGACCACAGCCACCTTTCAGGGGGTTGCAGAGAGTGATAAGGGCACCTCTGAGTCTCCTTTTCTCCAGGCTAAACACCCCCAGCTCCCTCAGCCGTTCCTCACAGGGTTTGTGTTCCCAGCCCCTCTCCAGCCTCGTTGCCTCCTCTGGACAATTTTTTCATTTACATCCACTATGAGGACATCAGGGGAAAAAACCCCAAAAGAAGTTAGTAATTTACAAGTGATTAATTGTGTGTTGCAACAATTTAGATTTCTAAAGATTTAGACTTCTAAATCTTTATTTAAAGGAGCTCATATGTGCGGTTTTTGGCTCTGATTCAGGGGAGCTGAGCCCAGAAAGCAGCATTATGATCATTTAATCTGAACCCCAGAATCACAAAAGCCATAGAACCTTCCCTCATGGGTCCTGAACACATTAAGTTTTATATAAATTGCTCCAGCTTTTCTTTCCATGTATGGCACAGCAACTGTGACATCTGAAGAACCCATGGTACTCTTAGTATCACGACTCAGTGACTTGCAGCAGTAAACTTGCGGAAGAACACCTGAGGCAGTGAATTAGGTGCCTGTTTGGGTACTGTACTTAAACCTCTAAAAAAGCCTTACAAGTTTGAAGTGGTATGTCTTACTTCACTTAGTTTCATTTGCTCCTCACTATTATGAAATGATCTTAAGAAGAGAGAGATGACAACACAGACAAGATTTGGGTAGGAGCCGTTCACCCAGGTGGAGCAGACAGCAATGAAGCAGCACTGACCGTGTGAATCAGACACAGCCTTTTGCACAAGCTTTACAAAACTCTAGGCTTTCTGAGCTCATTCCCACCCCAAAATTAGGAAGATCTTCTGGATTATCTCATCTGTTTCCTCTTGTTGTGCTAATGGAGGGCACCAATGTCACATCCTCTCTGCTGGGCTGCATGATGATCACTATCCTGCCTATCCTCAGCCATCCCAGTAATGGCCCAGGTAACTGTGCTACTGTTTGCCATGCCCTGGGCTGGGGAACTTTTCTGTGGATGAAAGGTGAAAAAGGTCTTTCATATCAGATATCTAAGGTAGGCCTCATGTTAGTACATCTTAGTGTTATCAGAAAAGCAACATGGCCAAGAGCTATGTAACGTGAGTGATGTGAAATAAGATCAGAAGCTAATTTCAAACAAAATAAACAAAAAAGAAAGACAGCCTGATGAAATACCATTTGTAGGAAAAGGCAAGGTTTTGAAATTTACAAAGTATCCATGGATATATTTTCAGTTCATGTGAATGAATGTTACTTAACAATTCATATTTTAGAAAACTGGGTGTGTGTTGAACAATAGCTCTTAGCCTATTGCATCAAGCAACATTTTATTGAGATAACTGACTTTTCTATGAACTTCTTTCCTGAATTTGAGAACATTGAAAATTACTCAATTTGTGTGTGTTCCTAAAGTAGATCTCAAAGTTTTCCTTTCTCGTTTCCATTCTTCTCTATGTTGTATATGGTTTCCCACTGCTGAAAATACAAGATGCAAAAAGCAGAACTGCTGCACTATTTTCTTTTGATTGGTCTCTTCATTTTCAAAGCAGACTGAACTTGTGTTTTGGGCTTTTTTTTTTTTTTAATTACAAAGATTTTAAACATACGAAAGTATGCTTGTTGCATCTTTTATCTAAGTACAATTTGGTGTGTATATTAGTTTTAGGTCCTTGCTGGCAGTCTACAGGCACACTGAAACACTGTGAACCGTGTCATTCGTTGTAGATAATACAAGCATGACCTGTGAGCTACACAGTGAGAGGTATACAGATATTCAGATACATATTTTGATATTTGTGTATTTATATATAGGCAGCACAGTTGTAGCAATTTGTAATTATATTCCCTGTGTTTACTGGCAGCAGATCTACCTTCCTAAAGAACAACCCTTTTCTTAACACCGTGTGAACAGAGCAGTCTCCAGCAAGGGCAGGGGACTCGCTCCCCCCAGGGCAGTGCCAATTTTCCAAGCCCATGTCATCCCCAGCCCAGCCACCCATGACCCCTCCGTCTCACCGGTCCTTCCGACCTCGCCGAGGGACGTGGGCCACAGCAGCAAGTCCCCTTCCAGTAATGTACTGCAAGTCGTCGGGCAGACGGCTGGTCACCTCCAGGCCAGCGTCCAGCTTCTCCTTGTTGGCCTTGGTCAGTCTCTTGATCTTTACGAGGAGGTCGGGGCGGCCGTAGCGAAAATGCGGGTTCCAGAAGTGGTGCAGGGGCCCATCAGCGTAGCTGGTATCGCCCACCGCCGTGGCCGGCCTCGGTCTGGACCCGACCGTGCTGCTGGCCGGACTCACCGTCAGCTTGTGGAACCCGTACAGGTTGAGCTGGCGGACGATGCTGCCGAAGTTCTTGGTTTTGAAGAGCTCCTCCTCCCCGGAGGCGCTGAGCCCCACGCCCAGCAGCTCCTGCTCGAAGAGCCCCTGGTCGATGAACAGGCCTTCGCCGTGGGCGTCCCAGCGCACCGAGTGGACGCAGGGGCTGTTGACCAGCAGCCACAGCTTCATGGGGAAGGTGCAGGGCCGGGGGATGACAGGGCGGGAGCGGGGCCAGAGAGCGGCGGAGGAGGGGCGGAAACCAGCCGGCAGCGGCGGCTTCGCCATCGCGCCGGGCGGCAACTGTCGCGACACGCGGCAGCGCGCGCCCAACGCCCCGCCGCCCACAACGGCCGCCGCGCGGGGGCGGCGCCGCCCCCGTCGAACGCTGGCACGCGCCCGATGCACGACGCGCGCTCGGGCCGGCCCCTCGGGAACCCTCAGGCTCCCGAGCGTCGGTCCCGGAGCGCGCCGCGCTGCCCACGGCAGCTCCGGGCCCTGCGAGCCCTGCGGTGCCCTCAGTGCCCCCAGCCCAGACCCCGCTGCCCTCCGCGTCACAGAAAGAATACAACTCTCTAGCACTGTGATTTCAGTATTAGAAAGCAGGCGTTACTTAATTTCAGTGCTGGGTGCACGGGGGAGGGGGGGGGGGGGGGGTGGGACGGACGGACACGCCAGCAGAGTTTTCGAAAATTCTCGTTCCCCTTATTAACATATACAAAGCTGTACACCTTATAGCTTGGGCATGCATACAGAGTTTGGAGAACAGTCTCAAAAGGGTCTTTGGTGGTTATTTGGAGAATGGCTCCCACCTTACTTTATCCTTTCATGGCCACAAGTTCACCTGAGGACATGACATGAATTGGCTCACAGTCTGCTGTCTTGGTTGAGCAACTTCTTTCCTTGGTAAGAAAACTTTTTTTTACAACTTATGAAACTTTAAACAACGCGTCTCAATTTCTCGTCACAACTGAGATACTGCAAACAATATGCTTTTTGAGTATTTACATCATCAGTTTCCTCATGTCCCCTCAGTGTCCCCAGCCCACACTGTAATGTCCTCATCCTCTGCCCCTGCCATCCCTCAGCCCTCCAGCCTCTGCCACCCCCCTCAGCCACCCCAGAGCCCTCAAGCCCACCACCTCCTCTCAGCCCCACCTTCCCCTCAGCTGCCCCCAGCCCCCTTGGCCTCCTGTGCCTTCAGTGGCTCCCCAGTTCCTTCAGATGTGACATCCCTGAGGAGGCCAGTGCTGGTGCCACCACAGCTCCCACTGTTCCCGTGAGTGACCCAGCTGAGGGGATAACGCAGGGTGGATGGGGGGGCCAGGTGGGAAGGGGTTCAGGAGACATGAATAACAACCCTGGTGATGGTGAGAGGGCATCCCTACCTGGGCCATAGGCATGACAGACTGGCTGTGCTCACTCCAGGAGACGCTTGGGCACTGCCTGGATCAGTGCTAGCACAGACCATCAGCCACTCCTCAGACCCAAAGCACCTATGCCACGAGCATCAGAGCATCGCCTCTATCTCAGGAACCCAGTGCAGGTCAGTGACGGCAGATCTTCAGTAGCAGCAGTAAAAAAATAATGAGGAATGTTTCATGGCAGAGCAAAGGGAATAGCAGTGATGTAGTCACCCTAAAATGGGGTAAGGGACTTCTGCAAAAGCCTCAGAGACACTTTATGGTCTTGACTCGGAATGTGAAAGGGAAGTGGTGAAACATAAACCAGAAGCTGGTTGCAATGTCCTGGGTACAGTTATATTAATAAAATGCAACATAATGGCTGGAATGCGATATGGATGACTAATTGCCCCTGTTAAAATGCGGTATCTACTTGCTAGGTGCTGCATATTTATCAGAAACTACTCAGGACCCACAATTATGAAATGCTGAAGAAAGGCTCATAGACCCACATTTTAATGTAACTGCTGTGTGTTGATAATCAGAACCTGGTTTTATGCCTTGATCCTTTAAAAGGATTTTAAATCCTTTAAATTATTTTCTCTTGTGGTTGTTTTTGGGGTTTTTCATGCTTGCATGCATGCTGACTAATGCATGCTCCTTCTATAATATGGGGTATGAAGGAGACTGATTTTCAGTCAGCAGTACATCAGGGAGAAAGAGTTCAGCCATTATTTGTCAAAAGAGAAACAGTCTTTTGTAATATGGGTCAATCTCTCGCTGAAATTCAATAGAACCAAATTATCTAGCCAAGAAGCTATTGAAGAGCAAAGGGTTTAATCCTTTGGTGCAGTATGGTATACACTTTGGGATCACTGTCATTGAAGATTACTTTTCCAGCACTAAGAGGCCTGTGTGCAAAATAGCAAGAGGGATGGAGACAGCACTCCCTCTGTCACTTGCAAATAAATATTGTGGTTTTCTGCTCCATTTAACCTTAGCTATGGATACTTGTGCTGGCTGTGTGATTAAAGCTTATAGAAAAATACTTACCCAGCAGTCTGCCGGGGCCAGCACTTTTGCTCTTGCCCTGAAAAAACGAATTGTTCCTTGGATTCACAGCAGGAAAATCAGCCAAACCTGAAAAAATGTTACTGACTGCTGACTTTGGTCAAGGTTGCAGCCACAGAAGGAGAAAGGGTTGATGCTGAATAAACTCACAGACCAATGCTGGACCAACTGTATGTGATGGTTTTGCCAGCACACGTGGAGCAGGAAGTACAGTGTCTCTGCAGCGGGCAGCAGTGAAGTGAAGCAGCAGCCAAGACTAGCTGTGGCAATTAAATTTTACGAGAAATAGTTGCTCTTATGTTACAAAGCAGGTGGCCTGCACTGGGCCTGCAGAGCTACAGCTTTGCTGTCCTCTCCCTAAGCCACATCACATAGCTGCTTGCAATTCACTGTCCAGCCAGTCATCTCTGTGAAGTTGATCAGAGAGAAAGGTTCCACTTGCTTTGTAAGAAATAGGCCCAACAAATTGTCAGAGGTCGCAAAACACTATTTCGTCATGCTGGAGTTCTCACATATGAGAGCTTTTTATCTTTAGCAAAATACTCAAATAAAATAAGTGAACCAAGCAAACTCAGTGTGCTTAGACACAAGTTCATATTTTCAAAGGCATTGAAGCATCCAGTGCAATAGTCTGGAAGCAATATCTGAGACTTTTTCTAATGGCAAACCAAAATTCCATGATTTGCAAACTGTCTCAAACAAATTGCTGTTTACTCAGGCAAAAGCTTGAAAACTGATTGCACATTCCTGTGGTATAGCTATATTCAGATTTACTTGTGGGGTCATTTATCACCTCAGCTAAAGCTGCAGAATCAGAACAGATGCCTGGAATTCTAAAGTCAGATTAACTTTACTTATACCATATTTCACAGCCTTTCAGCAGTTCTTTCTTCCCATGTGCCCTGCTACCTTTTCCTTGTCATTTCACAAGCAAAATCAGACACTGATCTAGTGGCAGAAGGGTCCCAAAACCAACCTTACAAGGAGTAGTAAGTCATAGCTGTGCCATCCCTCAGTTTCTTCTATGAGACAGGGGTGGGGCATTTTCTTATTTATTAAGGCTGTTGAGCATAGGAAGAGGTGGAAATACTCAGATGTTACGAGACTGCACAAGAATATTTTCTTGCTGCCATACCAGACAGAGTCTACATTTCAGGAGTCTGCAAAACTCTGAAAATCCCTTACTTCCATGAAGAACTTCCACTCTGAAAATCCTTGTGGTTAGCCACATTTGCTCTAAATGAGATAAACTTGATAAGATACAGTCATGTTTAAGAGGTCATGTTAATGCCTGGAGGAATCTAGAGGTTCTGGATAAGGCTGTGATCTATCTAGTTTTCATCAAGGATTGCAAGATGTGGTTACTTAAAAGCCTTGCAACGAGGTTGTCCTTGGCACAGTTAGCCCAAGCCGTGCCCAGAGCACATGCGAGAGCCGCATGCCCATCCTGCTGCTCTGCCTGGGCTGCTCACACATCTCTTATGATCCCTGATCCCTGCTCAGCCTTATGGGATCCAAATTTCCTCAGACCACTGCCTTCTGGAGAGAAAGGGGCAGGTTCATCGGTACTGGAAATGTTGGTATAAAATTAATTATGACAATTGAGAAAGCAAGAGTGGAGTCCCTTATCTCTCCCATACCTTTGTCATTCTCTCATTGTCCCATGTCAGTTGCCTGCAGTATGGGACATCAAAGAACATTAACAAAGGTGTTGCCAGAGGTGTTGTGCAGTGTGATGCTCCCAAAACACCTGTGCTGGACTTGCAGGCCTCTGCCAGGCAATGCAAGCTCTGGACATCTAAGAACAAGTTGACAGAGATTGCCAAAAGCAAAAGCACCCCCAAAGCTTTCAGTGTTCCTGAATTAAGTACTTAAGATGAATACATAACAGGTATTTTTCAGTCTAGACTGCTGTTTGCTGTGAGAAATTAAACCCTCCTGAGATGTCAGCACTGATCGTTTTTGCATCCTTTAGAAACTTTCTTGTTTTAAGCAATTAAACACCAGTACTTTCATACTGTTCTTAGTATGCTTCTTTATGAGTAGGCTCAGTCCTGCTTAATGTGTGAGCTACCACATTCACCCCTGTTCCAGCACTGACATAGTCCTGCTGCCTGTGATGAATGAGAGGGCAAGAGCCCAGGCAAGTCCTGCCTTTGATGCAGATTTCTGAGAGTGGCTGTTTGACGTGGCCTCTGCCAGACTGCTCTCGCTGACAAGTTCTTAATAATGGTTGATTAGGTCTATTACAAGGTGAATTATTTAATGAATTAACAAAATTAACAGACATAAGACTTTATACAGACTACTTAGTACACAGAAATAAAACAAAAAGAACTACTACTAGACAAAATACTAGTAGTGCATTATAAAGGTACCTCTATTTACAGCCAGCAAAGAAATAGTACAGATTAGGATTCAATGTAATTAACCACTGAATTGGTGATGGAGTACACTAGAATTCTTTCACTCAGTTGCCAGGAAAGTATCCAACAAATTTGCATCCAAACTCTGCTTGAGAAGTCCAACAGGTTTCCAGGGTGTGTGTAGGAGGTTTCTGCCTCCATGAAAGTTTGTGTAGCTTTTATAATTTGTAAAGTAGTGTCTCCGTCAGAAATATCCAGCTTACCTCCCCACGTGTTCTCACGTGGTAACCTGAGTGTTACCACCCCACTCAGGTGTTTATTGGAAGTTCTACCCCTGGTGCCACAGAGTGAAATAATTCACTAGCAAGTGACAATTTACCAGTCAGAGAGCTGGGCTGGGTCATGTCATCACGCCATGTGTCGGGGGAGAACGTCCAGAGCTATTGCACCAGAGCTATTGCACCAGCTGATCGACAGAGCAGAAAAGCTCTTCTGTGTAGGGGGATGTCCTGCCACAGTGCCATCTCCTTGATTCCTCATGAATTCCCTTTCAAATTGCACATCAGTGCATGCTCTAATCCTCATCAACTGCTTTTCTTCAAAATCTTCAAAATCTGAAGATGTCCACAGTTTTCCACAGGCAGTTAAAAAAATCTCCAAATAACCAGACTAAAGTTTCATACTAAAGTGGTATCATCAGGCCCACTTTGAGAGCAAAGCAAGCAAACCCTATATATATTCCTGGTAGGTCACAAGGCAAATGTCAATGTTAAGGGGTAGTCATTTACCTGAAACACTGTTTTGGAAGAACTAGAAATAGCCCAAAAGACTCAAGTATCTGATGCTTGAATAGAAAAGAAGCAAGCAGAATTCCATCTAGCTGCCTTGGTGAGCAGTATCTGTTCTTAAAATCTGTTCTATTATTTTCAAGCCACAATAGATAGGAGACCAATTAATGAGTTGATTCCTGGTACTTTTTCCATTGGGAGCACCTGATTCATTGTACAACTAGCAATGCTTCATTGAGCACCAGAAAGTACATTTCTGAAGGTGAAGAAGGGCAGTATCCACTGTCAAAGATATAATTTCCAGTACCACCTGTTCCAACTATATGCTCTAGAAACCCTTCTTTGGGGTGCTGCAAGAGGGCTTTTATTTTCACTAATCATTCTAGTGTGATTTAGAGCAATTCTAGTGTGATTTTTCCTTTTCTTCTATTTTGAATAACTTGTTAGCCATACAGTAGTATACTTACTTGCCTTGCTTCCTTCTTGGTAAAATTGGAAATGTAGCCCTTTCAGTGAATTTTTAATATTGAGAGACCCCCAAAGCTCAGTGTTACCTAAAACCGCTCCAACAACAACCACCAGCAGTTATGCACCTCAGCCACTTTATTGTATCCAGTTACAACTCCTGCAAAACCTCATACTGCTATTTGAAACTTGACTTTACATGGTTCCTGTCTACTCAACTTGACATGTAATGAGTCAGTGCACCTCCTTTGTTATACAAAAAAATCTTGGAGGCCATGAGCCTGGTGTAAAGTTACCAGATTTGCAGAGAGAAGGCCACACTCCTTTTCTAATTACAGATATACTTATTTTTACTTTATTTTTTCTAATTCCATGTCCACATCCTTCTGAGAATATCATTACATTTCAACTACAGTTTTATGTGAATAAAACTTGAAGAGAATGAGCTACCATAAAACAGCGAAGAAAGAGTTGTGATGATACATCACTTCTGATCCTTTGGAAAACAATATAACAAGACTGAAATTATCAGATCATCATAACCTCAGCACAGATGGTTTGCTCTCCAGATATCTGTACTAAAGGGCTGCCATTTGCTTTCAACACAAAATAACGTAATCATATAAGCACATGTAAATGTAATGCCACCCATACACCTTCCAGGTATATGGCAACTGAAGTTAATGGCAATAAATCACAGCAGAAAAATCAATAGTATACATTTTTACAAGATGAGGATTTGTGCCTGACTCATTCAAAATTAGAAACCTCAGAAAGGCAGGTCCCAAGGAAGATGTGAAGGATCATAAAGAAAAAAAAAAAAGGTAATAATATAAATATGTGATAAGATACAGCAGACTTTCCCTGAGGCTTTCACTAATTTACTAACTCTTACAAAATTCATCACCTTCCATAAATGAAGACACCAACAATCTAAAAATAGTCTTTCTTGCATATATAATGCCCAAATTTTACTCCCTGTCTTGACTTGACCTAACACATATAAGGACCAAACCACACATTTATTACAGATTTCCTACCTTTTTTCAACTGTAAATAGATAAAGAGAAACTAATCTGCCACCCTTCCAGTTTTTAGGTTTGTCATTTACAACAAGACTACTGCAGATATTGTTACATGGAAGGTAAGGGGAAAGGAAAAAAACATCAGTATTTCAAAAAAGACTGTTCGCTTTTCAAAACAAAACTAAAGACTACTCTTCCAGTTTCTTCTAGACCATCCTATCCATGTCCTTTAAATAAAAAGACAGTTTGCAAAAGCAGCTTACCTAGGCATTGGTGAGTTTGCTCTGTATATAACTAGAGAGAAAAAATGCTTTATATTTTAGGCTGCTGTTGAATTTTGTCAAAATATCTGCTGAATCAGAAAAATACTACTTTCTACCCCCCCACTTCAAACTACTAGTAACAGCTAATAACTCTTTCCTAATACCTTTCAAAGGTATCAGGGATTTTGTTTCCTAGTAACCTCAGGCAAAACAAATAATGAGTGTAGAGCTAGTGTAATAGGCTTTTGTCCAGAACTTGCACTTTAATGCAGAAATACATGGGTTCTGCAGCTGTTAGTTCTTCTTTTCAGCTTCTAAACGGATCTAAACTTTGTTTCACATTAAAATTGCCATGAATGAGCACCATGTTATCTACTTCTGCTAGGTACAGCAAAGCTGGATGTGTTTTTAGAAGCTTAAATCCTGATGTGTTTATATCCTTGATATTTGTAAAGGACAAAAAAATACAGTAATAAATCAACAGATGAAACCAAAACCACTACAAGATTCCAAGGATTCTATCCTTGTAAGTGTATTCAAGACAGCTTATTTTGTTAGATAAGGTGAAAAAAAATACTTGAGACAAACTGCAGCTAATGGTCTTTCAGAGCAATTAAGCAACAGTATAACTGAATTAGAGCTGTACCATATGCCAAACTTTGAACCTTTCAATAACTTCAGTGGTCTCAGTTTAAGACCACTAAGATCAGTTTACATACCAGTTTACACAGGATAGGGAATCCATGAGGCCTAGCAGCTCTGGAGAGGCCACCACACTACTATATTTGCATCTTAGGACTCTGCTATCTGCTCTTAAGGTTGCTTAGATCCAGGTGGGTTGCAGCTCTGGATTTTCTCTTGGCTTTCTAGGAACACTCTCTGGACAAGAATTTTCTACTTTCTTCTGAGAAGTGCTCACTATTTTTACCAGTGTATTTGCTTTTGCAATTCTGTTATGATCATTCCATAAACCACCTACAAATTACATTTTTAGTATCACACCCCAAAGCAATGCACTGTGTCAGAGAGCAGGATTTCTTCTGTTCAACACCCATTAAAATATTTTGACTGAAGGTCCGAGTCTTCTTAGTAGCAGCTGCCTACCTTTCAGGAGTTGTTTTGCTGATTACATTTTCATTTCTGAACCAGCAGTAATGAACTGTCCCAGACAGTAATTCAGGCCAAGTCATCATCTGTCTTATTGACAATACCTCTCCTCCACAAGCGGCCTCAAGAGGCACAAGAGTCTGCAGCTCTCCTTGGCTTCACAGCTCACCAGAATCCATGGTTTTCCTGATGGATGCTCCTCCCAAAGCAGTGCAGCTCCAGCTCAGAGCCAGTCCGTCTGCTCAGAAGTATACTCGCCTGCTGCCTGAGGCACCTGTACTTGGTTCTTCTTTCTCCACATATATGAATACTGCATTGTGGCAATTATTGCTGTCTACTGTCCCACACCTGAAACAGGTCTATTGTCTGATAAAGCATAATGACATCTTTTTCTGTGTTTTAATATCTTGTATTTGTCAGTCTTTGCAGGAGCCAGTTATTCCACTTAAGAAGAAATTCTATTGCTTCAGCGTTCCTTTCTGGGTAACAGAGTGGTTGTACTTACATCCCGTGACTTTAGACCCTGTATTGCCCCAGCATGCATCCCCATGAAGGGTAAGTGTTTAACGCCTGAGCTGGTGGAATTCTTACAAACAACTGCAAGCAAGGAGCACAAAGTCCAGCAGCCACTCACTTGTTGGACTTTAAAATCACTCTGAGTACCAGTCATAAACTGCATACTATGTATTATGCTATGTAATGTAGTCTGCATTCTTAGTTAGCTCTGTACTTAGTTACAATTATTAAATTACAGACAATAACACAAAAGAATCAGACAAATGCAGTAGTGATACATGAAGTATAAAAACTATAGATAAACTGAGTGCTGTAACAACATCCAGTCCTGATGGATCTGAACTTGGATTAATTTTTGACCAGACAGTTTGACCAGGAATATTTTATGACTTGAAAACGCACATAAAAAGTGCATGCTTTATTCTCTAAAAAAATATTTTCCAGAAAATATTTTCTTATTGGTAAAGAAAGAAGATGGTTTTGAAAGGTAGATTTTTTTTTCATTTTGTTGTTTGTTTTTGTTACTTAAATGACAAAATCATTTAGGTTGGAAAAGAGCTCTAAGATCATTGAGTCCAACTATTAATTTTTTCCAGACTTATCCAATACATAGGGGACATATATTTATGTAGGAAGTTTGAAAGTAAAGTAATTTTCATCATTTCAGTTTGAAGCATGGAGGGGGAAAAAGTCAAGATTTCAAATTATGTCAATTGTTTTTATTGCTTAAATGACATATATCTACCATATGTAATGTGTTTTTCTAGTACTAGTATCTGCTTATTGGAATGATCTTACTAATGTTTGTATTTTTTCACCCATGGTACATTAGCAGTATTAATTATAGGCTGCACCATCTAGCTATTTGCAGACTTCTTCTCTTACCTAACACACAAAGTATTCAAGCATCAAGTTGCTGATCTACCAGCTTTCATAAAAAGTTTTGTATTACCCATAGGGTCAGATAGGGCTTAACTTGAACATCTTCTTACAAATGGAAAAGAAAAAAGAAGACAGCCTGTACCTCAAAACAGCTTTGCAATATTCCTCTCTTTTACCAACAACAGCACACCGATGCATCCTCACCCAAAACTTACAAATGTGGTTTTATTAAACTAAAGCCCAGTGTTGCTGGACACAACTCAATGTACGCACACTATAGCATCAAAGTTTTCAGTTGTGTTCTATGTGAGCCCTTACGTTAATATAAAAAAAATTCCCCAAAGCAAGAAATTGTTAACTTTGAATTTCTCTCTGCTTCCAGCAGGTCGTTCACATGAAAGAATGTGTATAAAAGGAAACACCAAGAAAATAGTAACTACAGATCAGTCTTCTGAGTAATACAATGCAAGACAGAAGCCCATATCAGCTGTGATTAGTGGTCAGTTAATGTCACTTATGCCTTCTTAAATGACATGTTAGATGACTGAAAACCCAAGTCCATAGTCAGTACTAATACTGATTCATTTACATTGCTGACCAAAAACCAAGCATAACTCAGCACAAGTAAAATATCTATTCCATCAATCCATTCAGAAGTTACTGAGATCCATTTTGAAAAACCAAAGCCACGACAAGCACTGCATGTCTAGAACAGTTCCAGATTGGTCTCATTCGTCCTCCTCACTAACTACTTTCTGTACATACACCAATTTCAGGTGGGGGTTTTTTTCATCATCTTCCCCTCACCTAGATTCAAGCAGTTGGTTTTATTTTAAAATTTCAGCTGTGCTATTACCCTGTAGAGACACAAATTTGAAAGATTGCTTTCAAAAAAGTCAGTAAAGATGTCCATGAAGACATCACTTCTGCATCTTAAGCCAGCCTACCGACAAAGACCAGAACCAGAGAGAATTCCTTCAGCACTAAGCAGTACCCTTCTGGTGGACCAATTTGGACTTTCCCAGCAGCAACAGTGCATCCCAACACACTGCTGTGCTCTGCTGCCGTCTCAGCACAGCAGTCCAACTAGCAGCAGCAGCAGCAAAACAAACGTAGTTATGTTCATACAACTACAGACTGGCTTCCATTACTTTCTACCCTTTTACAGCTGGTTTTCTCTCTCCCATTTGGCTTCATAGCAAGAGAAGACCCTGTCCTTCAGGTAAGGGGGAAAGACCTCTTCTGACCATCCCTGCCTTAAGTTACAAACTCAAGAAGAGGGAGAAGAAACAACCGTGGCACACCAGTCTGTACCTTTCCCGGACGGAGCAGCTCCCTACAGCCGAGAAGCGCTGCGCTAGCCGGGACAGCCGTGCCGGGACAGCCGTGCCGGGGGGGTCGCTCTCCCAGCGGCGGCCGGCGTGACCCTCCGCCCGAGTGCCCGCTGGATCTTCGCCAGCAGCACCAACGCCGCGCCCCAGGAAAGCCGCTCGCACAGACACGGGCTCCAAGGGCTGAAGTGACCCCGGCCCGGCCAGGCCTGCCGCTGCCGAGCCCGGCGTCCCCCGGCGCAGCGGCCGAGCCTCAGCCGCCGCACACCGCGGGAGACGCGGCCCCGCGCCCCCCGGCCCCGCTTAAAGGCCACCGCCGGCACTTGGGCCAGGCGAGGGAAGACGGCGGGAGCCTCTCGCACCGCACCGGGGCTGCGCGCAGTGCTGACAGCCCGTGAGCCACAGCACCTCGTCCCGCCGAGCCGCCAGCAAGAAGTACCCGGGGCGCTTAGGGACCAGCTACTTCCCGGCCGAGCGGGATGCGGAGCCCGCCCTGGGCGGCGACCCGCGGCAGAAGTCGGGGAGCTTCGGTACCCACCCGAGTGTCACAGTCACGTCCGCGCACCTCTTTCTCCAGCTGCAGGACGTTCTGGCCGGGGCTGGCGAACAGCAGCCCCGCCAGCAGCCCCTCCCTAGCGTGGAGCATCCTCACGCTTCAACGCTGCGGGTGCGGAGAGAGCACGGCCGTGATCCCGTGTCCCCCGCTCGTCCCCGCGTCTGTGTCGCTGCGCCCAGAGGAGGCAGCGGGGCACGCGAGGCGAGGAGCTGGTGACACCGTGACACCCTTCCTCCCCCCGTCCGTGTCTCCCTGCTGCATGACCACGGCCCTTGGGGGCAGCCCTGTGTTGAGACCGCAACCTGAGGTTCGTGGCAGCCATGCAAGGGAGAAGGTTCGCGAGCTCCTTGGGAGTTCAGCTTTCCCCTCCCTGGCGTTTTCACCTTCGCTTTATTTTCGAGGATCATAAGGGTGCAACTGTGATGTCCAGCAGTGGGTGTCGCTGTTTTGCTATAAAAGTTTTTCCTGGATTGTTTGGTTTTTGTTGGGAGTTAGGTTGTGCCCCGCCCCGTCGTGGTCAAAGGGGAAAAAAAAAAAATCTCCTGTTAATTAATTTAGCATGTACGCCACTGTGCCGAAAATACACTATGAAGGTTAATCAATCAATCTTTGAGAAGTGCTCTTGGGTTTACATACCGTGTGGATTTTAAGTTAGCGTCAGCTGTGTTTCCAGACATTTTGTAGTATGAATGTCGGTAATGTGTGGACTCAATGGTTACTTCGGCTATCCTGTATGGAAAGGAAGCAGATGTATCCACCCTGAATGCATTCAAAGGATTGTGGGGTTGTACAAAGTGACAATCTCCTGCTACATAGAGAATGGTTCATCCGAGAATTGTTCCTTTGAGCTTCTTTAGCCACAAGATGTAGAGAGATGGGGCACACTTTGCTGAACCTCTGTTTGCACTGATGACTGAGAGGGTTCATGTATGACAATAACTTCTTAATTATTCCTGTGAGGGAATTTGATGATACCCCTGTATGAAGGAGGAACAGGGATGTGCATGTGCCATCAGGTGCACAGCGCACTGCACACAGTCAGTACTTCAGCACTCAGCAGGATTACTTAAACCCAAACCCAATTCCACAGCCTCTTAATTAACACCTAGTCCAAATCACAGAGATTTCTGGGCTGTCAAATTCATTCTTGCAATGAAAGGTTGAATAAATACAGGTAAGGCAACACGGCATTTGTTTAGCACAGAAGAAGGTATCTACAGGTAGCTGAAATACAGGGCAAATGCCAGCTAAGGGTTGTAGAAATCTAGTGGATAAGCAGGAAAGTGACATGCAGATGGATTTTACCTCTCCTAGATGTGAGAACCTGATGATGCAGCAGTAATAAAATGGAGCAACAGGCAGGATGTTGCTCACAATACTCTGAAAAAGATGGTGGCAAGACTAGTTTGAAGGGTAAGTTTTTTCAATGTACAAGGAGACAGAAGAGTATATTTTTTTAACCAGGATCTTTACTGGATGACTACCTCACCTCAGCAGAAGTGTAACACTGACCACCCAGTCTTTGGCAGCTTCTCATGAGCATAAAACACAAATAGTGTCCCACAGAAGAGGCCAACTTCAGGCAATGGCTGTTGCTGCTTTTACTGCCTCAGCTTCAACTTGCAGCCTTGGTTCCAACTTCAGGCCCCACCATTAAACCACTAAACAGCTATATGCCTGTGGCTCCAGTGCACTAGTTTTTAGCTGCAACTGTGAGTCTAAGGTAGCAAGCTTGCTTCCTGAAACAAATATATGTGGTTTTG
This sequence comes from Zonotrichia albicollis, assembly GCF_047830755.1. Classification (NCBI taxonomy): domain Eukaryota; kingdom Metazoa; phylum Chordata; class Aves; order Passeriformes; family Passerellidae; genus Zonotrichia; species Zonotrichia albicollis. Next base: position 45,332,779 of record NC_133860.1, read on the forward strand.
AGGAAGGAAGGGGGGAACAGGGACATGTGGGGAAGAGTTCTGAGATAATTTCTGTGTTGCAGCCCTTTATCAAACATACACTGGGCAAATACGTTTTCTGAAGGCATAAATTAGTTTTAATTATCAAATCAAATAAGAGAACAATGCATCTGAAAAAACTCACCTGTATTCCTGAAAGTTTGAACAACAACAGGTAGTATGAACTTGAAATACTGAGGACAGGAAATTTTGATCCTTCCTTTTAGTCTTTATTGCACATGTTAAATTGTTAGGTGAATCAGCAAAAAAAAAACCCTCAAAAAGACCAAAACCCAACTAACAATCAATTTATATTCTGCCTTTGTAATTTCCAATGATTTTCCTATCCAGATTTCCATCAGTCTCTTTAAACTATGGTGTTACTCAAGAATGTGAGGAAATAACTACAAGGGTTATTGCTCAAACAAGTCACTACCATATCCCTCATGTGGTGAATTCCATCAAAATTTGACTGTAAACACTCTGCAAGATGTTGCTCACCTAAAACTGCTACCTGGTTGTGAATGCCTTCTTGTGTGTGCACCATTGTGGTTTCAAAACTAATCTGTGGAAGTAAGAGGAAACCAGTTTTTAATTCAGTTTTGTCTTTCATTGACCATCAACAAAGTCAGCAGCATCAGCAGTATTGAGTTAATGCTACCAATGAGCACCTCATTAATTCTATAAACACTAGATTTTCAGTATCTCTTGGTAAATCAAATATTTTGTACTTAAAACAAAATTTAAGTCTAGAGGTGCAACAATATGCTCTATTAAACATTATTGTTGAGCTGCTGCTTTGACACTGAAGGCTAAAACAGATCAACCAGCACTTGTTCCACAGGCATACCTGTGGCCGCAGCTCTGTTCACAGAGAGCAGCAGGTACAACGTTCCCAGGATTTTCCCTGGGGAAGGCAGTGAGAAGCTAAGAGAGAGAAAACAATTCTTATCTCTATCTGCTGCTCCTGTTGTTTGGCACATGTGGAATGTGTTATGGAGATTGTTTACTAAAGAGATTTCTTAACTGGACACTGGTGATGGTTGTTTGGATTGATTGACCAGTTAGGTCAGAGCTGTGGCGTGACTGTCTGTAAGGGGTGACGGGTTTTTCTTTATTTTCCTATAAAGTAGTAGAGTATAGTTTTGGGATAATATAATATAATACAATACAGTATAGCTTAACAAAGCAATTGTTCAGCCTTCTGAATAATGGATTTCCCATTCTGGGGTTTGCCTGCTACTATATGTACCCTGTGCTGTAACAGAGAATTGGGCTTGAATGTCACAGTCTTTCCCAGCTGGACTGTTGTCTCTGCAGAGTCTCTTTGCCTTTAAAGTCAAGAGCAACAGCAGGTACAATTCTGCTTAGTGGGTTTAAAGGTGTCAGATCTGGTGGTGTTAAATGAGACCACTTCTTTCCCCATCAGACATCACAACAGGATTTGTCTACAATGGATTACCTATTTGATCACTTTTTTATTTTTAACAAAAACTCCACCCACACTTTAAAGAAATTTAAATCAATTAAATTCTCTTTAATAGGAAAAAGACAAAAAAGCTTGATTGGGGTGCATTATTCAACATAGATATTGTTAGTTATTCTGGCCAGTTTGTCAGCAGAAACATCCAAAGCCAAGTGTTTTTTTGTCTACCTGTTGGTGTAATAGAGCATAGATTTGAATTTGCCATAATAAGTGGATGGAGGTAAGGTGTACAGGTAGAAGAATTATGCTTCCCAAAGACACACAAAATAGTCCACCAAGAAGTTCACAGGAAGGTAATGTGGTCATTTATATGGTGATGATTTGGGCTGTCCCATTTTCTTGCAATTTTAATAATTGCAGATTTTGATTTTGGCTGTTTGACTTTCTTGGGTGAAACCTGGAGGAAGAAGGGAAGTCTAAATTTTTCTTGGGCATTGCAAACCATTGCAGACCAGGGAAACTGATGAAGTGATTGCTACTGTTCTGAGTAACAGTCACCTTGTCACTCACATGGACCAGTAAATTCAGTGCCTGTGTTGCAATAAGACTATCTGTGACCCTCACTTCGACATGTCACTATTGCAGCTTTTTCAGCTCTTTCTGACTCCCTCTGCCAGGACATCACTTATTGTGGGGAAAGGTAACATCCAGCTGCAGAGCACTGAGACAGCAGCTTTTTAACACCTCTTCCATCTAGAGCTCTGAAAATGTGTCTGTTTGACTAACAAGTAAGTTACTGAATAAGTACTGACCAACCACATCTGCCGTGAACTCTGATCATAAAAGCAGCAGCAGATCTTGTGTACAGTGTGCCCATGGCAAATGCCTATACACAGAGTCACTCTTTACTAGAACAGTTCTGCTTATAAAACATTTAGAATAAAATGTCAGCAGTAGCATATTTCAGTCAATAAGGGGTTGTTTTGGTTAGTCTGACATGTTAGGTTAGTTAATGTACTGGGGAAATACATGTACAATGGGATTTAGCAAAATTTTGAATGAGAACAGCAGAGCCAAGTCAGAATAAAAACTCCCTCTAGCATACTGTTAACAGTGCCAAAAATAGATCAAGGTTTCTTCCTCTTGCTTGTCTTGGTCAGATGCTTTTGTGGAAAAATAACTGGCTTATATTTCATGTGGTTTTTGGCATAGACCTTGACACAGAATGAAACAATTGATGCACACTGGATTGCTGCAGGCTCTATGTGATTTTACATAATTAAAGTGAATGCTTTAGGTAACTCAAATTAAAAATACTTGAAATAACTAGATATAGAATGTATCTTACTTATTTGACAATAACATTGTGCAGAAAATTACCTTATAGAAGTAACATAAATAATTTATTACCTTTCTTACACTTCCTTTTTCTTACAATACCCAGTATTTTCAAGTTTCTCCCACATTTTACCTGTACTTTACACTTAGAGCTCTGGATCTGTGGATCTGTGTTACTGTGAACGAAACATTCATAATAAAATCAGTTCAAATATGAACAGCAACAGGTTGAATTTTGCAGGGTCTTCCTGGTAGTACTGTCAGTAGAAAAGAGCTGAGCAATGTAGGCTGTTGGTTATTTCAGGAGTTGGTTGGTGTTTGATCCCTCTAGGGACGACGTCCTCTACACATTGCTTTCCCATGTATGTGTCAGAGAAAAGCCTATTTAGTCTCAGCAAGGCACATGCTAGAAAATGAAGCCTCGACTCAATTAGCAAACCAATTAGGAGTATTCTGTAAACATAGAATAGCACTCTTAGGGAGTGATTTGATTGTATTGAAATTGACGATTATGATGAAGATGACAAGGCTGAGTGCCTATGGTAAGACAGGGGGAAGATCAGCAGGGCAGATGTCATGGTGGGAGTCTGTTAGAGACCACCCAACCAGGATGAAGTGGCTGCCACAAGTCTCGTGGTTGCCCTTTTATGTGTGTATGATTCCAGCTTGCCAAATGTCTGCTAGAAATAGAACACAGCAGAGACAAAGCAGACCGGAGGTTCTTGGACTGTGTGGAAGGGAACTTCATGAACAGCTGGTGAAAGAGCCTGCCAGAGGAGATGCCCTGCTAGACCTGTTGTGGTTTTTTTTGTTTGTTTTGGTTTTGTTTTGGTTTTTTGTTTTGTTTGTTTGTTTGTTTGGTTTTTGTGTATGTGCTTGTTTTGGCAGGGGTAGAGTTAACTTTCTTCATAATGGCTGCTTTGGGGCTGTGTTTGAACACAGAGTTGATAATACAGAGATGTTTTTGTTACTGCTGGGTAGGGCTTGCACAGAGCCAAGGCCTTTTCTGCTTTTGGTACAGCCACACTGGGGAGGAGACTGAGGGTGCTCAGGAGGTGACTCAGCCAGGATGGGTGGCTCAAAGTGACCAAAGGGATATTCCAGACCATGTGACATCATGCTTAGAATGTAAGTGGGTCTGCTTGGATTGTGCATGGCTTTTGCTTTCCCTATTAAACTGTCTTTATCTCAGTCCACAAGTTTCCTGGCATTTATCCTTCCGATTCTCTCCCTGATCCCACTGGCGCGGGAGTGAGCAAGTGGCTGCTTGGGGCTTGGCAGCTGGCTGGGCTTAAACCATGAGACGAGCAAAGAAAGACTAGTGGATGATGCGATGGTTGGTGGCTGTCTTGGGCAGAGAGATCATGAAATATTAGTTTTCAGTACTGGGTGGATAAGGAGGGGCACCAGCAGAACTTCCACCTTGGACTTCCATCTAGCAGACTTTGGCCTGTTTAGGACATTGATTGACAGAGTCTCTTTGGAGTCAGTCCTGAAGGACAATGGAATCCAGGAAGGCTGGATGTGCTTTAAAAAGGAATTATTAAATATTCAGGATCAGGCTGTCCCCTTGTCTAGAAAAACAAGTCATCAGGAAAAAAGACTGGTTAAAGAGAACTTGGGGGAAAAAAAGAGAATCTATCATCTCTGGAAGGAGGGTCAAATAACCTGGAAGGACTGTAAGGATGTTGCAAGATCATATAGGGAGAAGATTAGAGGGGCAAAGTCCTACTAGAACCTGATTTGGCCACAGCAGTAAAAGACAGCAAAAAAGGCTTGTATAAATTCAGTGATAGCAAAAGAAGGGTCAAGGAGTGTCTTCATCAATTGAGGAATGCAGAGGGCAGTGCAGTGAGTGACAGGGTATGAGGAAAAGGCAGAGGTATTTAATGCCTTCTTTGCCCTGGTCTTAATTTCATTCCCACTTGTCCTTGGGATACCCAGTTTGAGAAATTACCAAACCTGGAAACTGGTGATGGGCAGATGAGTGAAGCCCCCATAATGCAGGAGGAAATGGCTGGTGACCTGCTGTGCCAATTAGACACTCACAAGTCTATGGGAGCTGGTGAGATCCACCCAGAGTAATGAGGGAACTGGTAAAACATCTTGCCAAACCACTCTCAATCATCTACCAACAGTCCTGGTTACTGTAAAAGTTCCAGAAGAATGGAAATCAGCAAATGTAGTGTCCGTCTGCAAGGACAGCTGGAAGGATGATCTGCAGGGCTGTAGTTACCTCAGTTCTGAGCAAGGCTGTGGAAGAGAGGCACGAAGCCCATTATATGGCACATGCAGGGCAACTAGGGGATCAAACCCAGCAAACATGTATTTACAAAAGGCAGGTCCTGCTTGACCAACCCGATCTCCTTCTATGACAAAGCAACCTGCTTAGTAGATGAGGGGAAGGCTGTGGGTGTTTTCTGTCTGAACTTGAGTAAATGCATTTGACTCCATTGCCCACAGGATCCTCCTAGAAAAACTGCTTGTGGCTTGGACTCTTTGGTGGGTAAAAATACTACCAAGATGGTCGGGCCCAGAGAGTGGTGGTGAATGGAACTAAATCAAGTTGGTGGCCAGTCACTAATGGTGTTCCCCAGGGCTCTTTTTGTTGTGTTTAACATCTTTATCAATTGTCTGGGTGTTGCAATTGAGTGTCCCCTCAATCAGTTTGCAGATGACACCAAGCTAGGTGGGAGTGCTGACCTGCTGGAGGGCAGGAAGGCTCTGCAGAGGGATCTGGACAGGCTGGATCATGGCTGAGCCCAGTGGTGTGAGGTTCAACAAGGCCCAGTGCTGGGTCCTGCCCTTGGGTCACAGCAAGCCCAGGCAGTGCCACAGGCTGGGGCAGAGTGGCTGCAAAGCTGCCCCAGGAAAAGGCCCTGGGGGTGCTGGTGGCAGCAGCTGAGCATGAGCCAGCAGTGCCCAGGTGGCCAAGAAGGCCAATGGCATCCTGGCCTGTGCCAGCAATGGTGTGGCAGCAGGAGCAGGGCCGGAATTGACCCCCTGTGCTGGGCACTGGTGAGGCCACACCTCAAATCCTGTGTCCAGTTTTGGGCCCCTCACTTTAAACAAGACACTGAATTCCTGGAACATGTCCAGAGAATGGCAACATAGCTTGTGCAAGCTTTAGGACATGTCACAGAGGAACACCTGTGAGAGCTGGGTTTATTTAGTCTTGAGGAGGCTCAGGGTAGACCTCATTGTTCTTGACAAATGCCTGAAGGGAGGCTGTAGTGAGGTAAGGGTTGATCTCCTGCTGTGCTTGCAGAGAGAAGACAAGAGGAAATTACCTTAAGCTGAGACAGGGGAGATTCAGGTATTAGAATTTTTTTTTCACTGTTAGGGTGGTCAGAGATTGGAACAGTTTGCCCACAGGGGTGGTAGAGTGACTATCCCTGGAGGTGTTCAAGAGGCATCTGGGTCTGGGGATGTGGTTTGGTGGTTTATGGGTGACAAGGGTAGTGCTGAGCAGACAGCTGGACTGGGTGACCGTGAAGGTCTGTTCCAACCTTGCCAATTTCCCGACTCTTTAGCTGCAGCGGGTCACTGGTGTAGTTGTAGTCCTGTACTATGCAATGCAGGCACCGATACTGTACTATACGAAGTTTTTGGTCTTCATTTGAAATTAAAGAATAGGCAATGACTGGACCATAATTTATGGCTGAACATCCTGAGAAAAGCAAGCTTTAGGGTGCAACTCTTCTACCTTTACCACAGTTCTGTCTGAAATACCTGTTTTAGTCTTGGTATCCAATAGTTATTTGATATGTTCTAGCATCTACTACTTGGTGGGTCCTCCACATTAAAATAAAATTCAGCACTTCTTTATATGAAATATAATATGAAATATATATGGTGCCTGCAACACATACTTGAAACCCACAGAATATATGAACAGGTAAGATTAGTCTTTCAACTATGTTTTGTGAAATTGTCAAAACATCTAACACATCACCATATTGCAGAATATTTACAGCAAAAATTGCAGAAGTAGGTTCTGCTGGTACCAAACTGACACCACTAATTCCTGGAGGCCAGAGTCTGCATGCCTCTCACTGTTAGCTGTTAACTACATAAATCTGTAATGGGAAATGACTGTGAACATTGAAATGAATGAGTACATTAAGAGTCTCTATTTACTGGGAGTATGAAGCAACTCAGTTGAACCAACACTTCCAGGTGATCCTGCCTTGGCAGGGTGGGTGGGATTAGATGATCTTCAGAAGTTCCTTCCAACCCTAGCAGTTCTGTGATTCTATGATTCAAAATACTTGGGTTTTTTGCCATCTGAGACACACTTGTTACTTAGTTCTGTTGTTAAATAAGAAAAAAAAGTGGTCTTATTTCAAAAGTGTAAGCGCAATAATTTTTTTCTCAAAATCAACCATACAACAGTCCAAAACAGCTATACAAGAACTGAAGCCATTCAGGTATGTTTGTAACAAGAAAACAAATTTATTGATTTTAAAAGACAAGACACAATTTTGTTTTGAAAAACACAAGAAAGCTAGCCTGAGTTCAAGTCTGAAATATTCAGAAAAATCCTACTGTCTTTAGTATGTTCCAGTCATTTTTTTTATACAACACACTAAAAGTTAATATATATTTTTATAATTATAAAAGGTCCCCAGTTATTGTACAGTACACAATACAAATTGCCAACAAACTATTATTTAGCTCCTGCCAGTTTTGAGAGGACATTATATACTAAAAGATTTAGCATTTGTCACAAAAATCACATCAGGAAATACGTATTTACAAAATCAAATACATTATACAAAAAAAACCATCACGTTATTCTGTAAAGATGTCTTCTTTAAATAATTAAAAAGTATATTCAACTGTAGCCCAAAAACTGGAAAAGAACATTACATTATCTCACACATACAATCTACAAAAAGTTGCTTACCTCATTTACATAATATATTCAGTCAACTGGAAAATAAGAATTTGAATATGTCCTAGTGTTATGATGTTTCTGTGCTGTGGGACTGGATAATGTAATCTGCCACTTACTAAGTGAAATTTAAATGATGGCACTTAAAAAAAATACAGTATAAAATAAATGCAACAAGGGAAGTTTCCTAGAAGGTAAGAAAGCCCTGAGTGATGATAAAATTACTGATTGGTAGCTCTAGAATTAACCTAATTAAAGTTTACCACCTCAGGCACAATTTTCCAAGTTTTTGAAAGGCACTCAAAGTTTCTTTAACAGCCTCATTGGTTATTAACTGTAAATCCAAATTTTCAGTGGGTATGAGTGGAAACGGGCAACTTGCTTTGGTACAAAAGTGGTATTTCCCCAACATATTTTAAGCTGCTTAACTGGGTTACTTTAAAATGGGTATTTAATGTTTAAATACAAGGCAGTCACTTTAATATTGTATGGAAGGAAACTTTATTTGGGGAACCCATTAAATATTCTTTGTGTAAAAAGCTTTTGCTGGCATCAGTGAGTCAAAAAGAATTGAACTGAGTTCCTGTTAAAACCCAATCCATTCAAGGTTGCTCCTCTGAAGTCTAAATTCTTCCTAAAAAGACATTTATTATTTCAGAGTAAAATTAATCTAGAACTGAAAATTCCTGTAAGATGTTTGCACCCTAACCAAGAAAGTGCTTAAGAACATACAAAGAACATCTTCCTGAAATAGTGTTAAGTGAGGCTCATTTGATGCCCATAGGCTTTTTCTGGGCCTTGTTTTCTACAGTGAATTTCAGCCTTAATGAGCAATCTCCAAGAATAATTCTTATCAAATATTTAACTACTCAGGGCTTCCAATCCCAAAATTCAATTTTTTTTTTTTCAACAGGAAAAGGAGAAGAAAATCAGAATAAAACAAGAGTTAAAATGATAGTTTTCAAACTAAGGCATATTTTACTCCAAACAAACACTAGGCAGTCACTTTGTAAGTGGCTTTTACTATTTCTTAGTTAAACTGGTAAATTAAACTCAGGTCTACTGGCACATAAAATCACTAGCAGCAATGATCAAGGCATGCAAACTCAGAAGCATTTACAGTAAATTATGAATAAAAAAAGTTGTTAAATTAAAACCCTTTGAGTATTGCATTTATGTTAATTAATTATGCATTAATTTGCATTAACTGACTAAAAGTGTTTACAACTTACTTGCACTATACTACTGACGTAATTCCCTTAAATAACTTTAAATGATACCCTTTTTCTTTGCCCTCAGCTAGACTTAAATAAGTACAGCTGCTTTAGTGTTTGCTGACTGATATTGCAAGGAACCAGTAGAAAATGTACTGTATTCTCACTTAGTAAGGTGGCATCAGTATCTCTAAGTTAAAAGCATCTTTACTTGCTGCTACACTTGTTCCCTTGTTCCTGTAAGCAGTAATTTGAAGAACAAAGGGGCTTTTAAAATTATTTGCTCGTGCAATTTCTAGTTGCTTTTAAAATTCTGACATTCAAGAAGGGCCATCCAAACTGTACCCTTGTATGTGAAATTTAATAAAATACCTTCATCTTCTAGCTAGTCATTATTGCAGTGACTGAGTTTTAAAAGGAATATTAACATAATTGTGCACTTTTTGTTCCTGTTTCTCACAAACACCGCCAAAAATTTCAATGCAAACACCTCAAATATTCTGCAAAATTTATTATTACTAAACCTTCTTTTAATCCTAAAGATTTTTCTTTTACAGTACTGGAGTATTCCAATACTAATCTATCTCAGGAAATTTTCAAAATAGCTGAATATATTTTCTAAACCTTTATCTTCTAAAGGAATCTTAAAGTAGACAACTTCCTATCTGTAGAATCATGTTTGATTTTCTTTGTATATATATATGCAGTTATGAAAACCAGGGAGCTGAAGTACTGTTCTACATTACACAGTACATATAAATGGCAATGAATATTTTGCCTACATCTACTGAGGCCCCTATTAATAAAAAACATCCCCATATTGTATGCAAGTATTTACTTTAGACATACGTAAAAAAAGATTTACAACACTATAAGCTATTTCAAAGTATATGCTCAGTGAACTAGTTAAATTATCTAAAAATCTTTGTTCCCATCATGTTACTTACAATGCTCAAAGGGTTAATGCAAGGCATCATATCAAATTAATTTCCTAGTACTAGAACTAAGCACTGTGTGTTTATGCTTCTATTCCAGTTTTTATTGTCAGAGTTAAATCACCAAACAAATTAGCAGAGATACTAGAATTCCATGTATCAATTTGCTTTAACCCATATACAAAGAGCATGTCCTGTTAGTGTGACAAGGGCCCAATTTTCAGAAATTCATCTTGCTCTCTCAGATTTGCACTTTGAACTCTGAAATTATTGTTGTATACTTATATTACTAATAAATCTGGGGTTTTTGTCAGCACATTTATGGCTCTCAGTGGTTGCTTTTGTTTTGTAAAAGCATTCTGAATTAAATTGGATTGCAGTGCATCTCTAACATGGATTTTTTTTCTAAGCAGTGCACATGTCAGTTGGCGAGAATGATAAAGATATCAGATAATTTCTCCTAGGGAAACCAAGATAAAACAAAAAGTGTTTCAGATATTTAAAAATACCTTGCTTTAAATTAAATTTATATATAGACCTATGCATTCCTGAATGACAGAACTTAATTTTCCTATTTTTTTGAATTAAAGGCAAGTACTGCCTTTAAAATCATCATTTTATAGGCAAATAATTTAACATCTATTTTCCAAATTTTTATGGAACTTTTAAAAAATGAAGGTGCTTTGAGCATACTACAGTACAAGCAAAAAAAAAAAAAAACGGAAAAAAAAAAGTTTCAAAACTGATTTACCACAAGATGAAAATGTAACAAAACGCTTTAACATATATAAAACTTTTGAAAATTGGGCCCTGTGCTTTGAAAAGGTAGTTCAACAAGACCTCTTCCCCCACACTGTTCACTGTGCTATTTTGTGCTAATGAGGGAAATGCCTCTAAAATAATGATTCTGGACTCCATTTCAAGATTAGATAAAACACAATAAATCATATCAACTCTCATAATGTCTACCCTGTGGACACACGCTACAGCTCTCCATAGCATTGACCAGAGACGTCAGAGCTGGTGTGGCAATGCAGCCGCACGCTACACATTACAGAATACACACTGAGGTATTCGCATCTCTCTACTTCAACAAGTACTAAAACCCAGCTATTAAACAGCAAGGGTGTGCAAAATGTTTTATCTAAGCATTTGATTGAAATTTCAGTAAGAACAAAACAAAAGACCCCCAAATCTGTAAGTTTACAACAGAGTAAGATAGTTGCTCTAAAAAACCTTGGTAAAATCTTTAGAATTTAAGAGTAAGAATACAGACTCCAGTCAGTTTTTTGAACCTGTGAAAGTTCCAATTTGTTTTGATAATTCATTGTTTTTAGAAGCTATGAAATACACTCCATTTTTTGTATTCAGATTTTTGTTCAGTTTTGTTTTTCACTTGATGACATTTAACAACTGAGTGGAGTGGAAAGCTAAGCAATGAAAGATACTCAAGTCCCACTATATTTAGCAATCTAGATTTACCTTTTACAATTGTACTCTTTTCTCAGCAACAACAAATTCAACATTAAACCAAGAAAGCATAAGATAACACAAACAAACACAAAAATTAAACAACTACTACAGTATTAAAAAAAAGCTGAAAATGAAAAAAAAGTTGAATTATTTCACTTTATTTTACTTGTAAACATCTTATAATGCACAATGAAGGGGAGTAAATATTTATCACAGCTTAGTTTTAGCATTTTTGGTGAAGGATACAGATGTGCTGATTTCTAAGGAAAAATCAGGACACACTGAGTGATATATGTGACAACAAAATCTATAATGAGATTCAGTGCATTTATGAGTTTAGAAATAATGAATATAAATGTCACTTTTATTTTTACTGAGGCAAAAGCCATCTACTGACATTGGTAGGAATTATGCCTACACAGAATGAGCTGGATGGGTTCACAATTCTGCAAAGGAATTAAGTATTTTTTTGTGCACCAGTAATGTTAGGGCATTTTAGTTTATGTGCAGCTGTATTTGGAGCATATGTAAACTCTAGCAACAAACTTGTTTGCTATAAATAAACTTCCATTTTACATGCTCTTCTCCCATTTGGTATATATGACTTTAAAGTCATTTCCAGACACACTAGATAAACCAGAATAAAAGAATCCTATTTTTTTTACACAGTCTTTCCTATAAAGTTGATATTTTTGTGTTCTCATTCAGTTTTTGGATTTTTTTTCTTATTTAATTCTTCTACTTTAGTGTAGTAAATTCATGTGTCTGCATAATGAAATGTTTTTGAAGAAAAACTTGAGTTCTTTAATGTCAATTAATATGGTCTTTATAAACTCATATTATTTAAACATTAAAATGTAATATCTGGCTGATACACCACAAAATATAGAAATTGAAAACATGCACTGCATTATGTACCTGCTCATTTATTTCTTTTTAGTTTTTAAAATTAAAAGTAGGCAAGGGTTTAGAAAATATATAATCATGCTTGGGACTATGGTCAATCTATTTTGACATTTGAAGTTGGTATTAAAGCTAGTTTTGCTTTTCAAATTCCCAAGCAAATTTTATTTCTATTAAAGTGAAATCCAGCTAGAAACGAGAAAAAATAGGTCTATTGTCATTCTAAGAGGGATATTAAAATTATTTAATAATAAAAAAATCCTTTTATTCTTTTGAAGGCTGTGTAACCTGCCCTTACTTCTTAGGGAATTTGAAAATGACAGGCACACCTTGTTGAATTAATTTAAGAGTTAAGAATAACAAAAAGTACTAAGTCTTAGCTTCAGTTCTGTTTAAGGCACCATGTAATAGCCGAGGTACAATGATCCCTGATGTACATTCTTAAATGGCAATGGTCCATCTAGCCACCTATTCAAATTCTACACAATTGGGAATAGGTACAAGTGAGGTGTGCCAGTTACACTGCCTTGTCTAATTTTTGTAAAAATTTAAATCCACTTTAACAACAAGGAAATGTTTTTGAAAGGAAAATGATGCAGGTTGCTACATTCCTTGCATTCTATAAATCATCTTTTCTAAGAGCAGCAGATTGAACCACTAGTAGGAAAAGACCTGGAATAGAAGAAAGTCATCCAAATGGAATGTTTTCCTGTATGTCCAGTTCAGCATAAGTAGCACATACACATAAAATTAACAATAATCAAGTCACTTTTTTTTTAGCTTCAGTTTCTAACAACTACAGTGCCACTGAACAATCAAAAGCATCAGTTCAGTGGCCTTACATATAGAATCAGTAGTCTTCAAAACAGAGGAACTGGTATGCAAATAATATCTGAAACTGTTGATTTTAAATGAAGCTTGCATTGTTTACATCATGTTCAGATAATTAGGTACATTTATGCCATACAGATTACCACATTCTGATACAATTCTGTCTTTAAACAGCTTCTTCCTCACAGGAAGAAATGAGGAGATCTTCTCAACCCTCCAGCATTATTACAAAAAATCCCCCTGAATACTCACAATTTTATCAAAATAGTGTCTTCTCGTAGTACGATGAAAAGCACCTTTTATAACAAATTTGATACATCTGCTGTCAAATAAGTATGCCTCCAGTGTAAATCAAAGAAAACAGTTCTTTTGATATTTCACAGAAGTGCATCTAATTAAAAACCTATCTATATGAAATCAGCATAATAACTAATAATTAACATTAAAATATTTTTAAAACTATGAAAAAAATTAAATTATTATAAGAGGACAAAACATTAACATTAAACTTTGCAAAAATCTTCCTTGCATTTGATACAAAGAAACCTCTTCATATTGAGTGGCCAAAGTAAAATGATTTCGTTTACAAAAATTTGTTTCTAAACAGACCTGGCAAAATACGTACACCCATTCCATTTAACAACTCCAACAAAATAATGATCAGAACAGTTACATTTGACAACAGTCAACCCTCAGACTTATTATCTTTATTTTTTTCTTTTTCATATTAAACCTAAACAGCTAATGCAATGGGGCGTATGTCGGAGGCCAGGGGAAGTTTCACATTAGACTGCAGTATATGTATTTCCAGTAGCACTGCATTGTCTGATAGTCTGAGTAGTTGCAACAATGTGCTCATTATGAATTGGGTTCAGGAGGTTCTGCTGTACTCCACTCTCAAGCACTGGCTGCATGCAGCCCACCTGGAATGCCTGGTTTAGCTCAGTTTTCTCCCTCTTAGCTTGTGGCTCTCCACCTTCATCCAGCTCTTCATCTATTTCACTTTCAACTTCGCTGCCCTCATCTGCACAAACAAACCAGCATGTAACTACCACAAAAAGAGAAGTTTCTAATACAAGGCTCCTTATTTTGTAAGTAATAGTTGAAATACAGGGGGAGCAATCTGATAAAGCATAAACTGAAAATTAAAATTTTAATGGAAAAGAAGTCAACTGTTACCTCAAATAGATAAACAGATTCAGGTTTCATCACTTGAGCTACACACTTTTAATGTGAAAAAAACCCCTGGAATCTCAAAAGGTCTAACAAATAATGTTATTATTATTCCAACTTCATGTTGGAAAATGTCTCATTTCCTAAACACGATGAACAAGAGCTGTTACTTTTTGGTACAGATAGGGAAACTGAAGGGAGGAGAGTTGTGGTCACTTGACTCCAAATTTTGACAAACATTCTTATATTCACTAGTTGAGTTCTGAGGTCAAATCACCCCAAATCACTCAAGTAGTCAGTATAAGAATGCATGTCAAAATAGAGCAGGAAGAGAATTTAAGGAACTAATTTTTCTCTGACTACTTGCATACAATTCTGCTTCTTGACTTAGCAAAACATTCACTACAGTTAAATATCCATAAGCTTATTCTTGTCTTTCTTTCCCCAGCTGTTACCCTCCTGCATCCTATTAGATATAACAAAATTTGCATAAAAATTTGAGTATTTCTTTGTGACAATAATAAACATCTTCAAAATATTCTTACTGTAAAACAAACCTACGATATTCCAGTCATTATTACATGCGGCACATTACAGACACAGCTGTTGTATTATATTAATGTATCCACACAGCATATACATGCACCTTATAGGATGATACAGCTCTAAATTCTGTTTGACTTGTGTTTTTAAAACATAAGGATTTATTTTGCTCAGAGACACATTAGCTCAAAACAGAATTATACCCTGGAGATACTGAAATGCTTACCTTTATCCATATTTCCAGGGGACACAGCATTTAAATCACCAAACTGCAAAATAAACAATTAAAAAATGGACACAGTCTTAAGTAAATGTGGACATAGAATATCTATGATGTAGGAAATCTGTGCTCCACTGGTTTGATGCATTCATTCAAATGCATGATCTTAGCTGCAGCCACAGTCATAGCAGAACAATTTCTCATTCCATTTCAGTCTTGTGCTTATTAAGACAATTATCACTAAGTAAACCCTCAAAAATTAAAATGGAGAAATACAACCTTTTTAAAGATTCTCAGGGCCTTTGTTGTTTGAAGTGAGCTATTTCTGTGTCTTATAAGGCCATAAATTATAGTGGATATTCATTCTGAACTGCCAATATTATAACAAAAAACTCTCTTTAAAATTTCCCAGGCACCATTTTAATTGTGCTTGAGCAAAATGCTGAACTGCCAATATTATAATATTATAATATAATATCCATTCTGAACTGCCAATATTATAACAAAAAACTCTCTTTAAAATTTCCCAGGCATCATTTTAATTGTGCTTGAGCAAAATGAAGTATGCACAGTGTTGTTAATCTACCTGGAAGGCAGATGAAAGGCACTGCTGAGAAAAGGTTTATAACCTGTTAACTGATTTACATCAAAATCCCGAGCTTTTAAAAGAAGCTGCATGTGAGTTAGAAACCTTCTTCCCTTTCCTTCCTCCATTTCTCTTGTGTGAAATTTGGAAGAGTAAAATGCCACCAGTGGATACCAAATGAAAAGCACATTGTTTACACAGATACATTTCTAGTCATAAATGATGATACCAGTCTTTTCCAGAAGAATTTTGCCAATACCTGTGTCCAAGGTAGGATAGGAGAGGAAGGGAGAAGTATGAGAATGCTTTTCTCAGTTGCAACCAGTTTATACTGTTTTACAGTGCTTGTTGGACTGTAATCTTCCTCATTTTATTTCAGCCATTGAATACACAGAACCATAAGAAGACATGCATTTCATGTATTACTTCTATTCTGCCCCTCACCTCCAAAAATTTTGCAATACTTACTCCCTCATAGTATTTCCATATTCAGTCTCATAAACTTGTTAGAGTGAAAATACTATGAGGGAGTAAGTCTGCTGAGACAACAAGAATGTAGTAACTGCATACCTGTGTAGTACTTTCTGCAAATATAAGGCAAGAAATGTAAGAGAATCTATACTGATGGTAAGCAGAAAAATTATTTAATTTTTCTGAAACATGTCATGACACATGATACAAAATAATTTGACAAAGCAATCTGAGACACCTTCCAACTTCTCTTGAAAGTATATTATCTCTTTATAATATTTAATAAGCCTATCAATATATCTTGTGGGAAGAATGACAACTCAACTAGCAAAATTACCTGCAATTTATAGGTAACACAGAACATGATAGAGTGACTTGCAAGTGTAAAAATGTAACAAATCCTTCCTATTAACGATTTAGCATATTTTCAAATATATCCATTTTCCAGCACTTTGAAGTATTATTATTTTGGGACAGTTCATGCTTTCCTGACTGTCTCACTCAAAATAAAAGGTCAGATGAACTACTGAAAAGAAGAGGGGTAAGAGAAACTTTGCCTTGCAAATGCCATAGCTGAGTATAAAAAAATAGTTGTCCTTTGAGATTCTAGATCTTCTTTTATAAGCCAACAGTCTTTGCAACAACTGTATGAAAATCAAATGTGTTGCAAACCTCTATGTATGTCTGCACTGGTATGTGAACAGGTCTGTACAAGCCAAAATTCTGCATGTAAACCAGACTTCTTATGTCAAAGAGGGTATACATTTTGTGTGGGAATAATGTGTGCAAATGCATGTAAACAGATCCACAGAAGTAACGTTTTCCTATTACTATGCCCTTTTTTATTTTCACATAAAATATTCAGGTCTCAAAAAGTGGACAATAGTTGCCGGTTGATCAATGTTTTTCAAACTATGCATATGAATCTGTGTGCAGATTCATAAAAGAGTAAGTTCATCTAGAAATAACTGATTTTAGGAATTCAACGTTATTTTAATACTTTTACAATGAACCAGTTACACAAGTCTGAAACCACTGTATAGATTTGTAACTCAGTCTATTGTAATACTGCAGAACATCCGACCATTCTACATACACACCTAAAAATGTGCAAAAACACTTTCTCCAATTCATCACTAAATCTATCAATCTAGTCTCTTACATATTATCTTACCTCTCCCATAACTGCAATAGGTGTCTCTCCTGTTGCCTGAGCAACACGATGTTCTACTAAGTAAAACATGTATTCATCGTAAAGCAAGCGGATCAGATGAAATGAGCCAAAGCTAGCAGCACTGCGCAAGGTTAAATCCCGAATCACCATTGAGCTATTTGAAAATAAAAAATATATATATGTTTATGTATTGTATGTCACAGCCATTTTAACATTTACCCATGTAGACAGACATTTCACCTCAAAACCAATATTCTCAAAAGTAACATTATCCTCAAATGTCTGATTTAATGGGATGACCAGGAAAGGGCAATCATTTGCTTGTCTCCTTTCTCAGAACGTACTGGTGAACACCACATAGGAAATAACCAGACTGGATTGGTTTTGGTATTGACCTATGCATAACTACCACTAATTGAACAAGTGTAAAACTTAACTTGAAAGAAACTTTGTTGAAAACAAAAACAACTACAATGGCAAGGAAACAATTTGTTTTCAAAGAAACTGTTGCTTAAATAATGTCTGTTGTGTCAGTCTTTCTATGGCAATTCTTTTAATTGCCAGAATTTAAAAAGTTTTTAAACTTAAAATTAAAAAATATATAGACTTATTGTGTGTTCATATTATGTCTTCATATCTTCAGCTAGCAGTCGCTACAGTCAGGTTCAAAGAACAAGGTTTACTCTGATAACTGTTTCAATAAGCAGCTAACATGAAATGCTTGTCTTAATGTTCTTTTCATATATTAAAAACAGCTTTTGCCCTTCTTATCTAATAAACATTGATGCCACAATGTTTTAGTAAGTAATACTGAAAACAGTGACTTAGTAACTGCATAGTTTTTTAACTGAAACAATTCATAGTATGTTTCTAACTCTGGACAAAATTACACCTGCATTCATTTTCAGATGGCCTTTAAAATAATAAACTAGAGCCATTTAGGTCCCTGTTCATTTACTGATAGCCCTGAGTTCAAGGTTAATAACAGAAGTCCTCTAAAAAAAACCCCATGGTTTTCATGATGTACCAAGCTACTGGTTGACAGAAGATTTATCAACTTCATTACAATGCACAATTCAGTAATTAATAGAATAGTTAGAATGTTTTAAAATCTATTAAATGCTACCTGTAGAAAGACCATTTTAACAGAAATTGCCGTGCTGCTTTAGGAAAGCTGGGTCTTCCTTCATATGGTTTCAATGCTTGCATCATTACATTATCAAGCCAGGCAGCCCACTGCTCCAGAGTGCTCTGCTGTTGAAGAGTCATCTTGAAATCTGTTTCGAGTCTCTGAACCATGTTGTCATCACACTGGCACACCCAGGAAGCCTGCTCCTGTTACAGCACATGGCAGCTCTTGAATTGACAATACATAAGCCAAAGCACACAATGTACTTGTATCTCAAAGGTTAAGCTGCTCAATGGATGAAAGAGACTGGACCCACTTACTAGACAGACTAAGAAGTGTCTTTTATTTTACATCTATTGTAATTTTGTTGAAAGCAAATAGGTGGGAAATGTATAGCATGAAAGAACAGACATCAAATAAAGAAATTAGAACAAACAATGTAAACAAAAAAGTTTCCTGTTTCCCACATTCATTTGTGAAAAAAGGCTTCCAATTTTGTAATTTTTCTGTTGGAATACTTGTATCTTCTATTTTTTTCTGGGACTTCAGGCAGAAGAAGCAAGAAGAGTCAAATTTAGGGAACTAAAGTAATAAAAAGTAGAGAGAAATCAAGTGCAACATTCCTTTTGTTCTGAAGAAGTTAAGCTAAAAGACAAATCCTGTTACATGGTGTTATAAAAAAAACTTTGTACGCAAACAAGGATTGTTTGCTGACGCTACACAGTAATAGATTACACATCGCTTAAAGACAACATGAGCTGCATACAAGTGGAGAAACACACTACACAGCAATCAGCAATTTAGTCAGTGTTAACAAGTTTAAATAAAGTTAACTGTAAAATTCAGAAAATGAGAAAAAAATTAAGCTCACTAACTGCAAGCCATTTCCATTTAAACTTTAGTTGTCATGTGCCAAGTTAACATCTCATTCGCAGACTCTGTATCCATGTCAACATATTACTGTACTTAATATAATGTATCTTTGGTCAAGAACTCTTGACTAGATTTCTGTTAAGTGTGTTAACAAGTACATTAAAACACTCTTACAACTAAGAGAAACAGAGAACTACCAGGAGCCCAAAACCTTTCACTCTGCTGGCCGGAAGGACAAAAGTATTTTTCCTCAGACAAGCAAAAACATCTGGAGAAATTAAGCTTAGTAAAAACATGAATTTATACTATATAGGTTCCAACCACAATAATCTAATCCATTATTCAGGAGATCTTGTAAATTTAGGCAGAGGCACGTAGAAAAAAAATACTAAGGGGGTTTTAATACTAATGTATGGAGACAGTCTCTACTGAAAATACTATGCATTTAAATAACTTTAGACACATTCAGAAGATATGCTACTGAGTTCTAATCCTAAAATATAATTTTTGCTATTAGTGAGACATGATTCATGGTACCCATTCTAAGAAGGTATTTTCTCTACATTTGCATAGAAGTTGGAAGAATATGTGCATTTCAAGAGAGCAAATTGAAACAGGTAATGGTTCTGAGCTCTTACTTTTCTAAAGCATAAGCTGTCACATTTGGACTGAGTCACAATGTATATGAATGAGCAAAATATTAGCACTTCTCTTTCTTGATCGAATGATGCCTGACAATAATGTTCAAAATCATAGAAGAAATCAAACTTAAAAAACCCCTGCTATTCAAAACTAAATTTTACCTGAACATTGGCAAAATCAACACGGTTGAGATCATTGAGCATCTGGTTGATTTGAGAAGTATTTTGAAGCACAGCACGAGCTGCTTGAGCCAGGTGATTAAGAGATGTGTATCTTCGCAGAGTCTGGGCAAAGGCACTTACAGCGGCAACCTATGAAGAAATTTATTATTTTTAAATATTGTGCCCCAAAGATTAATTCTACAGATTGAGTCTTGACTTTCATTTTAATAGTGTATATTAATGAGTCCTCATATTTTAATTATACCATGTAGCAGATCAAATAATATTACTTCCTCTGCAATTACTTCATGCTTGATGCTAAACGTGAAATTTAGCATTGATGTTAAAATGCTTCTCCTTTTAGATGCTATTGCCCACTTGGTTTGCTATTGCAAGAATAGTACTTTAAGTTCCATCTACCTTGGTTTGTATCATCCTCTGTGGAATATTGTTCATGGCATTTGAAAGCCAACCTTCAAGGCTTTTTGCAAAATTGCGAATGGCTTGGGTCAAGGCACCTGCGCATTGGAGAATAAAAACAGAATGAAAAGAAAGCAGTGCACCTGTCTTGAAATGTTTTGCTTCCCCAGGACACTTGTACCCAACTTTCAGGTGTGCTGCATTTACTTATTAGACAAATCTAGTCTATGTTCAAAATGCCTCACTGAGATAAATTTTACACAATAATGTATTAATAATATAATGTAATAATTCTTTTTACTTTTGGTTTAATAAACATTCTGACTTTTTCACCAGACAATCTTCCAAAGAAACTTGTGACTTAGCAGTATTGTTGGGGGCACTCCTATACAAGAACAACACTAATTGCAGCAGTTGTGGTGGAATTTTCCATCACAAATTTTCAGCTTTCCATTTCACCTGGACACGTCTTTCAAAAAGCAAAAGTCTGGGGAAAAATCCACTTAGAGGAATATTGCAGTTTCCTCAAATAAGTCCAAATTAATCTTTAACTATGTCATAGTGCTGCTTAATTCAGTTTTAAAGAATAAATTCCATTCACATGCAGTCCCGTTAAGGATATCATCAATAAGCAAGATATAGGAATGTTTTTCACTGACAGAAAGTGAAATTATTGAAATGACTGTGAAATCTGTGTGCATTTTTTTCCTTTTCTATAGCATCCACAGAAATGCTGAATGGCTGACAGATTTAGAGAGACACTGAAGCCCCTATAGCACTCTGCATTACCAAAACCAGAAATTTTTATTTTTCAAAAGAGGAGGACAGGAAGTACTATCCCAAGGAACAGTATCTGGAAAAAATAAAATCGTACCTTCTGAGTAAATGAAACCTAGCTTTCCCATGCCTAAACCTTGCATGTTGACATAACAGCACTACACTCAAATTGTTGCAAAAAGTAGGCAAAACAAGAAAAAACTAAAGGTTTCTGAAGACTACTAGAGAATGATATCAATGAGAATGAAGAGGAAAAAAACCTAAGGAAGTAATATATTTTTTTAATAATACCTTTTTAAAATAAAGTGTTCTACCAGAAATGTAAATTTACTAAAAGAGAAACTACATTTTTTGTGATATCTTTTTCACATGTCTTCAAACTTGCAGTCAGAAGCAGTAAAATCCATATTGGTAATTCTTATAATTCACCACACCTCTGAATGCTTAGCTGATCACAATTTGATCTTAAAAAATATCTGTGTTAGCTGAGCCCTCTTGTGCTATCACATTTTTTCCTACTTTAAGGTTTACACGTGAAGAACAAGCTTTTTTCCTCAACCCTGTAAATCCCCTAGTTCACCTCTGTTGCTTTGTAAATGATTTCTGTGCACTTACTATTTGACTATGTATTCATTCACATTTTCCAACCTACCAGACAAGATGGAAGTAATAATGCAAATACTGTATGAATAGTACTTAGATATTTAAGAAAAACATTACCACTTTTTCACTTCGAGTGTTCTCATGACTCTTTTTTACCCAAGTGTATTTATATATATGTTAGAAAATTATTTGCATCACTGTAATGCTGATCTCCTTTGAAAATAAATATGGAAAAGCAGCTCAGGCCTTAAGAGAGGCCTTTAACTAGAAAGAAAAAGGAACAAATAAAAGGAATTCTAAGTTCTGAAGAAATAAAATAGCTAAAGTAGCTAATCAGTCATCAGTATTGTATAGAGCCATCATGAATTTCTAATGACCTTTGGAGATATAGTAAATACAGAATTTTTATCCCTAAGTACACATGTAGCCATTACCAAAACCATAAGCACCTATATTCTTGAACTTGTAAGTACATCTGAACCCTTTCAAAGAATCTTTGTATGATAAGCATGGTGCAAAGGGCCTAAACCATTAAGTTCCTAGTCACACACTAAAGGATGTGGCAATGGCAGTTACAGAAAGTCTGATTTGCATAAGCACCTAAAAAGCTTGACTTCTGAACCAAAATTCCCCTGACTTGTACAAAACTGAGCCTTACAGTCTTTCCAGTACTTCAATATTTTTTCTGTCTGGAATTGTGTAATATGGCATGGAAATGCATTTTGCATAAATTCTCCACCTATCATGGAAATTAACTCACAATCAAATTTGGTTTGGTCCATTCTGCCATATGAGAAGATGCAAGATGTCCACTCTAAAACATAACAGGACACTAGATAATTATGGTCCTTATTCCTTACTCCATTGGACAGCATTTCACTTTCTTAGGAAACTGAATTTGTTGTTTTATACCCAGCAATTCTTCACTCATTCTGTGGGTGCGAAATATTTCAGCTGATAAATTTAATACAGAGGTTAAAAAATAAAACAATTTTTTTCCTCAACAGTCTTTTTTTTTCTAGTCCAGTAATATGTATCAACAATAGGACTTGTCTAAAAGAAAAAAACACTAAAGATCTAAACAAAAAAGGGGCTTTCTTCAAGCCCTTTTCAAATAATATTTTTCCTTATTTTGAGCAGCAGCTGCTGCTATCTTCCCATTTATTAAAAAAAATCATAAACATGCCTTTAATGAAGCATTGATGGTCCCAGCACCTCTATAGAGTCCAGACTTTCCTACAAACTGCTATTTTCCCACAGAGAATGATTCACCCAGCTGCATTTTTGTTATATTCAACCTTAACCCATTATTTTAGTCTCTTGTAATGACTGGAAATGCTTTTATTCAAAAGCAGGAGTTTAAAAAATCATAAGATTTGAACCATTTAACAGTGAAGAAGAAACTTGGATGGCCCACCATTTAAAGGAAAGGTGCTAAAAAAAGCCATTTAGTTAGCTGGTCCTAAAGGATAAAGTAAGATAATGTGTTAGCTGCTTTCTAAAGGTAGCTCAGTGAGTGCAATTTTGAGCAGAAAATCACTGGACTGTTCACAAAAAGTCTCTTGGGATGAATTTGTCCTGAGATCAGATGAGGTGCTTGAATCCAACAGTTTGATGACCATCCCCAAAACAGGAATGTCAAACACAGTAGGTATCAATTATTCAAATATGACTGGTAATTTTAGAAAGAAAGAAATTGCATGAAAAGGACACGATGCATCTAGTTCTTGATTAATTGATTTTGCCCATTTTCTTGAAATCCTGTATTGGCAATGCCCAATGAATCTTACAAAGCAAAGCGAGAAGACAGCATGTTGTCATTTAAACATCTCTCTAGAGCCAGCCAGGCTTTACTGGAAAAGCAACTGAAAAGGAGAGGATCAAATTTAATGAAAAACTGTCTGCACCACCATTTTATTCAGAAATTAACTTGCTTTTGCAAGTGAGAGTTTTCATTCAACCTATTAAATGTTATAATTTAATTTGTGGGAGATTTTATTATTAACTAATTGCTGGTGATACACTATATTACTGTAAAATCCTACCTAATGGTATTGTCATTAGAGAAGTAAAACTTAAATATAAACCAATGCAAAATAATTTAGACCAGTAAAAGTTGTCAATAGTTACATGTATTTGCAAAAACATTTTTCCTTTATTCTGCTATACAGATGCACAAATTATGCCAATTGCTACCAAGAACTTACTCATTCCTTAAACAAAAGGTAAAATGTGCATTGTAAATGGCAAACATTCGTATTTCATCCATTTTCCAGTTTCAATGTTTTTGTATTATCCATAAGTTGCTAAAACTTGATTTTATTCCACTTGCAAGTAAGAAGTCAATAAACCTTTTTTGCAAGGTACTACCACCAAATATTCTTACTGAGCACTTATTACTCACTATAACAGAGGAGATGTTCACAGCGTGACAATATAGCTTTGCCACCTGCCAAACTACTTACAGCCCTAATTAAAAAAAAAGGCAATCCAATTTTTTTAAAGTAAATACTGTGGTTTTTTTCATTGGAAGAAGATAATATATATGAATGATGAGGGTTTTAGTGGGTTGCTAACATGATTTCAGTGTAACATTTTGGACAGTATATGTGAGACAATAAATACTTCATGAAGTTCAACTTTCGTCACATAAATTTGTTTTCTACCAAAAGTAGCCATAAAAATACACTGCTAGAGCAAAGACAGATTCTAGTAGAATTAAATTTGAAAAGAAAGCTCTACTCCTGGTAATGGTGATATGACTGGACAATCACTCACTACTTCCTGCAGAATGTATGACAGGAAAACAGTAGATTAGAATAATAAAGTGAGTAGGAATTTTTCATTGCCTTAACAATTATTAGAATTGATTTCAGCAGTTAGGGATAAAGGACCACATCTCCAAACATGGAATCACAAAGACCACAGTTCTCTTCCAGACTAATCAAAGACTAATATGTGTCATAGGCATTTGCCAGCACAACTCCTAGTACAACGAAAGTAGGGATAAATTATACAGTATTTTGTATAATTTTTTGTATAACTTTCCAACTTTTTTCTTAAGCTGTCCTATGAGGCACAAGTACACTTCCATCGTATACATGCTTACAGAAAAATCTTTACAAAATGTTTCAGATGTTGAACTTACTAGGAATAGGTCTAAGGACGTCAGGAATGAGAATCTCCACCAAAGCCTGGTACATCACATGGTCACAGTTACACATCCATTTCAGAATAGACTCATTCTTGCACAGAGTAATCAGCTTTGCTTTAGGAAGTCGACTTTCTATTTCGCTCAGATTGCTGGTGTTAAAAAAATTGTGGCAAATTAATAAACGATAATGCATTTAGGGGCATGGTTTAGCAGCTAACACGGCAGTGGCTAGGTTAACAGCTGAATTTGACTTTTCTGACCTAAAGTTTCTATGATTCCATGATTTACAGCAGGTAAAAACCTGGGTGTTAAAATGTACTTTTTTATACAGGCGTCGCAGATAACTCAGTTGCACCCAGTATAACTTATTTACACATTGTCTCACATGGAAATGGATTTTAAAAATGTCTCTATAATTCTCCTAAATAGTGCAGACATATGAATGATGTTTCTGGTTTAGAAGTGGTGAATTGAATATTGGGAAGAGACAACTTCACTCTAGCTGTCCATGCAAAATGAACATGGATGACATCACTGTTTCAAGATGTACCTTTGGCATACACCCAGGCTATACAAAACTGCCAGACAACATAAATTTGATTTGGAAAATAATAAGAGAAGAAAAGATTAATATGTTATAACTAATTTGATTTTTATAATTTCACATTTACATTATTATGAGACACATTAAACACAGAGTAACATTTACTGACCTTGGTTCATTAACAGGAGTGCCATCAGGTGGAGCAGAAGGAGAATAGCGCCAGAAAGTTTGCCACAATTTTTCTATCAGGCTGAATTGAAGATTAACAACCACATCCAGTATTGCCTGAAAAAACGAAAGATGAGATCATATTGTCTTTTGCCCAGAATCCCTCCACTCCCAACTCCAACTAGATCTACAGCTCATTTCCTTCATGACAAAGTGGAATCAAGGCAAACTGTATATTTCTCAAGTTATAAATGGTACTTGTTTTATTATCTTTGATACCCATAAATTATCCAACACTATAAACTGTTGTGCACAGAGACTTGCATAAGGCTTGCATGGAAGCCTCTGGGAACTAGTATGGCCTATGTTTACTACGTAAACATATCACAGGAGTTAAGGCACAGAAAATATTTACTGCTACTGCAAACAGAAAAGTAAACCTGACATGTTACTCCTTTTCATAATGCCTTCTAAGTTGCAAGCACCTTCAAAAATAATTTTAAAAGACATATTGTTAAGTATCAAATGTGGTTTAAATGTCTTAATGATTTTTTGATACAAGACAAATATTACTGCTTTTAAAAATAAAATAAAATTATAATCTAACCTGATTCACACTTGCTGTTGACTAAACCAAATATCTCCATACACAATCTAAAGTCTAACATTCTGAGAAACATACATGTAACAACATTTTATTCTCAGTATTTATTACATATTACTCTTTCCCCTGCAAAGCGGATCATTCAGAAAACCCTTTTTGCTCTTGTTTTCACTGAGATAAATAAAATATTGTGGGAAGGTCACATGCCACTTTCATGGCTACAATATATTGGACACTATTCTCCTGTACTGGCCTTCAGTAAAAGTCATAAGCTTTTGAAAATAAATGGTTTATAGGAAATACCTCACAGTGCTCTCGATAAAGACTCTGTAGTGATTTGATGTCCTCAAAGGTAGTACCATCTGGCAGAGAAGATATTTCAACTTCTCCAAACTCTGGCAGTACTCGAGATGCATCTGTTGTCATGACAACATAATGAAAGAAGTGCCAATTACAGTATAGTTAAAAAAAAAATCTAAGGATTATACAAATAAATAAATTCCAAAAGGTCATAATATTCAAAGGGGAAATTATTTAATACCTGTTGTATGCCAAAATGCTAAATACATTAATAATTTTTAGTAAAAAATGAATACAAAATTATACTAGTATAGATCACAATGCTATCGTGTACATAGTATACATATATAGAACCTAACACATGCTTTTTCAGACTATTACAAAGAAAATATGTAGATTCAGTGCAGGAGAGACTAATCCTTGAATAATTTTTTTGTTGCTCAGCTGAAGAGCTTCCATGCAGCCAGGTGTGATGGGGCTTAATAAACTTAATATACATTTTTACTTTACATTTACTAGACTTTTAAGTAGAGCCAATGTGTGCTTTTACTATGTGCCACAAATATTTCTGGGAGACAAGCTGGTAAGATAAAAATACTGGACTGAAAGATACCTGGAAAAGAAGATTCAAAACATTTTAATGCTACCCTTATGCTCCAAATGGTTTTAGTTACAGCAAAATCAAGCCAAAGGATTTGGTGGCTGAAAATCCCAACCAAATAAGCCTACACTAATAGCACACTCAGCACAGCCAAAGATTCTTTTTACATAAACAGTTAACTAAATTAAGATTTGTTTCTGTGACTGGAATACATGCTTAACTGGTCAACAAATCCACAATCTGGATATTTTTAAACGTGACCTTTGAGTTTTCAGTTGAAACTATTTGTCTTTTTCCACTCACAACACTAGAACACCCTTTCAAAACAGCTAGGAGTGGCTAACCTGCATAGTAGCGCAATGCCATCCCCCTATGCCAACTTTCACGAAATAAAATGCACTGTAATGCACATGAAGGAAACAACTTTCATAGCAGGAATTTCAATATGCACATTTAATATAATTATGCAAAGCAACTTCATATTTATGTAATATGAAGTATACCTCACACTGTTTTTTCTAATTTTCCCTTTATACTTACATTATGCATATTAAATATTACATAAAACTTAAATTACATAAAGCATAATTTAAGTGCCTTTTGGTTCTGTTGACAGTAAGGATTTTACAGAGGGCATGATAACTTCAGGTGCAACTATTTTACTTGTCTGGCTTGATATTCACTGTGAAAACAAAGTTCACCTTACTTATTTATATAGCAGTATAAAGCCTGCTTTTGTACCTAGGAACTGTTGATGATGTTGACTTTGGGCAATTACAGTTTGTTCAACAGATGTGCCTGTCTGTTGACCACTTCCTGTGAAGCCATCTGCAACTCCATCCACTTTCTGCATAGGCTTATACCTGCAAAATATCAAGTACAAATTATCCCTTCTTTTACTTCGTTTACTTCTTCATAAATAGAACACTGAGTTTGATTTTTCCATCTCAAAATAAAATTTTCAGGAAAAGTGTCAAAAGAATTTGGAGGTTCTTACTTACTTTGTAAAAAACAGAAGGAAAAAAGCACTAAGGGAAGCCAGAATGTTAACAATGGCTTACAGAACTCACAAAGGTGATATTCCAGCAGTACTCCCAATTTCTGCTAGAATTTAGCTTTGTAACAGCATATTGTAACACAGGCAAATTTATACCAAAAAAAATCAAATCCTTCCCTTTCCACACAGATTGACAAAATTTTGTAAAACAAAGGTAATGTTTCATGGCTTTTAAGAAGCAACAATACTGTCTCATG
Organism: Zonotrichia albicollis; assembly: GCF_047830755.1. NCBI lineage: Eukaryota > Metazoa > Chordata > Aves > Passeriformes > Passerellidae > Zonotrichia > Zonotrichia albicollis. The sequence goes on from NC_133860.1 coordinate 45,361,211, forward strand.
ATAATTAAGACTTAAAACAAGCATTTTTTGATACTGAAGTTATGCAAATCCAAAAGCTTCATGGTTCCCAAATTAAGAAAAGGAATGAAGAAAAATGAAGCATACATTCAGTCTACAGCTTTTGCTGAAGAGAAGTATTTATTCAACTAAATGTGTCTGATAGAGATGGCAGAATTGGTATAACTATCAAGAAAAAAAAGTGTATTGACTGCAATTTACCACTAATTTAAAAGACAAAAGAACCACTAGAAATAATAATAAGCTGACGAAAGAGAAATATTCCCATAATCAAGAAAATGAAAATATTCAGTTTTTTAGTTCTCTCTTAATAAATCCTGCTAGAATTTTTGAATACACGTGGATAACAATGATAAGAACACACACTGTTATATATGAAACACTGAAGTTAAATACTAAGCCCTCTATAGCACAGTACTTTTCATGTAACAGCTACATATTGTGCATAATGGTACCTTGCAGTTCCCACCCATCATCAATACCTTTACAGATTCTCACAGCAGAGCTTAGGACTGGTGTGAATTGAGCCTGAATTGGGTGCATGTTGGTGCAGGTACATGTGTACAAGTACAAAACATGGGGCACAGAAGTGTGCATTAACTGCACACAGTGCCATATATGTGTTTTTGTTCAGATAAAATCAAGGAACATACTGACTTAAAGTTAAGAAAATGATGCCAAACATATTTAGGTAAGGGAAATAAGGGAACTATGTAAGACATAGAATGGTCTTAAATAAAATAATCAAGCAAATAATACAAAAAGAAATATCCAGTCCTAACAGTTATATAATGAAATTCCAAAATCACTTTTTCTTTGTGAATCACGAAGAAGACAAGAGATGTGACAGTGTTTAGCTGACTGGCATCATTTTTCCAGAAATAATTCTAGTTAGACCATATGTTTTGGTGCACATATGTAATTTTGAATGCAAGTGAATGAAATGTCTAAGTGAATGAGATTGAGTGGGTAAAATAAGCTTGCTGGGAGATTTTGTAAATATCTGTCATCATTCCTTACTATATAATCCTGCCATGGTTTTTGTAATAAGCATTTTCTACATGATGTTATTATGAGACATCTCATGCTCCTGTACTATGCTCAGCAAAAGACAGTTAAGACCATATATCTTACCATGAGCTTCCATTTAGTGTTGTAAATAATCTGTACTGTCTGGAAATGACAGTAAAATCATTTCTGATCAAAATGATCTTTGTGTTTGAAGTTAAGTTTGAAAAGTTTGAAGTTAAAAGTTTGTGGTTTCGATATTTCAGTTGTGTACAAAGACACAAAATATGCTTGGTACACTATACCAAACTGTTCATTCAACTGAAGGTTTTTGGAGGAGTAAGTGTTCTAAAGATGACTTGCTTGATGTGGTGCTCTTCTATTCTATTGATTAGAGTAATGAAATTATGCATCTAATGTATTTTACTTTAGAGCAATATGACTGGCTAGTAACACCAGTCAAATCAAAATTAATTTTCAAAGATTATTAATTTTCAAAAATAATTAATTTTCTGTTTAAAATAGTTTTTAATATGCATATTCACACATTCTTTCACCACCAGTACAGCCCTGAGCCGCAGTTTTCAACTACTTCTGAGCCTTCACAGGTTCCTCAGGAACAACAGATACTAAGGGAATATACTTACATATACTTGGAGGCAAACCATTGAGGTCATATTAATTCTTCATAGGGACATGAAATAAATTGCAAGCAACTTAATTGTAAGTTCTCTGATAAGAAGTGTGAACATAAAATGATAGAGCAATGAAAAGAAATAGGAATGTTGAAATTAAAGCTCTTACTGCTTTTACTCATCTTGTGGGACAAGAATTCAATATCGTTAAGAAGAATCTGTTCATATTATAGGTAATTTTATCATTATTTATTTTCTGCAAATTTATGACAATTTCTAGGTAAATATTCTTTCACTTTGACTGGTGCCTGACATAATTTACATCAATTGGGTATTCAGCACACTTTTGTTTTCACATCAAAAAAGCTGAACAGGAATTTGAACTTGTCCATGTAAAGAAAAGACTTGATGAATGAGAAATAGCGTGAATAGATGTGGTTCACACTTTACCTCTGTTTCTGCTGCATGGGCTGTTGTCTCATGGCCATATATTGCATGTCCTCTTGTAGTCGATTAAGAGGAGAGTCTGGCTTGACCCGAATCCCATAATAATGATACTTGGAGTTCCCCCTTTATGGAAGAGCAAGCATTAAAAGAGCAGCAATACTAGTTTTACACATTTTCTTTACATTTACTTTAAAATTTACATTGACTGGAAAACAACACACACAAATCAGGTCTGGCTCTCCTGTCATACCTGTTTTACATGAGTATCTTTTTGCTACCTTTGGGAAAGTAACTCACTCTCTTAAATAAATATTATCAGCATACTAACTTGCACTCCACTTCAGTAAGAAAAATAAAATGTAAATAAATACAATTTATCTAGTATGGGCAAATAGTATTCTTAGTGATTTCCAAATAGAAAGTTATGTTTTATTTGTAATGATAAAAATCTGAAGTGTAGTGACCAAAATACAAACACATTAACTGTCATAAGCAGAAGAAATGAAACTATAATAGCATCTTGAAAAAACACAGAACTGTTCAACATGAAGAAATAGAACTGACAGAAAAACACTAATATTTTAATGCAGGATTCTTATTAAAAGAATTCTTATGTATTCGTTTTCCTAGCAGACTAGTTTCTTATCCATAATTATTACCTTTATTTTTTATTATAATTCAGGATTTCAATTGCACAAACCTAGTTCCAAGTCTTCTGGTCCGCAGTCCCATGAAGATTGACCGTATGAGTTTTCCAAAGGAGGCAGCATTGACTGGATCCAACTTGTGCTCCTGACAGTGTCTTAAGTAATGGTTGTAAAGGGTACTTCTTGGAAGGCTCACTCCTTCTGCAGTTTCATAGTTGTCTAAAAGCCATTGAAGCTATATCACATACAAAACAGAAAAAAAACCACCCTATTATATACTTTATTGAAAATATTGTAGCCATACAATACTACAATATTGTAGCCATACAATATAATGCTACAATATTGTAGCATTAACTTCTGACAGATGGAACCACTCTTCAGGTCTATTAAAAATTACTCTCTTCCTCAGAGTGTCTTTAAATGTTAGTTACACAATAATGCTTTGATATCTTCAGAATTACCAGGAAATAATAGCAGAAATCATTGCATTTATGACTTCAGAAAGTGCCCTTTTCTTAAAATATTTTTGATTCAGTACCACATATCAGTATGCAATAAAGGTATCTATGCTTTGGAGACAAATTGTTAGTACCACAAAGAAATAAAGGAATCATGAATGTAATACACATAAACTGCAGAAAACAAACTTCTTGGGCACAATAGGTAATTAATGTATTTGTAAAACCGGAAAATGATACTGTTTCTCTTTGTTGTTAAAAAACATTAAGATACAAATTTAAAAAAAGCTACTGCATAAAAGTCAGAGAGCTACCTAGGTAACATTGAAAATAATTGGTACTCTATGAATCATTAGGGATACAAACCCTTTCAGCTGTAGCCTGCTTGCCTTTGACTTCCAAATGGAACAGAATGAGTTTCTTGGAAAAACAATAATCTTTTCATGTAATTGTGGTAGATAATTAGAAACATGCAAGAAGAGACATTATGTAACATCACTGCATGTTCTAAGTACAGCACACTCACGACACATCTCTAGCTGTTGCTAATATACAAAAAAATGTTAAAAGGACAATTTAATACTCCTAGATTTAGTACTAAAGGAAAATCACAAAATATAGCAAAACCAATATACTCTGAGGATACATTAAATTTCACTGGTTTTTTTTTTGATAAGTCAACATTTTCCTTATTTTTTCCTGCACTTGTCATGGATGGCTAGAGTTTTCTCACCTCTAAAAAAATACAGAAAGAAGATGCAAAAACTTCCAAGACACAAGATTTTTAGCTTGGTTTGCAGGCAATTTTGCATTTCAAATAAAGAAAATGAAGAAGTACAGTTAATCATGATTTATGATTGTTTTATATGTACTAACATTCACAAGTGCTTCCAAACTGAGCATCTGTCATTTTGAAATATAGCTGAAGAAAAGGTATAATTGTTAATATTTGAGTTTTGTGTGAATGTATTAGACTTATTTAACTAGTGATCTGACCTAAGCCTGTCTCGGCTTACAAACGTAATTATAACTTTCAGTGGTTGCAATCTATCCATACTGAAAATCTGTTATTACATTTCTACTTGTATTAATACATTTATATAACATTTGTCATATATTATTATATCTAGAATTGAATCAGAATGATACAGAACTTGAAGTACTTCTGCTTTCCCCAAGGGGAAAAACTCTGTCAATCCCAAAAGACTGACAAACAAAAAATTAATTATTTTGCAATTAAGTTCTGTGTGTAGCATTAAAGATATTTTCCTCCAGATGGTTTCTAATCTATTATTAATCACTTTGAGTGCACTTCATTAATTATATGAATTTCTAACAGATGTTATTTCAAACATAACTTGCATTATTCAACACACAAAAAGCCAAATGAAAAGTTAAGTGCAATACTAGAATTTTTGCTTTTGGAAGGAGTTACTTAGTAGTAAGGGCTTGAAATCCTTACTTCATAGATTATAGCCTGGAAGAAAAAGTGCAGTTAATTCATGATTTTAAGAGAAAATTGAATCCAAACATTATTGTAAACAACTTTTTAAAGAACCCAAACACTTCTCCATCAAGCTGAAATACAATTCTAAAATTGTTCAGGTTTGAGTGGTGGGTTATGAATTTGTAGTACTGACCATAATGTAATGCTAAGATGAGGAAAGGTACGAAATATTCACAGAGCCAGACCTGTTAAATTGAGTGTGATTTCAATTAATCTGCAATGTTTATAAAACACTCAACTATCAATAGGCTGAATAAGTTGATCCCATGCAGAAATACATCAAGAAACAAAAGAAAACAGAGGAGAAATTACAAACTCCTTGAAATGAGAACTCATGTATTTAGGAAAACAAATCCTACAAAACTTCACTGAGGTAACAAAGGTTGAAAATTTAAATCCCAAACTAAAATATTTCCACAAATTATTTATCACCTTCTAAGTGTGTAAGTTAATTAAAAACACAATTTAGAATTCTATTTTTAAATCTGTTAAGCGAATTGTTTAATAAATGCCAAACCAAACCATTAGAAGGCAAATTCAAGAAAAATTTAAAGAGACAAAGTGTACAACTACATTTAAACTTTCTTTACACTGTCCTTGAGTTTAAAGACAATAATCATTGCTTTAAAAACAGGCAAAACATCCTGTGTGATCTAGATTTTAAATTTCTTTCAAAATGACCAAAAGCAGTAAAGACTTTTTGTGATAAAAATGTGTGCAAGGGTTGTTTTAAATTCTTCTTTCCCCACAGAGTCAAAGATACGTCCCTAACACAGTATTTTTCACAAAGTGTTCACAGTCAAGAATACCATGGTAAGTCTTCACAGCTGGAAGGACTGTGATCTTCTGTACCAATCTTGTTATTGGGAAGACACTGTGAGCAGTGCCTAGAACTAGGAATGAGTGAAACACAGCTTACAGAGGCACTGCAGCTTATCTTGTAATCTTTCTTAGTTTTATACAATGACTAGAGACTTCCTAACAGGTTTAAAACACAAACTTAGAATAGTTCTAGTGTTTTAAGCGTTCTAGATCATTCTAAAACATTCCCGAAAAAGTCACAGTCTGTTAAAAATGACATTTAAACAACCATTTTGACACTACTAGTCCAATAATATCTATTATTATTTAAATAATAATTTTGATACCACCTTATCTTCAAAATAATTATTTTGTAAGCAGAAAAGGTGGAATTTAAATTTTCTTTCTGTATATAATTTCCTGTAACTTTTCATGATACAGTTTTCCTCTAAATTTTAGTTTTAAGAAAAAAAATCTTGCCTAAATTCTCCACAAAACATTTTTAATTTTAAGTTCAACAAAACCAGACCCCTACAGGAAAAAAATTCAAATCCAAACTCAAACCTTCTTCTAAAGCATACATTTTTAATTCGATTTCCAAAGGATAATCTCTACTATCATATTCTACATTTCAGACTGCAAACTAAATTTCAATTTCTTCTGTAAAGCAATAATGGTATTTGAATTCATATAATAAGCAAAGCTGAGAAGGAAAAAAAGTAATATGAATACAAACCAATCAACATGGCAAAAATACAAAATTCAAAACCATAAGAACCACCAGAAAAAAAAAAACATTTCAGAAAGACTAAGAACTTACAAAGTAATAACATTATTTACATAATAAGTTTAAAATTAACTTGGTCTTTTTCCTTTATTTTAAAGTTTTATATAATGAACTTGTCACTATATTTGGAGATCATGTTTTCCCCAAATATCTTTTAGCTTTGTCTATGAAACGTTAGACTTGCAGCGTAAGAACAAAGTAAAAGGCAGATGAATAAGACATTTCTGTGTACTTCAAATTAAGGCACTGCTTTCAATTTTTACCAGGTCATCAGAGGGATCCTTAGGATTTTTAAGTAATTTCAAAATAAACTCACTAGTCAGAATAAATGAAGAAACACCTAGGAATAACCTAAATATATTATTTAGGTGTGCTTTTTCTTCTCTTCCTCTTCACATGCCACAAAATTAGTATATGGTACACAGTTCTTATGATGCAGACAATTGTATTTAAAATGCCAAAAGCCACCTAATTTAGAACTGATTGAACCTTAGCTTGATATTTACACTGTAACCCGCAAAACAGTCAAATGTGTTAACTCATCCTAACACAGGTGTACAGCATAGGAAACAGGTAACACTCTGCAATATACCATAAAGACATTTAATCTGACAAAATAAAGCCATGGGAGGTGTAGTAGAAGATTACAAGCAACTAAGATGGGAAGATTAAGAGCAAAAAGTAATAATAAAATAAAACAAACATTTAGAGGCAGGCTAAGCATGCAGAACAAGCAAGAGAGAGTGTATGTGAAGAAGAGACAACTTACATGGCTGTTGAGAAGAGAGCTTCTGTGAGTGGACAGACCATCAGACTTTTGCAGTGTCTCAATCGCCATTTCAATCTGATAATAGATGTCATTAAAAAAAGGACTCAAGATGGGATAGTAAAAAAGCCTGATCAGAGAAGTTTTGACAGATTCCTTACAGATCAACAGAAATGCCTGCTTCATTCCTGGCTAGGGCATATATTTTATTAAAAGGCCTCAATCTAGAGTCCCAGTGAACACAAGCCTCCTCAATGGGGTCAGAAAGCCCTTACACATATCCAATTTTGCTAGCATGTATAATGAAGGATCACAGCCTCAAAGTTCATTTTACCTTCCAAACTGCTCAGAATGAGCTCAAAGAAGTAGAATTACTGGTGAGCTGCACTGAAATAAAAATAACCCAGACTGAACAAAAACATAATCACTAAAGTAAAAAAAAAAAAAAAAAAAATTCCCTAAACGATTTTATGGAAGGCCTCCATATGTTTTCCCTTCAACTATAACAGGAAGAAACATGCAGAGCTTGCAATAAGAATTGAATTAGAAACAAAACTTTAACTATCTGAAATCACAGAATCAAATCCCAAACCAAAGTAATTCAATAGGCTTTACACCATTAGCTTCACTGGGACAGGACATCAATCCTTACTCCTGCCAGTACCCTTTGAAGATCCCCAGCTGCCAAAGTAAATGGAAAGTCAGGAGTTACACAGACTGCAGGATCCAGCCTTTGGAAAAGCAGATTTGTTCACAATAATTTTGCTTTTAAAAAGGAAAAGAAAACACAGTATAACTAAAATGCAAAGGAGATTTTTTAAAAATTCAAATGTATGGTTACTCTCATGTCCATTTTCTCTCTTTTCCTTTTAATTAACAATGGATATTTTGGTTTTGATCAGTTTGGCAACAACATTAAAGAAAAAACCTAAGTGTAATTTATCTGGGGGGCCAGAAGAGCAAAAACCAACAATGAAAATGACAGAGACAATGGAATGCACAGTAAGAAAAGGCACACAATTATTAGCTACAATAAATGGCCAAAATGAAAGCAATGGAACCACCACTTAAACTTTTTAAAAAAATACTTATAATTATCTCTGCAAACATTTTTAATGAGCCCTGTCTATTGTACTTCAAATACCACAGTACTAATTTTCATTTTAATGACATAATTTATCAATATTGGCTGAATTTACTCTCTGTATAGTAGAAATGGAAAACTACTATAGCTGATATTTGAATTTACCTGTAAAACTAGTTTCTCCTTTTTTTGAGGGCAATTGACAAGTATTTTAATATATTAGCTGTCAGGAGCAATTTCTTTTACTTGTGTAATATTAGCTTTGCAAGTCTTTAAAAAAAGGTACATTATTAAATATATACAATTACTATATTAAAAAAACCACTCTTGCTTGGCAATAATGTTCTTTCTTTAGACAGTCTGACTTGCTTCAGTGGAATAAACCTGAGGTCAAAGTATTAAATCACACAGGAAAGATCAACTTTTAAAAGCATGCTTCAAGAAAAAAACTACAAGGTCAAAAGATCATCATAAGGTCAGTTTACTATATATTGTAGCCAGAGAGTTTCCCTTCCTAAAAAAAATACTACAATCAAAGAATTGAGAGTGTACAGACATTTAAATCCTAAATCTGAATGTTAGGTCATATGTACCACAGTGCTTAATCCACAGCAGTACTGTACACCAGGGTTACACTGCCGGCTGCTCATTCCCTACTACTCTCATTTTGTTGCTGCAACTTGTGGTCTTCTTTGTTCAGGGAACCAACCTGCTAAAAAAATTGGCATCTCTAGTAATTTCACTTGAAAAGTGGCATTACAGATGACACTGACTTCTCACTGCCATATCAATTCCATGGCTTTAGTGGGCTTTTCATCATTTGGGAGATGTTTGTTGCTGGAGTTTCTTTTAGTAGATTTCATGACTATAGCCACTGAAGGCACAGAATTTGTGTTCACTTTTTGTACATCACATAAGCCAAGCAACACTGGTCACCACTAAAACATGTTAATTACTTTATCAAGATCAGAAATGGGATCTATATTAAAAATGAGTCTCCACATATTCTACTAGGAAAAGCTAAAAGAGAAATTGTTTTCACTACTATTTTGTTCACCATTTTTAGATAATATTTTGATAAAATGAACTTTAACTGTTATCTGACAGATGTCTCCACAATCCCAGAAACCCTCTTTCCATATAGGTTGTAAAATTACTTTAACTACTTTTGAGCATAAACTATGATTGAAGACAAATTTTTTTAGACACTAAGTGATTCACTAGCCCTTTCTGAAAACTTATGGCTGCTTCTTGTTTTACTCCATTGGTGGCCTGCAGGGCTGAGTTCTAGGGCCAGTTCTGTTCATTTTTAACAATGATCTGGATACAGGACTTGAACGCACCTTTAGTAAGTTTGCAGACGTTATCAAACTGGGAGGTGCTGTAACTGGGAGGTGCAGTTGACTCTCCTGAGGGACAAGAGGCCTTGTAGAGGGAGGGGAGGGATCTGGATAGAGTGAAGCACTGGGCAATCACCAGTGACATGAAAATGACAAGTCAAAATGCCAGATTCTGCACCTGGGATAGAGAAATGCCAGACACAAGTCTAAACTGGGACAGGGGCGTTTCTGGGGTTGCAGAGAGGGTTCTGGGGGTGCTGCTTGGCAGCAGGCTCTATGGCAGCCAGCAGTGTGCCCTGGCAGCCAGGAGGGCAGCAAACACCATCTGGGTGCAGCAAACCCCATCTGGGTGCAGCAAATCCCATCTGGGTGCAGCAAACTCCATCTCAGGGCAGCAAACCCCATCCTGAGTGCAGCAAACCCCATCCTGAGTGCAGCAAACCCCATCTCAGGGCAGCAAACCCCATCTGGCTGCAGCAAACCCCACCTGGGTCCAGCAAACCCCATCCTGAGTGCAGCAAACCCCATCTGAGTGCAGCAAACCCCATCCTGAGTGCAGCAAACCCCATCTGGCTGCAGCAAACCCCATCTGGGTGCAGCAAATCCCATCTGGGTGCAGCAAACTCCATCTCAGGGCAGCAAACCCCATCTGGCTGCAGCAAACCCCACCTGGGTCCAGCAAACCCCATCCTGAGTGCAGCAAACCCCATCTGAGTGCAGCAAACCCCATCTCAGGGCAGCAAACCCCATCTGGCTGCAGCAAACCCCATCTGGGTGCAGCAAACCCCATATGGCTGCAGCAAACCCCACCTGGGTGCAGCACACCCCACCTGGGTCCAGCAAACCCCAGCCTGAGTGCAGCAAACCCCACCTGGCTGCAGCAAACCCCATCTAGCTGCACAAAACCCCATCTGGCTGCAGCAAACCCCATCTGGCTGCAGCAAACCCCAGCCTGAGTGCACCAACCTTGGCACTCTAAAGGGTGACTGTCCCTCTGTGTCCAGCATTAGGGCAGGGCCCCCTGACCAGTGCTGGGTGCAGCTCTGGGCTCCACCATTTCAGAACCATGGGAAGGTCCGCGAAGGCGTCTGGAGAAGGGCAAGAAGGCGTCTGGTAGAAGGACTGGACACCGTGGCCTGTGAGGAGCTGCTGAGGGCTGAGGGCTTGTCTGGTCTGGAGAAAAGCAGCTGAGGGGCAACCTCCTTGCTCTCCACAGCTTCCTGAGGAGGGGAACTGGAGAGGGAGGTGCTGATCTCTTCTCCCTGGGACTCAGTGACAGAACATGTGGGAATGGCTCAAAGCTGCACCAGGAGAGGTTCAGACTCGCCATTAGGAAGCATTTCTTTACAGAGAGGGTGGTCAAGCTTGATAATGCCCTGAGCCTATCAATGTGTAAGGGGCATTTGGACAGAGCCCTTAAGAGCCTGCTTTACTTTTGGGTTGGCCCTGAAGTGAAGCACGTGGGCTACATTATTCTTGTAGGCCCCCCACAGCTGAAATATTTTATTTTCTTCTACTCTGCTATTCCAAGGGTTTGGGTTTTCAGGAGGCTCTGTGCGACACCTGTGTACAGGAAATAGAAGCTATCCAAGTAAAAAGTTCCTTAAATGAAGGATCTGTTCCTTATGTGAACAATCTGTTCCTTCAAGCTTTTAGATTCTAAGTTCTGGCCAGAGACTTTTATTTAGGCTGTAAAAAACTGAACACTACCCCTCTATTCTAATAGCACTTAAGCACAAACACGGAATAACTACACAGGTAATACAGTGTGTATTATTATAATATTTTGTTTACAGATGAAAGTAATTTTAACATTTAAAATTATATTCTGTAAAAATACAAAAGGAAGACTGATACCCTTCCATTTTTAACAATAAACTGTGAGAGATTCCAAGCACAACTTCCTGCATATTTATCTGATATGTTAAATAGGAAGAATTTCATTTATTTGAAATGAAATTTCAAATTCCCCCTTTTCTTGCCTTAATAAGCTACAATAATTTATTTAAAAGTTCTGATAACTGATATATACGCTATCACTCACACTGCAATTCCGACTAAACCATGTTAGATGTTACACTACATGTAGGAAGACTAATCAGTTTGTACAGTTACAAACATAGGCTGTCACTAAATTAAGAGCATTATAGATTGTGAATTTCTTCAATTTACTTTGTTAGTGAGCTAAAACATTGCCATATACTCAGATACAATCAATAAGGAATAAGGATATTCTCCTAGGGTTAAAAACTTCAGCAGTTTGATCCCAGTATGTGTATCTACAATGTAATCCTTACATGATCTACTGATTTGGAAGTTACTGACTGTTTTTGCTAGGTTATGTCTCAGTATTCATTAACATGTTACTAGATAAACAAATGACAAAAAATAGTCTAAGATGCATATAGCACAGACATAGCAAACACCTATCCCAAACCCACTTTGCAAAAAACTCCCTTCCTCTTAGGAAGAAGAAAGAAATAGTGGTTTTCCACATGATTCAGCTAACAATTTCCACGATCAACTAACAATTTAACAATTACTACAAAATGTTATCATAAGTTGCTCTGAGGAATTAAAAAGAAAACAATGTGCAGAAATTGAAGTCCTGATGTTTAGTGAATAATCTGGGTAGCCTACAATTTTCTTTTCTTTTAAATGTTTGCATTTGCAAACCACTGTCCACCAGCAGCAGGGCAGGCAGGTGTAATCTTAGTATTCAATACATTGTTGCAACATCTTGAAAAAAGATAGCTACTGTCTCTTTTTCCACAGGCACCTCTCATTCACAATGCCCTTTATCCACTTCCAAAGGTTCACCCTTTCAGGCTTTAAAGGAAGTGAAATTCTAAAGCAGCTATCATCACAATGCTCCATTATGAAGGAATTACTTATTCATCATATGTATACAAGAAAGGCTGATTTGGTGGTAGAGCTAGCTAAGTCCTGGGTACTTGAGGCAATTGCACCTACCTAAATAAGGCAGAATGAATCTGAAAATACATGATAAATGGACACAGGCTTTTTGAAAATGTGACAATTTCAGCCTTTTAGGATGCCACAAACATGCATGGTTCATGTTGGCTTTCAGTACTATTTCAGGACCGAGTATTCATGTATATAATACTGCTTTCTGAAACCTGCACCACAGGGTTGTGTTAGGCCGACAAGCTTGCTCACAAGAAACAAGCTTGAAAATGAAATTATATTGACCCTGTGAGGAGAACTCCAATCTAGTCTGTACAGCTGGGAGACTTAAATCTAAAAGATTTGCATTCCTGTCAATAGAAAAAGCTGTAGCAACACCTGCAAACAGATTCTGTGAAATTTTGCAAAAAATATTGAAACAATACCATGAAAACAGACAGAAAGATACTTCTTTAAGTCTATGGAATGAAAGAACTGTAAATATGCAGAAAGAGAAGAAGAAAAAAAAAGCTGTAAAATTAGTGTGGTATTTTACATAAAGCTGACCTTAAAAGAATGCTGATAAACCTTAAAGACTTAGAAAAAGAAGGGCTTTTTTATTTCTAAAAACTCCCCTGGTTAAATTCTAAATATGAAAATTTAATATACATAACAGACACGGGTCCAAACACCTGCTGCAAATGCACACTACCAGTAGTCTACAGGTACATAAAGCATGCATCCTGACTAATGAATACAGCATGTTCTCTAGTGATTATAAAAGAACACATGGAGTCGTTTGGGAGAAAAAGCACAGCTCGCAGTCACAGACTGGAAAAATAAAAATGCTTGGAGTTAAATCCAATTACCTTTTCCTTCCCAAATTTTCAAATGTAATGTTATTACCCAGGTCCCAGGGCACCTTGACACAATTCAGGCGGGGTGATGCAAATCTCATGAAGTTCAATAAAGTGAAGTGCAAGGTCCTACACTTGGGTCATGGCAATCACAGGCTACAGGGTGGGTGGAGAAGTGTGAGAGCTGCCCTGCAGAGAAATATTTGGGGGTCATGGTTGAGGAAAACCTCAACAGCAGCTGGCAATGTGCATTCACAGTCCAGAAGGCCAAAGGTGTCCTGGGCTGTACCTAAACACTGCTGCCATCAGGGCCAGGGAGGGGATTCTGCCCCTCTGCCCTGCTCAGACCCCACCTGCAGAGCTGCATCAGCTCTGGGGGCACAGCACAGGAGGAACACGGACCTGTTGGAGCAAGTACAGAGAAGGGCATGAGGCTGATAAGAGGACTGGAGCATTTCCTCATGAGGACAGACTGAGGAAGTTGTGTCTGTTCTCCTGGAGAAGAGAAAGTTGTGTGGAGATCTCACAGCAACTTCCAGGATCTGAAGGGGCCTACAGCAAAGGTGGAGAGGGGGAGAGGGACTCTTAATCAGGAACTGCAGTGATAGGACAAAGAGTAAGGGGTACAAACTGAAAGGAGAGAAACAAAGGTTGGATATTAGGAAGAAATTCTTTACTGCCAGGGTGGCAAGAAACTGGAACAGGCTGTCCAGAGAGGCTGTGGAATTGCCACCCCTGGGGCCGTTCAAGGCAAGGCTGGATAAGGTCTTGAGCAACCTCATGTAGAGGGAGGTGTCCTTGTCCATGGCAGAGGACATTGGACTAGGTAATCTTTAATATCCCTTCCAATCCTTAACAATCTATGATTTTATGTTTAACCTCTTTGCTAGAAGTTCTCCAACATAGGGTCAAACAGACTAATTTACCATCTTTTCCCTAGATCATCCAGTTATTTGTATATCTAGTGTCTCTTATATACAGCTTTAAACATATTCTAAACCTTTTTCTCCGTGGTCATTTTCCCCACATTTGGAAAACAAACCAAAAAATCCCACATAAAAATCTGTTGTCAAGCTTGTCATAAAGACTTTTAAAACATATACATTCCACCTAACACTGAAAAACACATGTAAATACATCAGAGTTATTCACACAAGAGAACCAAAATAGAGAAACTAAACAGAAAATTCAACTCAGATAACTATGAAAATCAAATCTGAAAACATTTATGGCATGACAGCCTTATACAGAGAGGGTGGCCATATTAGGACAAATGTTTATTTAATTGAAACCAAAGAAAACCTGTAGTCCTTCAGAAATTATGCATCTATGCCATTGACAACCAGACTGTTTTGAGAACATCATCATGTCAAGTCTCCTGGCATCCAGTTTATTATGCATTTTCAAACAAAAAGAATTAACACAAAGTCTTCCCATGGATTGAAAGATACCTATTTTTGATCTCTTATGATGAAAAAATTGCATTTCTTAAAATATTTTCAAATCAGAAACTGGAATATTGCATTGGAATAAACCGAGTTTCCAACAATTCGGTTTTTTTATAAACAATACCAGAAATAAACATTAAACTGCCAAAATTGGAAACATTATAATTGCTACAGGGCTTTTATGGGGAAGACTGAAAGCCAATGAGGCCAGACTGTATCAGAGGAGAAGCAAGGAGCATAGACAGATGAAGCCAGAATCTAGTTGGGGTAGGTGTGCTGGATCTTAGTAGCAATCATTCTTCCTTTCTCCTTACATTCCCTGTCTTGTGAAGATTGCATTATCTCAATAAAAGACTTCACAGTGTAGCAGCAAGGTATTCAAAGGGGCAGAGAAATACAAATTATTTTGGTGACATTGCTACACTGAAACCTCTGGAAGAGAGGGGGAGAAGCCACGATGCTCCATAGCCTGAAGCAGAAACCAAAGCAGGAGATTTATCAAGGCACAAGATCCACCTGATACCCTTTTTTCACAAAAGCCACTATACTCAGTTGCAGAAATGGTAAGTAAATATCTTGCCTATTTATGATGTCAGACAAAATGATCTAATAATCCTTTTTGCATAAAAGTCTGTGCACCTTTGATTTGATCAGAAATGTTTTATTTTATGCTAAAATCTATTTAGCTACCTCAAAATTACCACAAAAGAAATGGAGGAGGAAAAAGCTCCTGTACCAAGAGTGAAAATTAATACATAAAATCTCACCTCAAACTTAAATCCAAATTATAACCTTTATGCCTTTATGTAAGATGTAAAATCAGATAGTTTTTCTGAAATACTTATAAGACTTCCACTAGAATTGTATTATCAGGATATGGTATTTGCACTGGACCTTCTTACTTCTTGTTTTCTCTCCAATAATTACAACATATTTTCAGCAGGTATTATCCTTCCTTTCAAGTTATTCCTTTGCATGCTGTGTTTACTAGCAGAACTAATAGTTTGTGGGGATACATTATATACATATAAATTTTGGTTTTATTTTCATGCAGATTTAGATTTGCACTGACATAGGATGAATTTCTGTAACAGCATGAGTGGAGACCTCCTGTGGTTGGTGACGACTGGTGAATGACAACTGTAAATTGAGGATCAGTCATAAAGCTTGTTAGCAAACAAGACTAATAGATGGGAGCCTCTCACTGACTGACAAGCATAACAACAAATTTATTACTAGAAACTGTATGAATTTTTTAACCTTGTGATATTATGAAATATGGTGATTAGATTACCTTTTTTCATCACAAGAACAATCCTTAGGTGTTTACATATGGGGAAAAAATGGAACGAGATTTATATTTCATTAACTTAGCAATCAATCCAATTTTTTGGAGAGTCCCTTAATTGTAGTGGTTCCTATTTAATGACAGCTGCCAGTAAACCAAAAAGATGACTCTTTCATGCAAGTTTCAACATGCAAATTTGTTTCAAACAGACATCCAGTTAGGCTAAACCAATTCTTCTTCAATGCAATCACACACATTCTTGACCAAACCACAAACATACTCACATGAAAATGATAATTTTGGAAATCTGCTTATTTACTGAGCATCTTATATAGAAGTTTTTATAATCTGAATGCCTTTCTGATTTTATAAAAAAAACAACCTTTTCAGCATGTAGAGAAAGTAGTTTCATAGGCTAGCAAAGGATATAATGGAAAGAAGCAGTGAAACCAATGGAAAAGAAAAAAGTAAAGAAAAAGCTAACAAAAGTTATTCATGCATACCAACATAAATCTTTACTGCACATATGTTGGAATAGTTTTGAGAGAGCATAAGTCTTGATATTTTGGCTATAAAAGCAGTGCTACTGCATGCTGTAGCTTAATAAGGACTGCCTTCTTGTATGAATGTTACAGAAATTTAAACAAATATTACAACCAAAATATTAGCTCTTTATTGAAATTCTGAAGCAGAACTCAGAATTATATTAAACCATAAATAAAAAGTGAAAATAAAATTAAGTTTAAAAGTCTATCTTTTATTGAATTCTGCATAAAACAAATAGCTTACCTGCTGAAGAGTAAATTAGATTTTTAATTTAATTTATCTAAAAGACAGTTAATAAAATTTACCTATTTTATATATTTGACTTATAACCTGAAACTCTTGTTTCTTCATTTCTTTTAACTTAAACTAAACATATCAGAAAGAGTTAACATCATTCATACAATAATTTCCTTATTAGATAATGTAATGATTTGATCAGTGAGGGTGATTAATGACAAAACAAGTGAAGTTATCAGCTGAAAAGAGTAAACAGAACTAGTACCTCTATGGCGAAATAAAGAGAACTTGTGATGACCAGATATATTAATAAATAAATTCCTAATAATTTCTATATCCTTTTTCTCTACATGAAAATTCTCCAAACTAATCAAAACTGGGAAAAATTTTTCTGCATATTATTCTAGCAAAACAGTCTGGATACAGGTCATTTTGATCACTCTAATATATTCTCTACACAAGAATGAAAAAAGTTATGATGGTAAAGATCAAATGAAGATCACAACTGAAACAAGCTCTATCTATCAAAAGTGCAATCCAATGAAAGTATTACATTGCTCTATTTCACTCAGTTTAGTTATGCCGCCTAGTAAAATTAAAACAGACTTGGTGCTTTCAAGTGAGCTTAAACTGAACCTTTAGTGTTTCACTTAATTCTTGTATGTTTCAGCTGAAACACACCTAGCCTAAAATTATTATCTAAAATCATACTGTGTCCCAGTTCCTTAGCAAGAAATGTACTTCTGATTACTCTAATGTATCATTCTTACAGAAGTATACTATACAGAAGAAATAATACACTAAGAAACAGAGGAAATTATTATAGTGCCAAAATGCAACTTAGTAATTATTGTTTAACTAGCTGTATTTTCTCCTATTCTTAACAGTGAGTTGATATAGCAGTACAGAATTTATTTTGCTCAACTAAAACAGGCTATTTTACTGACACACAGGGAAAGAGAAAAATGCTGCTGAAGCCATGAACTTTAGCTTCCGTTCAAGGTTGGCAAATTCTGCTTTTAATTTTTGAAAAAAAAATCAAACTAGTTTTTAATTTGCAAATATAGTGCGGAGTTCTGACATTCAAATAATTCTAGGATTTTCAGCTTCAAAGTAACTCTAATACTCTTCATTTGTGTTTACTGCATTCATTTAGGCCTCAATTGTTTTCAGAGTCAGTTAAGCATCTGAAATCTGAAAGAGGAACGACACTTTTTTCAGAAACTCTGTTCTTCTATTAAGTCATGCAAAATACAGGGAAATGTTAATATACACTCTTTTTTATAACCCAAGTATAAAATTCTCTGTTGCCATGAAAGCTCCCCTTATGTCTAGGTGGGATACTTATACTATTCATAAATTATGATTCTTCACAATTTTTGTTTCCCCAAAATAACACTGCATGGGTTTTTTAGATGAAGTAAGAATTTCCTGCATGGTACCAAAAATTGTATTTATTCATACCAATCACTTTAAGATTGAAATTGGAGAGAATTTTTAGATCATCTAAATTATACAATGCTTTTACATTTGTTCCAAAAAATTAAGTCCCCTAACTTTATTGCCTTTTTGAATATTGATGAATATTACTGATGTTTTATCTCCTTTCTATATCTTTAAACTGTTGCTATCAAATGTTTCACAATTCTTTTCCCCATCACTTTCAAATCTCTATGTGCAGACCAGAATACTCAGAAGCATGAGGTAAAAGCACTCCTTAGGGCAGCAAAGGTAAGAGTAGTATAAACCCATTTTCCTAACTGAAATATAGGCTGATTGAGTAAGTTCTTAGGTAAAGTTCTCCATGCTCATGTTTATGTATCCACAGTATTCTATACCATAGTTGTAACAGAATGCATTTTCCCATAGCACTGTCAGACATTCTCAAAAGAGCTTTTAATCTGAACACAATTTAGAGACATACCATAGATAAGTAAGAATGAAGTGTTAAAACATAGTACCTTGGTATTCTGAACAGTGGGAAATTTTTTGAAATAAGCTACCAAAACTATACTAATATCAGGCAAACAAACTGATTAAATGGAGGGAAGTTAGATATACTGATCTGTAACTTACATTATTTAACACTTACGTCTAACAGTTATACTCAACAACACTGTATTTTTCTAACGTTTTCAGAAAAATTACAAAATGTTTAAATTTAACATATGAAATGTAATTATTCACAAGCTGTCAAGGGAAAGGTATGCCTTCATGATTAAGTTTTCACAGTATTCTTACTCCTGTATCTTATACATATATAGTGCTTCTTTCACAAAAAATACTATGTAGTCCTTATTCCGACAACATAATACCTCAACGCATTCTGTCACAAAAACCGTGTCAGTCTGCAAGAACATCTGAGTGACTAAGAGACTAGTCTCAAAGGTTTTGCATCAGTCTGAAATACTTACTGTCGCTGGAGAGGCCCGCGTTGTGTGAGTCACGGTATGACCAGAATTTTCCATTGAATTGCCAATCAGATAGGTTCCTCCTGAGCTGCTAATGAGTTGTCCTCCTGTTACGCCCATCTGAATCCCTCCAGTGCCCACCATGCTATGGGACGAGACCACTGTTGTCACCTGTGCAGAACTTCCTTGAGTATCAAAATAGTTTCCCCCAGTGTTTTGACTGTACATCTGGGTTTCTGTGTAAGGATAAGTTGTTGATCGGCTTCAAGAAAAGAAAATAAAAGAAAAGGAAAATACATTATTTGTATTTCATTTAGCTGAGGGTAATGTTATAACTCAAGAAATTGATTTACAAAAACTAAAATCAAATAAAATAAGATTGGCAAACAATCCCTGTCTCCTCAGAGAATAACAGTTAATCAAATAAAAGATTTAAATAACTAACTTGGTGTCAATGGTAAGCCAATTATCCACTGAACATTATAGAAAAAATGTCAGTCTTACACGAAGAGGAAGAGAGAAAGGAACAACAAAAATTGAAGGCAGGCACATAGAGCTAATGTAATTATTAATATATTTCAAAGTAATCTACAAAGCTCCGACTACATGAATTTTTTTTAAAATTTGACAATAGAATTTCAAGTTGCATGCTATATGTTTTGCATAATGTGTAGTCTGCAAAGTTACAAACAATTCATACAAATGTCAGCTCACAGAGTCCGATGTTCAAGAACCCTCTGTTGTCTATTGTTTTTAAATTCAGTGGAGCTTGAAAATCTGAGTCTGCTGGTTATTTTGGGAAATGCAGTTATTTTTACAGGGCAAATTCAAAAACTGGACATGAATTAATGCAATGATAAAAAAAGCATTTGAGAAATAAAACCAAACAGAACTATAACTTGTAAAAACATTGCAAATATTAGAGAAGTTAAAGGAATGCAATAGTAACATTTTAAAAATAATTATCAAGTATGAAACATTTACATGTCATAAAACATTTCACCCCAATAAACTACTCAGCTACTGAAAGCTTCTATCATGTCTTTCATATTCTTATTTACTTATTTTGAATCATTATTCTTCATGTGTTATAATTTACTTATAATTTTTGAATTTGTATATGTTCCCACAAACTAAGCTTTATATTTAACTCTATATATTTCAAAATTATAATAAATATAATTAATTATTTCAAAGATTGGATCTTTGTATGTTGTCAAGCATGATAACAAGTAAAAATCAGTCAGCTTACCCAACCAATAATTTTCATATTTAAGCATAAAAATCTGTAACATTTCTTGTAATCCACAGGCATTATCAATTTAAATGGCTTGTAACTAAACAAGTTAAAAAAACCACAACAAGCAAACAACAAAACCCCAGATACTTTTGTACAGAAACACAAGAGGTGGATGCAGCACTCATGTTTTATGCAATAAACTGATGATCAAGACACATATGCAAGAACCTGAAGTCAGATTTTTCTTCCCCTTTATCTATACAATATTTATTTTTAAATTAATATAGAGAAAAAGTCAAGGCAATTTACTGGTTTTTATTTATGAAAACTTATGTAAGATTACCTAATTAGTAAACAACACACCCAGAAATTATAATTTCTTGTTTATCTTCAGAAAAGCATTACTTCTAAATGATTGAGGAACATAATAGTACCACATCAACAACCAAAGTCAGAAATTTTGCTTTGTTAACTATGGCTACAACAGTTTCTCTCTTCCCCTGCCGAGACTTTTAGAATCTCCAAACTTAAGTTTCGAAATCTGAAATGTTTCATAAGCCTCATACTACCTTATTCCCTCTCACCCCCCTCAAAGCTACTTAAACACCTTCCATTTTATTTTGACTGTTTCAAAAGCCTCAAGATCAGCTGCAAAAAAACCTTGAAGCTAATCCAAAAGAAATGCCTTGCAGTCTGCTGAAAACAAAGCAAAGTAGTTCCTTGAGGGACTAATGCTCAAACAGACATTTAATCTATTAACCTTTTTTTTGAAAGTTACAATCAGTTGATCTTTGCATTGCAATAACCCATGTATGTATTGAGGTACTGTGCAGGTCCTGCTTAATCTGTTCTCTCAAACCAAGGTATCATGGTGGTATCTTGTCATACCTTTGGGATCCTGTTTATCCTAGAACCATAGGAAAGCTCTACTGAGCTGTTAAGGTGCAAAAAACAAAAACAGTGAACGCTGCCATCTTCATCCCTAAATCACCTCCCCATGTGCCACATCTAGATATTTTGTGAACAATTCCTGGGATGGTGGCTTCATCACTTCCCCACACTGCCTGTTCCACATCTTGATCACCCTTTGCAGCAAAGAAATTTTTTCTTAATGTCTAACCAAAGTGTCCCTGGGTGCACCTTGTGGCCATTCATTTTGTGATGAGCACAATAACCACTAGCAGACTGGATGTTGCCTCTGTCTTTACATCTGTGAACAGTGCTGTGCAGCAGAGGACAAATGTAGGGAAATTTTGTGATGTAGGCTCAGGGGAAACAGTTCATGGAAATGATCACCAAGTGACTGAGACTGTAATATCTCTCACAAGAGGAAAGAAAAATCTTGGTATCAGCTGTCAGTAAGGAAAATAATGAAAGGATAAGATCATTGTTCTTGCAATGCTGCAAGTTCTTGCTGCAAATTCTTGCAATACTGCAAAACAGACACGGCTAGAGGAAATATGCTGTACAAAAGATGCAAGGAGAACAACTCTCACTTGCAAAAGTGGAACTGAATATTGGAAGCAATGCAAATTCTAGAGAATGTTTCCAATTTTGAAGAAAATTTAGTCACAGATTTGCTGTGGAACAGGAGATGAAATATATGTTTGCTTTTACCTTGTTAAGGTACATCATATGTATCATCTGTAGACCTCTATATCACACACAGTCTCTAAATAAGGACTGACTGTAACAGAGCACCTATTTCTGCTTATAATAGCACTCTGTATCAGTGTATCAATGGGACACACATCAATGAGTCTGATTGCAAAATAAACACACTCTTCTGTTTGGTCCAACAACCAACCAGGTTTTCTAGAACACCCAATCATTGGAGGTGATTTAGCAAACCTTTCAAAACAGAGATCAAGAGTGTACTTAAAAGTGAGATGAAACTACTATTACATGCAATAATAATTGCAACTTAGCAAAAAGCCATTTAATTTAATCAAAATTATTCAATCTGGAAATTAAAAATGCAGCTGAATAAGATGATTTAGAAAGCAGTTTTAAGAAACCATGTTTTTAGAAAGCAGACTTAAATGTTTTAAGGTCATTGCACATGGTAAAACAATCCTTTAAAATAAAGTTGCAGCAAAGAGGAAAATAAATTCAAATGAGGAAGTGATCTTCTATTTCTTCACAGCACTTGTAGCACAAATACATTATACTTTCTTAAACAGCCTGACACATATCATAGTCAGTTCCTTCCCACTGCAAAGATTTTAAAAGCATTCTAGCATTCCTAGCTCTTCTCTCCTTTAACAGCTGCATATAAAATCACACAGGGAGTAATCTCAAAGTTTTCTTGCTCTTTATGAGAACACATTGATGATTCACTCCTGCTTGTGATAGCAGAAAGGCAAAAGAACCTGATAGTTCCTACTACTGAAACACTGTGAAGTGCTTTACTAGAATGTGGCATTAGAAGAAAGCTTACCAGTTACAAGTAAATTGAAAGTTTAAGTAGTCAGGTTGCAGTATCCTAATTTCCAGAAAGCTGTGCAAACTAGATCATGTTTACCCTGAAAGCAAGCCACAAAATGTCAGGCACTGTGTGAATTCTGATCAAGCAAGCACAGAGTAGGTGCCTGATGTTAAGATGCCACACTAGAAATTAACAACACCAGCAACAGTCAGACTAGCCTTGCAAGGTACAATAATCCAAGGCATTTTCCTCTTATGCCTCATTGCTTGCTTACATATATTTTATAATGATTTACAAAACATAATGTTAGAAATAAAAGATATGGAGTTGTAGTAAAAATTCATTTAAAACACTTTTTTTTTGCACATTTAACCAGTAAATAATTAATTTCATTAAGCAGCAGCATTACCACAGAAATCAACTGCAATGTCTTACCCTACATTACTCTAATATAATGTTACTGAGCTCAACTTTTACAGACACTTCTGTCTCCTCAAAGATACTGACATTCTGAAAAAAACACAACCCCAGAACAATGGCACAGAAAGAGCAGACTTGTTCTCGTCCTCCCTTGGTTTTCAGCATGCACATGCACACACTAGAAATAATTTATAGCCATCTGCACCTATTATCAGATTCTATGTAAATATCCAATCCTTTTGGCCACTATGTATGAGTGTGCAATCTTAGAAAACCTCCAAACAACTAAGTTTTTTCATATCAGAACAATATCCTCAAACTCCTTTAAGTTTTTAGGATAATTCTGTGGTCCTTAAGCTAATAGAGAGCTTCACAGAAACTAGAGAGAACAGAATCCTGTCTAATACTGAAGGAAGGCCTTGCCACAGGCCAGATTCTGCAGGTGATGTATCCTAAGCAAAGGGAAGAAAAGGAAGTGCCATACACCTTGAGACTGTCACAAGAGAATATGATACAGCCATTTAATTATAACAGAGAGGCATTTATTAGCCATAAAACAATTGAGATCTTCAACACCCAGTCCAAGACCATTTTCTACATGTAAACAAAGCAATAAAAGCACACACAATGCACAGCTACAGAAAGTCATGCAAGCCAGGGAACACAGTAAATGAAAACAAAGGTGCCATTCTATAAATTCTATTCTCAGGATCTGTAATTTAGACAGTAAAAGAAACATTAATTACATATTTCTAAAATTCTAATTAAGTACAGCAGACCTATCGTCCAAGAAATACGGTATTGCCACTATTAGGAACATGTCAAAGGGTACACACTAAATCTGCAAGACCTCAGGATTTGGGCTTGTCAGTCTCTCTTTGTCTAGGCTTCTCTGTCTTAGTCTAGAGTTTTGTTCCAGTAGTGATTACTGAACAATTAAATAAATGTTATGTAATCTTTTTCCATTTTATCTAAGCTTTCTATGATTGTGTGGTATGAAACCTATAATTAAAATGCTGAGGCATTGCTCTCAGATGTTAATATCAAATAGCTATTCTGTACAGAATAAACAATGACCCTAGATCAAAACTGTAGCAAAGAGAACCACGAGGTGGGATAACAGTATCGAAGAAGTATTCTGGCATTCTGGCAAAAATATACCACATAAAACAAAATCAGATAAACTACGGAAACCAGTGAATACACTGATATGGATAAGGTATAGACTGTGCTAGAACACAAAAATAGCTGCAAGTACATTGTCTACACGTAACACCTGTGTTAGTGGTAAATTGCTGTAACTCTCTCTAACTCAGACAGGAGCCATTCACTTTAGTAAGCATAAGGGTAGTAAAAGGAAAAGGATAATGTCAGAGAAAAAGGGATAGATACTAGTAACTAGTAGGAAGATAACTATTTCAACTATATTGATAATAATTACTTTATTTAACCATTAAGATTTTAATTAAGGCAATAGTAAATTCTTGGGTTTGCATAAATGGTGCATTTTGCCAACATAAACACCACAAATCGTTGTACAATTTGGTGAAGAATGTGGTTTGGATCCAACACCAAAATCAATCCTTGCACAATCCCAGCAATTAAAACTCTGCTTGCCGCATGAGAACTACCAGGTAAATAGCTACATTTTATTCATCTGCTACAATCTGTAAGAAGAAAGTTCACATTTAATATATGGAACCAACTGACTTGTTAACATAGGTGTAGCAATAATAGTCCTAATATATTCTGAACAGCCAGGTTAGCCTGTACTTGCCATTGCAACAACAATGCAGTTTTGTTTCAGGATACAGTGACATACTTGACAAGCAAAACTGTTGCTAACTACAGACAAATGCACATAATTCAAATATTCTCATATCATACAATGTATGTGACAAGTTGTAGGCTACACCCCTTGTATAATTATATTGCCTCCAATTATAATAAAACAAAATAACTATTAAGTGTAGACAAATAATGATATAAAATGTGTGGGAAGAATTGTATTACAGGAATACAACAATTACACTTGACAAAGAATGTGAAACCTGACAAACTTCTTAGTTTTATAATGCAAAGAATAAAGTAACTTTTTCCTGATGTATATTGTAACGGCATTCTCTGTTGCTACTGTATATGGATTTAAATCAGTGCTAGTTTGCAAGTGCTTTATTTTAAAATAAAGGTTAATTCTTTCACAGAATTGTAGAATGGCTTGGATCAGGAGGGATCTTAAGGATCTTCTACTCCAACTCCCCCTGTCACAGGCAGTGAAACCTTCCATTAGTCCAGGTAACTCAAAGCTCCATCCAACCTGGTCTTCAATGCTGCCAGGGATGCGGCATCCACAGCTTCTCTGGACGACCTTCTCTGCCACCCTCTGAGCCAAGAATTTCTTCATCATATCTGTCTCATCTAATCTAAATATCTCCTCTTTTACTTTAAAATCATTGCCTCTTTAGCCTGTCATTATCTGCCTGTAAAAGAAGTCCCTCTCTTACCTTTTTTGTAAGCCTTATTTAAGTAATGGAAGGTTACAATAATGCTTCTCAATCTGTCCTCATCTGTCCTCATAAGAGAGGTGCCCCAGCCTTCTGGTCGTCTTCATGACTCTCTTCTGGACCTGCTCTAAAAAGCCCATGTCCTTCTAATTGCTGAGGACCCCAGAACTGGACACAGCACTCCAAGTGAGGTCTCATGAGAGCAGAGTGGAAGGCAATCTTTCATCAGGCACGCTGTGACAATTTATTACAGAGATTCCTGTATGAATTATTGTTTTCAGCCTAACTATGATTTGCAGACTTCTTAATCTGTTGCCAGAGCAGTACTGTTGCTTGACAGATCACAGAACAATCCTATATCCAATTTTGAGTTATAATTAAGGTTCTGATTTATCAAAAGATATCAAATACATAATCATAGGAAGACTATCCAAAATCTGGTGTATAAAAGTATATGGAAAATGTACTTCACTATATAGAATCTTTGAAAAGTCTGAATAGAAACACAGACTAGTTCCCTTCTCCATCAACAAAATTACCATCTTTAGAAATGTAAATCTTCCTGTAAGGATTGAACAACAAAGTCCTTGTCCACTATACTGCTGCTCACAACATAGGTAAGATCTCTATAGTAGATAAAAACAATCCAGATTTGGATCACATGCTAAGAACAGCTTTCTTCTTTTATATCATATTGACTGATTTTGCAGCAATTGACAGAGGGATGCAGACACAGAAATATAATAAAATAATGGAAAGCTGAAGTTTCATACCAAGCAGTCAGTGACATCTGCTTCTGTTTTTCCCTTGGACTGTAATAACTATTGTAGTACACTTTTTATAACTGCCAAAAGTCCCAACAGCACACATAAGAATTTAAAAGTAATGAAAAGAGAAATCTGAAAAATAGCATGTTTAAGAATGACCTCTTTTGGAGGCTAATAGGCTCTATCATGGTCACAAGGACATTATGCTGCTCTACATGTGTGCTGACTTTGGCTGGGGTAGAGTTACTTGCTTCACAGTAGATAGTATCAATGCCATTTGTAGCACAAGTCCAAAACACAGCTGTGTACTAGCTACTAGGAAGAAAATTAATCTATCCCAGACAAAATCAGTACAACAGAGATGTCAAATGCATATTTAAAATACATTGATTAGCATTTACAAGTGAGAAGAAAACCAGAGAAGTACATGAAAAATTAATAAATCAAAATGTGCTAGCAGATATGACCAAAGAACACTGTCAGTGTCAGCAATGAAAGTCCCTGAACCCAAATCATATTACTCTTTTAAACTGCTTTTGGATTACCATCAATAAATAAGTATCTTCAGACAATCAATAGGCTTTCTAAATTGTACTTCTTCAAAAAGCCAGTTAGAAAGCAAAAATGGTAAATGAAAAAATAACATTGAGAAGTTCCTTTCCAAGCAATACACTCTACTTTGAAGTTTGAGCCAATTTCAAAGGTGGTGTTGCTCCAAGCCTGTTATTAGACTAGGTAACGTGCAGAGGCCAGATCAAATCTAGATTTTTTTTTAGTCTTTCTTAGCTTGCATATTGAAGAAAGAAACTTGATGATGAAAAAGCTTGTTCAGGAAAGCAGAAAATGCTTTTTTTTACAATCATGTGAAAACAAGACGTTAAAGAATCAGCAAATGAGACTGTTAATTTCCTTCCTCTGCTTTTCCTCATTCCTTTGGAAAAAAAAAAAAACCTGATCTCATTTTATGAAATGCAAAAATGAAATTAAATTACTAGATAGTAACTACAGCTGCTGTATCTTTCTATCATTTGCCACTAGGATTGCAGCCAGGAAGAAAGAAGGCCTGCCTTTTGTCCTGAGGACAGAAGCTACACAATATGTCTTTCAGACAGAACGTACCTATGAAAATACTTTTTCAAACAACACTATGCCATACAGGGGGCAACTGAAACAATTACAAGAATTCTACTTACACAAAACTTCTGCCTTAATAAAAACAAATAGTGTGAATTCACATTTTAATACAAAAACGATTTTGACACTGGAAGAACTGCAATGGAATAATTTGTCTTTCTAATTTAATATACAGTAGTTGAAAGAATCTAACTGAAAATATTTAACTGAACGTATTTAACTTCACATTTTAATGAACACTAAAATTCTGACCATTTTCCAACTTACATAGCTCCATTAGTGTAGACTGTGTCACTTCCCTCCACATACTGCACCTGGGCTGGGTAGACATGCTGTACCTGTTGCACAGTCTGTACTTGCTGTACCTGAAAACAAGAAAACCAAAAGTTTGGGATATCATAAAGAAATACCAATGCTCCAGTGCACCTAGTGGCTTCTAAACAATTTGGGGTACCACTGTTCTCAAAATTACTAATGGTGTATCACAGGACTAGCAAAGAAAATTACTGCTCTTACACAATATTTGTGCTGTAAGTTTGGTGAACAGAGGCCTAACACTGAAGATGCACACTCATACACATCTTCAGTGTCAAAGGAAAACTGGAGAACACAAAGATGAGATGAAGTGTAACTTTGTTTTGCACCAAGCTGAAGAACTACGTTTACTACAGAAGAAAGTATCATTTCATTTAATTTATTCTTTTTCTTATTCTGTTTAAGTAGTAAACAGTACAAGCCTTAAAATCATAGCTCAAATATGTTGCAGTAAGTTTAGAAATAAATGTTCTCATTAAGATGCTTTAGCTCTTGTTTAACTGCAGTTAAATTACAGTGATACAGTATTTTTTTTTGGTGTACAGTTATGGGCCAAAACCCCCAGTCTGAGTAACCCCTTTCCCAGAATACTATCAGCTATGAAAAATTCCAACACAACCTGGTTTTATTTCAATGAATTAAATAACAAGAGGCAGTGAGGGCATGGATTATCTTCACATGTATCGCTAAGGATAGTTACTTATCAACTCCTTTGATTCATATACTATTGTAGGAATATTTCAGGTCATGCAAATTTTCTCTCTAATCCTTATATTTTGTCTTCTTCCATCTTTACTAGATGAAGAACTTCAACTTTTACACCTTCCAGTTTTCAGAGAAGCCTTGTTTTGGCCCAAGAGCAGCCCAGAATCTAAAACATTCTAAAGGACTTACTTGACACAACTTTACCAAGGAATTGAATCAAGAAAGTATCAATGCACTTATTTAGCAAATAGATTTAACATTAGGTGACAATAATTTTTCTCACATTCATTGTTATAAGGCTACTTCAATCTAAACCATTTGGTTCTAATGACTGCAAATACCTAATCCCAGATCAGTCTGGGTTTCATGCACTTGATGACCCCCCCACAAGAGATCTTTAAAAATATCCTAATCTAATACTTTCACCTGTGTTATGTTTAAAAAAGTTATGCAAATAAGCACATTTTCTACTTTTCCATAATATTGACTCTGATTTTGAAACAAAAATCTAAATTTTTACAGAAACCTTCCCTTAGGTTAACAGTAAAACCCAAAGTCTGAAAAAGAGAGAAAACAGCCAAAGTTTAGAATGCAGCTATATTACCATGATGAAAAATCAGATGCTTCTGCCCACTAACAGAAATAAGACAGAATATGATAGCTAAGGTATCTATTAAAATCTAAACTTCTATGATTTCCCATATGAATCATTACATAAATTGAGAAATACACCTGGTATACAATCTCTCGACTTCAAAAAGTATACTTTGAAGATGTCTCCTTAATTATTAACGCACGGTAACTGTGTACATTTCTTCTCCTAACAACACTTAGTTATTTAAAAGAAAGGTTCAGTTCTCAAAGTAATCATAAAAACTCTAATGAAAATTGTGCACATACTAAGACCTTAGAAAATTCTCTGAGTTAGAAAACAGAAATAGCTGTATAGCAAACATCTCCCAAAATTAAATTATTTCTATTTCCATCACTTTTGACTTCATAACTTAAATTGATTCAAACCATCATTTCATGGAATGGGCTTGATCCAAATCCACTGTAAGAAAGACCCTTGTTATTAATCTGTACTACTCAAAATTTAGATCTGCCAAACTCTGACAAAATGACCCATCCACACAATAATTGGACAAAATACGTATGTGCTTTATTGTGAAACATATATGCAACTTACTGTTGTGCTATTTTTAAAGTTTAAGTCTAGGCATATTTATTTCTTTTGGGTGAGTCAACTCTATTCCCTTCAATCAATGGGAGAAGGAGAGTCATTGTTGATCAGTCTATTACAGAACACCAAACTGATCTACTTGACCTATGCTGTGAGAAAACATCTTGAAAACAGGCTTTGTTCCTAAAACCAGTAGCTTGTCACCTGGCATGTAATGGAGATGCCCCATTTTTCTCTCAGTAGCACAGCTGGGGAAACACTGTGGAAATGATGCTGTTGTCAGTATCAATTCCATGTTCTCACCCAACTACTCCCAAAATGCACTTCGTTCCCTATTCACACATACTGAATATGGCTTAGTTCCTATTAAAAATAACCCACACTATTTTGCTGTTAATAAAGGACACATGGTTTTCTCCCTATAACCTGCATACACTGGTAAAATGGAACTCAACATTGTGTGCAAACACAGCATTAAAACAGAGAGGTCACATTCCCCTTCTATGTAAAAGGCATTATTATGTCGTCACATTATTCTTGAATACAAGCTGCTACCCATTTCAAAAGCATCAGATTCAGTAAAGTGCAAGACCCTTCTGTCAGAACTGAGACGATACTGCAGGGACAAAGTGTGTACACAGTGCATCAATGTTTGCTGTCTATTGGACAGGAAACTGAAAAATTCCAAAATATGTTTCTCTTCTAATATGGAGCAAGAGCAACAAAAATTTAATTTACCATGAAACAAAATACCAATATCTGTTAAAATTAAAACTTTCATTGTTTAATTTCAATTTTCCAGCAGTTTTTATCTAAGTTCTTTAATAGCCTAATATGTAGTACCACTAGAAACATTAGGACTTCTTACGCATAGAAAGTAACTTGTTTTTAAAACCAACATTTAAGAATGGATATGCTACAGTGCTATTAAAACATTTTACCTACTTTTGAAAATCAAAATGTTTTTCCTTTAACATTGAAGTACAATACAAAGAGGGCCTCTGAAGTGTTTTTTTTCAATACAGTAATTTAAAAAGTTTAGACAAAAACTTACTTTGCATCAGCTTCTCTGTACTCAGTACTGCTACAGTTAAATTAATTATCCTGCCAAAGGAAGCTGTAGTCACTACATAGTATTGCGATGTACTAAGAACTTTAGAGTGGGGAAGGTCAGAGGCAAATATTTCTCCTGTCAAGCTCTGACAAATAAAATAAGGAAGGAGCCTTTAGGATGGCCTTGTACATGAAACCTCTGCCATGATGAAAGTCTTTGTTGTATGATATTTCCAATACTAATTTTATTTCCTATTTTATTTAATTTTTAATTTTTTAATGAGAATTAAATCTAGTGCCTCTGAATCTTCTTTTTAATATTCAACAGAAAGAAACAGATTAGTATATTTACTCTCTATGAGCACAAAATTATTTGAGAGAAGTCGATTATGAGGAAACAAAACACCATGAAAAATTTTGGAAAATGTGAAAAAGGTCGGTTTTTTCTTCACAACTGTTTTATTTATCATCTTTTCACCTCTTATTAAGCTGTTAAAGGAGTGGTATCAGCTAAGTCACGTAGCTTTTGGGGCAGAGCAGAAATTGTTGACTATTCTTGCAGTGCTTTCCAGAGGCCTAAAACTAAATGGCCTTCTTATATTAAAAAATTCTCCAATAATTAATTGAAATGGGCTCAAAATAGAAAACACAATAAAATATTTATGAAACAGCAACAGTATGCCTGTTTAAAAATTATCTTCTAGGGTGGACTGGTGAACTAGCCATGGTAATTTTCATTATTTTCGGGCTGGAAAACAGAAAATTAACAAAAAACTTTTGCAATTTTTGACTTAAATAACAACAGATAGTAGAGCTTTCATTCCTCTTACTTCAGTGACTCTATCCTGAAATAAAAAAAACTGGAATAGCATTAGAAGCAAGTAGCTGAAATGTTGCAGGACAGCAAGAGGTGAATGAAAACTCATTTCAATATACATGTGTAGTTACATTTACTAGTTGAAGAAGAAAAAAAAGGCAAAAATAAATTGTATTCTTAATTATACTACCTCGGAGGAACAAATAAGGGACTAAGTTATATTTTATCTAAGAAAAATTGTCAACAAAATAAAGCATATAAAAGCATACTGAAATGCTGAAATTACACTGAAGCATGAATCAAAATGTAAGAGTGAACTTTGATTTCCAATAAAAAGTGTTTCTGTTCAAAGTACTACTAAGCAAAGACTAAAACAACAGAGCAATATATATATATAAGGGTTTTTAAATTCTGTTTTAAAAAGAACATATAATTATCCACTGTGTCTTTGCAAACAGCTTGTATGTGCAACATTTTCTGTCCTTGGAGATAAAAATAATTTTTTCCTTCATTAGTATGGATTACTTTTGGCAAGTAACATATAAATAGCACATGCTGTAATATTCTAAGCACATTCATATTTATATAATGGCTAATGTCAGCTCATCATTATGTGTTTCATATGCTAAACATGATTTTGCATTAGGAGCAATTTTGATTAGCAGAAGTCTGCATCTCCAGTTAATGAATGACAGAATGCTTTGTGAATGCAATGGCTACTGAATTCAGTGACTGTGAAGAAATGCTTTGCCCAACTTGAGTTGCATGGACATATTTTTACAAAACAGCTTAATTTTATTTTTCTTTCCCCAATTCTTCCATATCACATGGCATACACTCAAAAATGAGTTTAATTTTGAATCCTTAGAAGCTTACTGCACTGAGCTGAAGACTGCCTGTTGAAAAAGCAATCATATATTAATGAACAATCCCACTATTCAAGGAAACAGAAGACGAAGAGAACTTCTTAGGCTATTTAAACAAAATTTAATTACACTCCCACATTTTTGGTCTTACTGTTGTTGCTTTTTGCTTCTTATTCCCTCTATCCCATCTTAACAGTGACTTCTGCTGTGCTGCATGAAACCAGTTGCTACTAGAGCCACTTCTGCAAGAGGAAAAAATCCAGGTTTTCATAAATGGTACCTTTATTGTTCCTATTCTTAGAGCTTTACAGCAGACTTTTATGAGCTGCATATTATAACCAGCTATATGAAAATTAGGGATTTGTTTTAGCTGGAAATATTAAAAGTTACTAATTTGTTGATTGCTTTTTCAAAAGACAGGATGCCTGAGTACTAAGACAGCTGAAGAGAAAAGGCTCTTAGTCTGCCCTTCCACTTATTCAGCTTGCTCTTCTTCTGAGCAAAAATATTTCATTTTGAAAAAAATGAAAAATTTTTGTGCATATAAGAAACATGATGTCGTGAAATCAACCCCGAATTAATGCATTCAGGCAATGTCATTTAAACATGACATACATACAGGAATAGAAACTTCAGAAACAGAAACCTCCCTAGAAAAATGAAATACTATACATTTAATAGTAATTAAAACCAAATTAATCTAAAATTGCATTATTCACTAGAAAGTACTAATAAATTACTGCAAAACGTGATATGTACATTTCAGCTTACATCAAACTGTTCTATATACATGGAAACTCATGTTACACTATCCTTGAATTCAACAAAATCCCAGAAGTGTCCCATTGTTTTTAGCAATGTATATTCACAAGAAAATATAATCAAAATTTGAATATTCACACATAATTTGGATACAGTTGAAATCATTAAGCATGTCCATTATAAATCACAGAAAAAAGAAACCACATTTTATATACTCTTGTCTAAAACCTTCTCTCCAGCTTTCAGCATTGGTAATTTTGAATGTGCAGAAATAATAAGTCCTCCCTTGGCCATCAAAAGAATGTCATTATTAAAGTAGTCATTATAATGGCTCTTTCTCCTAATTTTCTTAACGCAAATTGACTTATTCCTACTAAAGATACATAAAGGCAATATTAATTTTATGCCAATGAAATTTATACACAGGTAAATCCTCACGACAGATCATACCTGCAATTTCCTCAACACAGTGATTGTTTTTGTATTTGCTATTCTTTTTTTTCAACCCTGGAATTGAAATTACCTATACCACCTACATTCTTCATCACATTTCCTGCTGGCGTACCATAGTCACATCTTCACTCTTCCCTTCCTCCTCACTGCTTCCATAATCTAATCATCTCTCTATACACATATCTCCCATACATACGTGTTTCAATCACTGCAATACTGTCTGCACTGGACTTCCGAACATTCTTGTTGGATCTTCAATCCCTGCTCCTTTATATTTCTTTTATCAAACATTATGCTGATTATACAGTCAGTGTTAACAGTCAATTAGAAAAATGTAATTTACTATGTCCACAGGGAAAAACATTCCAGTATAATGACAGTGCATTCAACACAAGGTGATACTCAGAAGTACCATCACCATAAAGGTGATGAGAAACAATTTATTTTGTTCTATTTGAGTGTTGTTCTATTTGAGTGCAGTTCTATTTGAACTACAGTCAAATAGGGCAACAAAAATACTGCTTGCTGTTCTTATTAAGATATAATCAAAGAAGGAAAAACCAAATCTCATCCTTGGCTTCTATATTTTGACACACATGTAACATTATTAATGGACAACTAGCATTACTTTAGAAAAGATATAGACAGTTGGTGACAAAGATCAATGCATTATTTAAGTGAGAAAATATGTTAAGGAAAACTCCCCGTCTTTCCATTCATGAGACTCTCTGGCAGTCACACTCCCACTGCAGAGACTTCAACTGCTGGGCCTGAGGTTCCTTCAGCAGGCATCTGCACTCAACAAACAAGGAGCCAATTCTATCCTAGAAGTTTTCAAAAAGGTAGAAACTTTGCACAAACAAAGTTTACAAATACCAAAGTCCTGCTCATTCTCCATTTTTCTGTAGGAGTAGAACACAAACTCATAGAATCTGACCATACAGTTCAATCAATAAAAATACTAGAACTGCTATAAAGTATCCTATATGACATTAGCTTTTTCTTACCAGTTTTTACCAGTAAAACCCTTTTTTATCTGTTTACCAGTTTTCAGTCCTTCACACTGACCAGTGCTTCACAAACTCAGTATATAATATTAGACCATTGTATGTACATCTGATATGCCCAAAACAAGCAACCATCTAACATTACGAAACTGCCATCTTCTATTTGAAAAAGTGAAACACAGAAATAGCAAGGAACAAGTCATATAAATGGCATGTATTAACATTTGTCATCATGAAAGAAGATATAAATCAAACAATTATCCTTTGTATTTCACAAAGGAAAATAGTCTTTCACTCAGAAATCTTACAAAAGAGTTATAGACAAATCTCCTACAAAGTGTAGCTAAGACCAATAACTGTACTATAGTAACGGAACTACAAGGCACTACAAACTGAGTCTACACAACAGGAAAAAATATAACTGAAATGTATGAGACTGCGAAACACATATATGAAAATGCACTGGAATTTAAGAACTTAACAAATGCTGAAGAGTTTAATTTAGAGAGAAGCACTCCGCCAGCACAGAAATACGTTTAATAAAATACGTCTAGTTTTCATATTACTGATTTGGAAAATGGAAAGTCAGATTTTAATGAAAAACATCAAATATCATCCAGAATACCCATCAGAGGACAGCTAATTTCTGTGCTTTCTGGAAAAGTCTTAGACAGTTATTGTGGCTTTCACACTGAATCCCCATTTTCTACCTCCATACTTTTCCTTTTTAGCTCCCCATTCTCTTCTGCCTCCATTTCCTCTAAAGCTCATGGGGGCTGCATAGGAGCAACCACCTCAGGTAACAGAACAGTGCATTGTGCTGTCTGCTACATTAATCTTCTTCCTTCCCTGGCAAATTTACATTATGAGTTATTGATTGTCATATCACAAAAACTTTCATGACATTGTGCATATATCTGCATGCATTGAAGTCTAGAAGTGCAAAGAACTGTGCTTTTCATATTTACATTTGTATTGTACTTACTTGGACATTCAAACAGATGAAGAAATTATATAGTCAATAATTTCAGAAACATATGCATTATTTAAAGGAAAAAATGTAAATATTCAATAACATAAAGCAATTTGCTGTGAGCTACTGCATGAATTATATAATAAATAGAATCATGTATTAGTACTATCAGAGCTTGTCAGATGCTCTAGTTAAGGAACAGATCCTGAAAATAGCTTGCTTTTCTCTGGTTATTTTAATTCCAGCAAACTAAAATTGATAAAAGCAGAGCAAAAGATCCTTTAGCAGTCTTGCGCAAAACCAAGTTCTTCATTATATTGTAAAGAATTATTATTAGGATTTTTTTTTCAATCTTAAAATTAACAGCCACATACCTGTTGCTGAACTGGTACTTGCTGTACTACCTGTGTGGGAACTGCTGCCTGGCCAGCCACAGACGTCTGTAAAGTCACAGTTGAACCTGTATCCGCCCCAGTCTCTGATGTCTGCATTGTGATCTCTGAATAAAATTAAAATATAAAATCCAAAAGTTAGTGCATAAATGTTTTTATTTTGCCACTTACATTAGCACACTAATTTGTCCCTTATTTCTATTAATATTTTAAAATTAGTTAATAATAATCTTGTTATGAGCCCAAAGATTTTTTCCCCTACTAGCACAAGTGTTTGTATAAATAGAGTTTTATGTTATTTTTATTTTACTTATATTTCAAACATCTTTTGCTTACATATGAACAAATGTGTCACTTATCTGAGTTTTGTCCCTTTGGGAATAACTCAGAAAAATCAGCAGCAGATATTCTTTTAGCTTGTAAATAACTGGTCAGCATTCAAAACCATATTTTCTCTGTCTTACTGAATTACACTAAAATCTCTATACATTCAAATTCAAACCTGAACTTGAAGCAGGCCACAGAACGAAGGCCTCTACTTTGGAAAGTAACCTTTGAAAAGCATTTAATGAGTCACAGTGAAAAAGCCACTCACATAACCTTCTTTAGTAGAAAGCATTAAAGCACTTATTAAGAAATTTTTGTACTCTAAAACCATTTAGAAATATATAAATGGTAGACAAGTGCCTATGATCACGACCCTGATGTTTTAAGGAAACAACAAAATTTGGGTAGAATGAAGAAATGGTTCATTCTTCATTCTTCTTGATGAAGAATCAAGGAAAATGCCTGACAAAGAAAACTTATCAGAAAGACAACCAACAATGACATCTTCATATGAAACATAGACTGTGAGTTGCAGATTCCTCAAATTTGCACAGCCAAAATGACAATACAATTTAATGGTGACAAACCAAAATGAATTCAAAATTGTCTTTTATTTCAGTCTTTTATTAAATCAGTCTTTTATTTCCTTTTCTTTGTAAATTTTTTAAAGCAGTGGATTAACCACTGAAATTAATAAACAGATGAGACAGCTTCTTCTTCACCTGGTACCTTCAAAACAGAAGACTTATGTGTCTGTGAACAATCATGGTGAACAAGCACAAATTACTAGTCTGTAATCCAAATGTTCTGTGACAACTTTTACTGCCCTCAGTCTCTATTAATCTACATTACCTACAAAATACTTTGGCAATCTGAGAACTACTGTCACTAAAAATTAGTAGCTCTATCATGCATAATAGAAGAGATTTATATGGGAAAAAATTATAGATACTTAGAATGACCTATGCAAAGGATTTTTTTCAGTTTAACTCATGAAATCCAGATGGCTGACACTGAAGAAACTTTAATCCCTACCACCACCACCAAATAACTAGCTCCTCCAAAAACTCAACAATTTTTTTTAGACAAAACCATAATAAAAATATTGAGGTATGTACCACTAGATAACAGGAGGAATTAGTTACTGTACGAAAAAAAAATTCACTGTTCTCCTTGCAGAACCAGGTGTCAACATCAAACTTTACTCTCAAGGCTGCATTCCACGGCAGTTTAAGCTGATTTAAGACTGGGTTTCCGCAGTTCCTCCCTCCAACTGTCTCTAGTTCACTTTGCATTCAAATGTAGCCACTGCAAAGCAGGAAACAGGTATATAAATTTGGTCAGGTGATAGGGCAAGGATCTTGCCAGTTGGGACCATTCTTGGTTTAAACTCCAGGAAATCATGCCTATGGAACACCTGATCGATTTAAATTCCTCTTCTTAAATATTCAGAAAGACTGATAAATTCTTGATCAAACTAATTTCAGATTAATCAATAGACTCTCAGAGTCTCATGTTAACTGAACCCTGTACTTTTAAGCAGTGGATGCACTTCAGGACCCAACACACCTGACAAAAAAATCAGCATACAAAAGAATAAAGAAGTAGAACTTCAGATTACATTTATATGTTAAAATCTTAACAATTAAAATGGATGTTCACACAATAAATATGGAGGAGTTGGAAGCCTCAAGGCTGCTAGAAAATTACGACCTAGTTGTTATTTACTCAGAGTTGGTGAGATGAACCCCATGGCTGTAGTGCAGGCTGTTCAGAAAGAACAGGTGAGGAAGAAGAGATGGGTATATTGTGTTTGTCTGGCAAGGCTTGGGTAGCAAGCACGGGGGGACTACATGGGTGGCTTCTCTGAGGAGCTGCCAGAAGCTTCCCCTGTGTCTGATGAAGACAGTGCCAGCTGGATCCAAGATGGAACTAGTGCTGACCAAAGCTGAGCCCTGGGCCCATCAGTGACAGTGGTAGTGCCTCTGAGATAACATTGAAGAAGAGGGGAAAAAACTTACTGGGCAGAAGGACATTGCAGTTACAGAAGAAAGGAGTAAGTATGTGAGAGAACCTGTAGACATGTCAGTGAAAGAGCAGGCTTCAGAAGGTACCTGAGCTGAGACAGGAGCAGGTTTGCTGGCAGGACCTGTGACTCCAGGGGAAAGTAATGCAGGAGCAGCCTGGTCCTGAAGGTCTGCAGCCCATGAGAGCGACCTATGCTGGAGCAGTTTGTTAAGAACTGCAGCCCACAGGAATGACTCACAGAGAAATACATGGAGGACCATCTCCTGTGTGAGGGTCCCTACACAGAAGCTGAGGAAAAGTGTGAGGGAGGAGTCCACCACCTGAGAAGGAAATAACCACAGAAACAATGTGTGAAGAACTGATGGTTATCTCCATTCCGAATTCCCCTGCACTGCTTGAAGGGAGGAGGTAGAGAATCAAGAATAAAGTTAAGCCTGGGAAGAAGTGGAGAGTGGAGGGAAGGTTTTTGAAGATTTAGGTTTATTTCTTACTATTCTGCACTGATCTGATTGGCAATAAATTCAAATAATTTTCCTCAAGTCGAATCTCTTTTCACTGTCATGGTGATTGGTGAGTGATCCTTCCCTGTTGTTATCTTCCTCAATGAGCTTTTACTCACATTTTCTCTCACTTGTCCAGCTGACGACCGGAGGAGTTACAGAGTGGTTTTGGCGAGCACCTGGCACTCAGCCAGGACTGCTTCCATTGTTCTGGTTTAAGTCTCTATTCTAAACACAAAATTTTATTATAGTTCGGTACACTGTACACATTTTTCCCTCTAGGTGCCATACAATATGGTCTGACAGTCAAACAAAGTATCTTCCTATTTACTGGAAGTTTTTCTAGCACCACATCAATGATGCAGTCAGCGTAATTCCTTTACATTGCATCAGTATTGAGAACACACTGCTGGTTTTGGCTAGGATAAAATTAACCTTCTCCACAGAAGCCGGCACTGGGCTGTGGTGAACACAGGGTTGATAATACAGAGATGTTTTTGTTACTGCTGAGCAGGGCTTGCACAGAGCCAAGGCCTTTTCTGCTTTTGGCATTGCCGCACTGGGGAGGAGACTGGGGGTGCTCAGGAGTCAGAAGGAGATGCAGCCAGGACAGGTGACCCAAACTGACCAAAGGGGTAATCCAGACCATGTGATATCATGCTCAGTGTGCACGTGTGATGGAACTCTCCTGGAGCTGGCTGAACACCTGCCTGTACACGGGAAGCACTGAACTAATCCCATGTTCTACTTTCTCTTTGTTTGGCTTCTGCTCTCCCTTTTAAACTGCTCTTATCTCAACCCCTGAGCTCTTCAGCTTTTACCCTTCTGATTCCATCCCCAACTCCACCAGTGGGAGAGTGAGTGGCTGCAGGGGCTTGGCGGTTGGCTAGGATTAAGGCCAAAGAAATAATCTAAATGCAGACTCTCACATTTTTTCACTGATACTCCATGTGAGTAAAGGAAGTGAATATTACAGCAAAAAAGACGTCATCCTTGCCTAATTGGACTGTCAGGTGTATGACAAACAACAGATGAATATTTGGCAAGGTCCTTTTTATTCTGCCTAATCAAGCAGTTGGACACACCCATCTGTTAATGGTATTGCTTTGTATAGCCAGTGCTTGTTGCAGGATGTAAATGTAAGCTAAAAAGGCCGTATTCTGAAAGAAGACTAATTAACCCCTCCAAGTGGGAAAAGATACTGTCAGGACTCAGCTGCTGAATGCGACAAGGTTAGTATTTCCTCAGTATAATGGGCAGAACTTAGGCACAGCTGAAAATTATTCCTTTACTATATATTCTGTACAGTTTTGTGTTGTCTGTTAAATTTCTTAAAGATTTTTTAATATACCCAAATTCTCAGTTGGAATCCTTTTGTTTTTGAGACTTGAAATATGAAAACAGAATGATTTAAGAGTATAACTTGTTCTAATACTTATCAAAAGGGACTGTTAAAATGTGTCAGATTACGGTTTATTTTGTTCTTGGACTACTTCACACTGAACTAATTTACTTTTTTAAGCGACCAGAGTTTGCAAAGTTTTGTTCAGCTACATATGCTTTATTGTCTAGATCAAATAATGTAGCAGTCTTTAATTCAATGCAGAAAATGAAAGCCTGTAATTTACTTTCAAGTGCAGCAGGAAATTTCTTTTTTCTCCTCTAGAAGCCTAAACAAAACATCACAGAAGATAAACTGAACTAGATCTCATAATCACATGCAGTAATGGTAGGCTTTTAATAGTCAGAATAAAAGGCTCATCTTAAAATCTTATCTATTTATAATGATGAATAGCCAATATACTAATTAAGAATTTGCAGCAACACAATGTGTTTCACTATAAAGGAAAACTCAAAACATTGTTTCAACAATTAATACGGAATTCTTGGCTCCTGAGCAAGAGTATAAATGGAAACAGTTTTCAGTAATATACTAGTTTCACATAAGCATTCCTTTTCAATTTTTGTATAAACAAAAATTTTATGAATAACTGACTTCATAACTGTGTTATGTAACCCAAGAGCAGAAGACAGATTACACAAGCTATTCACAGAGGATGAACAGAATATTACAATAGTTTCTAGATACTAATGTAATTTCATGTTAGAACCCCAGTGTCTTACTAAACACTATTTGATTGTTTGTCTTTTCCCAAGGTTCTGAGAATACCAAAGTAGGCAGCTGGACTCTCCCTGGTATTGGTACTAGTTGCTAAATACTGCAGTTAGCAATACAAATTTCCTTACTCTTTTTTCAGCTTGTAACAGATTTATGGAGGAGTAACAGTTAACTGATTGGCACAGAATGAAGTTTAGAAGCTGCCTCTCTGGACTTCCGTAACTACCTCTGATTAGTAAAACCCAGTAAAAGAGTAACAAACAGAAGGGTGAGACACAGAGATGCACATGGGAAGAGACCTGTGCAAGTAAAAACTCGTGGTAACTCCTTCAAAGAAAGTTCATAATATAAAAAAGCATTGTCTTGATGATCAGTTGTTTACTAAGTCCCTAAGAATGGTACAGTACTAGTCAACAACAGTCACAATGAAATCCCATATTGCCAGGAGATTACAGCACATGGGTGCTTAGATTGAATGACTACTTCGTGACACTCTCACTTTGATCTACTTACTAATTTTACCTTCAAAACCACCAAAATTGTATCTTCTCTTGCTGGAAAATTAATCAATATTACACAGCAACCTTACCCATTAGTACACACTAGCACCAAGATTACATTTACTTACAGGCTAAAGCTTCTCAAAATTTTTGTTGTGAGAAAACTAGCAAACCATCAAACAATTACATTTATGCTATTCTAAAGCATTAGTTTGCCCACTAGAGAGTCTGTGAGTAGAAAAGTCCAAGAGGTGCTTTCCTTCATCCTGGTTCAAAGGGTGTTAGGAAGAGGGCACTGATATTGCATGTCAACACTTCATTTTAGAACCAGCATTAGCAACAGGGCTTCGTTTTTTTTTTATGACTATAGAGCCTTCTCTGAGGTTAACAACTTGGGAGAGCTGGGATATGCTTCATTAACTGGGGCAAAGATATTTCTGCCAGCATGACAGCTGACCTGGAAGGAAGGGACTGGAGCAAGGAGAGGTATGGGGAAGAAAATATTTTCCAGCAGCCCAGTAAAGGAGTGGTGGACAAGTTCAACAAGCAAAGGCCTAGGGTGACATGAATGAAAGGCAACAAATAGTCAAATAATGAGGCTTAAGCAGGGTCACCTCCAACATGTGCGTATGAGCAAGGAAGTAGCTACAAGGCATGTTTATGAGGAAGCCACACAGATAATTTTTCAGAAATCAGCATGCTGAAGTGCCTGTCTGAAGAGCTCATATGTGAAGGCATATACAACAGCCCCACACTCAGCAGGGTGAATAAACACTACTGGTCCTGCTACTCAGGACCACATCCAGGTGACTTTGAATACAGCCAAGAATAGGAATTCCACAGCCTCTATGGACAGCCCGTGCCCATCCTCGGTCAGCCTCACAGATAAAGCCTTGGTTCAGGTTGAGAGAGGACCACCTCTTGTATCTACACTGGGCACCACTGAAAAGAATCAGATCTGCTTTAACCCATGTCATAGCCTAACACTTAAAAGTTATGGTATTATTAATACACTGGCAACTTTCATAGGCTTCAGTGTTAGCCATTTCCTCACCAGGTACAAGAAGAAGGAAAAAAAAATCATGCCACAATTATTGCCCCAATGGCTCTATTGATAATTTTTTCCCTCACCCATCACCTTAGCAGTAGTTAAACAGATGGTGGGACAGGTGACAACACACAGTTCCCCTATGAATAGGGGCAGGGGATGCCAATTAAGAAAAAAAAAAAAAAAGAAAGGAAAAAAAAAAAAAAAAAGAAGTGGAAAAAAAAAGAGAATGTAGAGGGAGAGACATAGGTTTCCCCCAATAACAGCCTACCACATCGCATTTAGGTTATCACCAATATCATTTGCCAAACTAGAATTTACAGTCACTGGATAGGAAAGAAGGCTTAGGATAAAAACTGATGAAAACTCTTAATGGGCTATTTAGAGTAGTCTAGAAACTAAAAGTGGTTCAATATTAAAATATCTTTAAATTTTGGAAAATGTACAGAATAAAAGGTTCAACAGAATGATCCTGTCTTGCTACATCATATTAGAGAACAACAGTTCGAATGCAAGATTGTGCATCTATGGGAAAAGAAAATGAAGAGAGGCGTCTTTTCCCTTATTCTGAACTACAGCAAAGTTTGCTTTAAAATCCATACATCACAAAATTATCAGATTCCAAATAGGTAAAGCTTTGGTTGTTTTACTTAGGATGCACAAATCTTAATATTTCAGTTTTTGAGAAGCTGAAGCAGTTCAAAACATTGGAAACAGCGTTACAGGCTCACACATACTTGACGTGATTTTAAGCAGACAGCATGGATACTGATATCCAAACCTAATCCCCACAATATTTAACTTAAGCGCCTGGTATACATACTACAGTAAGCAGATAACTATGTGATGGCACCCTGTGTATACAACACCTTTGAATTAGATGAAATTCTGTATTTTTGCTGGAAGTATTACATTACAGTAGAATTAAAATTTTAAATTATTTTAACAGAAAGTGTTTTGATAGTAGCACACAACAAAACTAAGCTTATGCTAAAACAATTTACTAATATGTACATATTAAGTAGATGTTTAAATAAAAAAAGGTATCACACTGTCTGGCAGTATACCAAGTTTTGGACATATATCTCTGTAGCTCCTGTTTCTACTGCGTGATACTCTTCTCTTTACTAAGATACAGAATACTGCTCTGAGATTTGAGAATCCTAGTGAAAAATACTGTTGACACACTGAAAGTTATTTGCAGACATATATTCTAAACATCTCAGATTTAGGGTCTGAAAAATGATGATAAATTACCACAGAATTGTAGAATCATTAATACTGGGAAATATCTCCAAAATCAAGTCTGACCTTTGATCAAACACCACCATGGCCACTAAACCATAGCACAAAGTGCCAGGTCTGCTCATTGCTTGAACACTCCCAGGGATAGTGACTCTACCAGTTCCCTGGGCAGCCCATCCCAATGCTTAACCACAGTGAAAAAATGTTTCCTAATATCAAATCTGAACCTCTCTAGGCAACTTGAGGCCGTTCCCCCTTGTCCAGTCACTTGTTCCCTGGGAGAAGATGCTGCCTCCCATCTTGCATTGTCTCCTCTCAGGCAGTCATAGACAGTGGCAAGGTTCCCCTGAGCCTCCTTTTCTCCAAGCTTGAACATCTCCACCTCCGTCAGCTGCTCTTCATAGGACTTGTACTCCAGACCCTTCCCCAAGCTCCACTGCCCTTCTCTGGACATGCTCCATCACTTCAATGTTCTTGTATTGAGGGGTCCAAACCTGAATACAGGATTTGAGTTGTGGCCTCACCAGTTCCAAGTATGGGGGGACAATTCCTGCCCTGCTCCTGCTGGCCACACTGTTGCTGATTCAAGTCACGATGGCTTTCCTGACCAGATGTGAAATCCATCTGGTTACTAAATACAGAAGCTACAGCCGTCTTTTATCTATGAAAGTACAAGGAACAAGACTTCAACAAGAATATTATAACTTTGCCACTAGGAAGGACTAGATTGCCTTAAAACAAAGAAGCAAGCTAAGACAAATCCTTTCTATGTTGACGAGGGAAACATGCAAAATAGTCTTAGAGCTGGGATATCAGCAGGATTACTTCAGGGATAACTATATGTAACCTACTTAAA
This sequence comes from Zonotrichia albicollis, assembly GCF_047830755.1. Lineage (NCBI taxonomy): Eukaryota > Metazoa > Chordata > Aves > Passeriformes > Passerellidae > Zonotrichia > Zonotrichia albicollis. Next base: position 45,406,048 of record NC_133860.1, read on the forward strand.
CAATGAATGGAACAGATAAAATCTCACCAGTTTCTCCCATTCCTGTCTTCCTCAACCTGCAATTTTATTTTGTAAGGGAAGGATACATATCATGCATGTCAAGAGACAAGTTAGTGACTATTTTACTTTGCTAATGACTGAGACATCATCTGAGGCATATCTTTCCTTGGATCTTTCCTTCCCTGTACCGAGATGGTCTATTTGTGAAATATACCATTTTATTCTTGCTCTGAGACATTACCTTGCTTGCTTAAAACAGAAAAATGAATAAATTCTTATTCACCTTATACTCAGACACCTAAAAAGAATGAATTAGAAATCACAAGTACAGTATTTTATCATATTGGCTTGTATGCCACAGTCTGCAACTATTTGCAAGAAACAGATGAATGGAAAGATGTCTGAAAACAGGTATCAACCCTCAGAAGAAACCTGAAGACCAGTGTATTTGATTAGTGCTTGATTCTTAGCTTGTAACAGACTAGAAGTAGAGCATAAAAATTGTGTGTCTGAAATTTGGAGATCTGATCAGTGCCCCTCAGAATATTACAACAGTCCCAATTATCCAATAATAATAGCTGCAATAATTCACACCTTAGCTGCAACTGGCACTCTGCTTGGTATGGTGTCAACTCACATAAAATGGAGAAGAAAGTGCTGGGAATGCAAGATAATTCTGTAATACAATGCAATTAAAAAATAATTAAGATGTCAATAGGCAGGGAATGTAGATGATAAGGACAGTGTGTCCAGATGAACTTCAGCATTCTCATTTACATCTGCCATTCTCACCTAGCAGCTGTGTAGCCAAACAAGCATTGCTTATTACCCTCTTATCCTAAATTATTCTTACTCATGCTTATATTCCTACTGAAAGAGGATTAACTGAAGAAAAAAGAAAGAAAAAAAAATAAAAAAAGAACTCTCTACTCATGATGTAATTTTGGCTGGAATAGAGTTAATTTTCTTCGTGGTTGTTGGAGTGGGACTACTTGTTGGATTTGTGCTGAACACAGGGCTGATAAAATACAGCTGCTTTTGTTATTGCTGAGCAGGCTGCTTAGAAAAAAAGACAAGGCCTTTTTTGCTTTTGACACCACCATGCTGGTGAGGAGACTGGGGGTGCACAGGAGAGAGGAGACATGGCTGCAACATCAGCATATAAAATGGGGGGGAAGAAGGAGAAAGAGAGGGACATTTGGAACAATGGTTATTTGCCTTCCCACATCACCACTATGTGTGATGAAGCCCTGTTCTCCTGAAGATGGCTGAACACCTGCCTGCCCATGGGATGCACTGAATTAATTCCTTATTTTTTTATTCTGCTTATGTGTGTGGCTTTGGCTTTCCCTCTTAAACTGTTTTTATCTCAACCCATGAGTCTTCTCACTTTTCCAATTTTCTTCCCAATCCCAGTGGCAGGGAAGTGAGCGAATGGCTGCATGGGGCTTAGCTGGCAGCTGGGGTTAATTCATAAGAGTCCTTTTTGGTGGCCAATGTGAAGCACAAAGAGTTCAAGAAAGCAACAGATTTGACTCAAATGCACTAGATCAAATTTATAGCTAATGCCATTTAGCTAGTAAAGAGCAGTCTCCTGTGCTTGCCATGTGGCTTGCTTGCCTGACTGAATACTAGAGCCTAGTGCTCATTAGTGGCCACTTGTTGTCTTTGCTGCTCGCTGCAGTGCTGTGCTGCTGATCACCTCACTGCGCTGTGCCTGAGAGCATTTTGAAAACAGCCATGGCAAAGTGCCTGGGCTGGCAGGTGGCCAGGGCATTGTGGCAGTTTTCTGTGATGCTGTACTGGAGAGGCTGCAACACCAGTGTGAACTTGAGTAGAAGGATGAGTCCACTTTCAGTCCATGGAGGACCCCACGGTGGAGTAGCTGGATAACTGAAAGCGGCTGGGACCCCACAATAGGCTCATGCTGGAGCAGGTTCCTGGCAGGACTTGTGAATGCACGGAGACAGGAGCCCACCCTGGAGCAGGTTTGCTGGCAGGACTTTTGAGCCTGTGAGGGATCCATGCTGGAGCATGCTGTTTCTGAAGGACTGCACCTTGTGGAAGGGACTCAGGCTGGAGCAGGTCATGAAGAGCTGCAATCTGTGACAAGGACCCATGCTGAAAAACTTTGTAGAGAACTGTCTCCTGTGATGGTACCCCATGATGGGTAAAATATTCCCCAGCAGCCTGTTTTGCTGAAGATCATGGTGAGACATGCTGTCTCTCTGCAGCCTATGGAGGTTCATGGTGACCACAGCAGGAAATCCTTGCTGGTAGGCAGGGTAGAAACAAGTGAAGGAGTTCACTGCAATGTTGAACTATAAACCTGGCCCAAAAGGATGAGAGACAAAGCTCATAATTGATATACCTTTAAACTGTTGCTGTAAGCCATGATTTGAGTTGCACCTTACAGAAATTACCATGACACTAACAACCCAAATCAATGGAAGAGAAGAAGGAGCTCCAGTGCAGCAGGGACCTGACCAGAGTTGGCTTTGGTGCCCAGTTACTCCATGCAACCCACCACCTCTCCTATCCCAAATGACCATCAGAACCGACGGAGTCCAAAGTCACAGACTAAATTAACTCAATGGACCTTTTGTAGACATTTTATGAACATCTTCCTGAGGTGATTCTCAGACTAAGGCAATGCTATTTGTGTATTATATCCAACGGAAAATTATTACATCAAATGGAAGGCAGGTTGTGGTTAATAAGATCATACCGAGTAGTATGGCACCCGAGCATGATGCAAATGCCAGGAAATAAGGGCTGGAATGTGCTGGGTTTAGCTGGGGCAGAGGTAATTTTCTTCACAGTGACTGGTATCGTATTGGGTTTTGAATTTCTGCTAAACACAGGATTAATGATACAGAGAAATTTTTCTTATTGCTGAACAGCGCTTGCACAGAACCAAGACCTTTTATGTTTCCTGTACCACCCTACCAGTGAGTAGGCTGGGGTGTGCAAGAAGCTGGGACGGGACACACTCAGGACAGCTGACCTCAACTGATCACAGGGATAACCCTTCTGATTCTCTCCCCCATCCTGCTGATGAGAAAGTGAATGAGCACCTGCATGGGATTTAGGTGCCAGATAAATTTAAACCATACTTAAACCTAAAAACATTCCAAAGAATAAAATGCAGTGCTTCTGCATTCTGTCAGCACTGACAATGAAACCATGAAGAAAGAGCCAAGTTTTGTGAACGCTTCAGTGCAAAGCTTCTTTACTGATCACATTCAGCCATAAATTATGCAGAATGCTCTGGACAAGGCATGCAAACTCTTCCTTAGCATCAGAGGAATTAACTCTGCCTTGAAGCCTCAGTCAGCCCTGAACATTGGCATAGCTTGCTCATCATGGTTTGCACCACACCAGGCAGATTTATCCTCTGAACTACCTAAACTGAAAAAAAATTTCTGAAGTTATTTCAAGGACATTAAACTTTCAGACCTAGGAACTGATAAAATAATTTACATGAAGGTGTGGAACCTGAAAATATGGAACTTGCAACGAAACAATTTTAAAAAATTTAGTATTTTAGTAACTTCAAGTCCTAGATCAACCACAAATTGGTGGCTTAGTATTTCTGACTTACCAGAAGGCTTGTAGGCTCTAAAACCATCTGATATTTTGTGTATCAACGGATAACATTCCTCTCTCTTTCTAAGACTACTTAAGAGTGTTACTGTCTTGACAGCATTTGGTATAGTAGAACACTTATCTTTCAATATACTTTGATAACTTTACTTCATATTGCAAAAAGAATCTGCAAGGACTAAACTGTTTAAAGAACAGACAGTGGAATGCATTTTAATTTATATTTGTGATTTTTAAAAGGTAAAAATCCCAGCATATTATGTGCTCTCTATTTTAATAATAGTAGTAGAAAAATATTATCATATATTTTATTTGACCTGTTTCAGATGAATCTTTCTGATCTCCCTAAACAACAATACACTGTAACACATATTAAGTGCTGGCATGTTAAAAATTACTAAGTATTTAGACACAACTGGAGTAAAGAAAATGGGAACTGTAGATTGATATAACCTTTCAGTAAAGACAGCCAACAGTAGATTTGACTGTAACAGTAAGTGCCTCAGTTCCAGACTTTAGACTGGAGGTCATGAAATGCTCTATCCATCTGAAATGCTCTATCCATCTATCCATCTTTGGATTCCACAGGTAAAAAGAAAAAAGAGAAAAAGATAAAAAGAAAAAAGCAATTATATTTGATGTGGAAGGAAAGGCAGACCAGAAGATCAGAACGGATTTGTTCAGCCTTAATAAAAGAAGTTTATTAAGTTCAAATACATATAACTTCCTGAAGAAAGACTCATAGGTAAATTGCCTCCTTAATTTCATGACATACCTTTATAACTTCAGAAACATCCAAATACTTTTAATGGTAAATATGATCAACAGTGATTCTCTGAGATAGCCTCTCCATACACTCAATCTAAGAAGCGGCCAATTTCCAGATTACTTGTGTTCTAAATGCTAAAGATGATGCTTATGCTGTAGCACAAATAAATCAGTAATCCAGTAGTTTTTCTAAGACAACCTAAACCTCATTAAAAAAATAAAAAAGGAAAGCTTAAGCAGAGTGCTTAGATTTCTTAATTCAACCTAAAGAAAAACTATCGACCTTCTTCCCATAACTCATTTATCTTTTCTTAGAGAGATAATATTTAACATCTTGGGGAAAAAATCAAGTAAATCAGTAGTTACCAAATTATTAACCTATATTCAGCTTAACTAGACAGTCTTGCTTACCTACTGGTATCTTCCAGGCATCAAAAGTGCAAAGATTTTTATAGGAAAACTGAAATGTTTGAGTTTCTCAGATAGGTTCACTTACATTTAAGAAGTCTGTACATAGAAAAGTAAAAAAAAAACATACTGACTGGCTGCATCAACTGACAAATTGACAACAAGAAAGACTGGACTCAAATCAAACTAAGGTATTGACAGTATGGTTCCAGGTTCAACAGTCTGCATCTGATCCACTGTGGTTGCACACAAAAGAACAGTGCAACCAAAAACAATTTTGGGTTGCAAGCAGACTGGAAGATGAAGTTTAAAACACTATACATAAGAAAAAAGATGTAATTTTTTGAGGTAAGAAAATTTCCTATTAAGAATGAGCTTGGATCTGTACACCATCTTCACAAATAAGCGATTAAAAGACAGCTCTTAGATAAGAACAGAAATAAGAAACAAATTTCTCCACCATCTGACAGACAGAAATAGTAAGATTTAATTCATATGGTTGGTCAGGTGTAAGAAATAACATACTTCCCAGTTCACATAACTTTGCCTTACTAAGAATGGTCTTCACCATACACAACATTATTATTTGCCTGGCTTGAATTACAGCATGATACCTCCCCGTCTCCAGTTAAGAGACATAAAAGTTATTTGTTCTTTCACTGCTCACATCCTTGTAGCATTACAGCAATAGTCTTGTTATCCTTTTTGAAAAAAACTGTTTAATTACTACTGCAGCTTTTCTTACAGCTTTTGTTCCTTAAGGCTTCATCCTATACTATGAGTCTTTCTCATTTTGTAAAAAATTACACAGGTGCTACTATGCTGGTTTCTTTTCACAAGGAAAGAGAGGACCTGGATGCCAACATTTGAAACTTGCACTGTATAAACAAACATATAACTGCCTTTAAATAAAAAAAAGTTTTACTGCTATAGAGTTAATATTCCAAGTCTGTCTACAATTTCACAGCAAATAGTTCTTACCTTACCTGCAAAACAAATCAGTAATGATTTTTTTTTTTGGTAACTTTAGGAGAACAACTGTAGCATGAAGAGCTGAAAGCCTGAACTACTCTCAACTATTCACTCATTTAGCATATGGAGAGACAAATATTACCAGCAGTTCTACCACAGTTCAACGAAGCAAGCTAAAACTATCAATCATTGTAAGGCAAGTTCCTTGACTGCAAAAAAAACTTGCCTGTCAGACCCCACAAAATTAGCTGTACGTTTTAAACAAGTTTGCTGAAGTGTTACTGTTCACAGCACATATGCCAATGCAGCTATTATATTTACATTTAATAGCTGACATGAATTGACAGGTATCACACTGACTACATCATGCTTAGATAAGTGCTGATTTTTTACTTCTGGTAAAGAGCAGCTTTCCTCTAACTCTGTACATTGTAGTTCAAGTTTCTGATACCAAGCAGAAAAATGTGCCTACCTACTGCAAGATTTATATTCTCTATAAATGCGCCAACATTATGTTGTATTTTGTTATTTCTATGTAAACAACACTGCCCGCTTAACCAAATATTTATTTTGTCTTCATTCTAAGAAAAAACCAGAAAGCCACAGAACCCTACATCCGTAATTAAAATACTTACTCAGTTAAAACATCCAAATCTGGTATGCCCTCAAGTGATTCTCCATTTTTTGTGAATCAAGATAATGACACAACTATCTCAATTGCTTTGGGAAGGCAGGACGTAGTTCAAGTCACACCAAATACAAAGTAAGATCAGTGGCAGTACTTACAGGAGTTGAAAAACGGACAGATTTTGCTCCAGTTCCTGCTGTATCCACTATACTTTCACAATATATTTGCAAATAAGCACAATCTAAATGGTCTACTCACATTTGAAATGTCAAGGCTGCTCATTAACCAATGAAGAAGCCAGTCATATTGGCTTTTTTCAACTACAGTGTTTAAATACTTCAGACAAGACAGAAATTTCCTTATGAAGTACAAATTACACAAATCTAGAACACCTGGGCAAGCCGCACAGTTACCACACACTGAACAAAATACTAATGAAATATTCTTCCCTTCTTTTAATTCGTTTACTATAAGAGAGATGGCGTATCTCCTAGAATAAGAGGAAGCCACAACAGTATCCTTAACTCAGTGTTGTGATATTTACAAGAATTGCTGATTTTCTTTTCTCTCCCTTCCTATCTTCCCTCACACCTTCCCACGATCCTCAAGCTCCTGGACAAAAGTTCTCTACACTGCAGAAGACTACCTGCATGTTACTCCCACCTAACACAAACCTTTAAAAATGCATTAGTTTTGCACTTTGAAATGTGCCATATCAACAGAAATAATTCAGCATTTGTGTGGTTTTCACTTAGAGACGGTGCACACAAAAAAACTATTATAGAACTACCACCTAACAAGACACAATAAAAGGAAAGGTGTCTGAAGTTCTCAGTGCAAGGTGTATATGACAAAGTTAAAATCTTTCTGTTAAGACTTTGCTCTAGGACTAGAAATTTGCTTTAAAATACAAACAAATTTCATGTATTTTACATGCCATGAATATAATGAGCTATTACACAGAATATTAAAATATTAAAAAGAAAAACCCAGGAAGTTCAGTGCAGACATAAGAGAAGTAAGTTCCTGATCTACAGGACAGAAGAAATAACTAGGAACCTTTACATACATGTATACACATATACTTGCCTAACCTAAAAACAACACAAAAACATTTATAAACTTATTTTTAAAGTTACTGTCTCTAACTAATTCTGAGATAGTCCCAATATGCTCAACAGAACCATCTTCAAAACACCAAATATTTAAACTTAACCTTGCTACAGCTGGATGTTACATTGCTACAGCCACGTAACCTGAGCAATTCATGCGCCAAGGAAATACTTTCATGTTTAAACGATCGATATGCACATACAAATGCACAACAGGTTCCATCCTGAATTTTCCTCCTTGAAAGAAGCTAGATTGTATTTTGCTACAAAAATCCCCAGCTGCATTACACAAAGTATTGAAGACAAGAAAACAGAGGTCACCTCCAGCCTCTGTTCAGCACTGGTGAGGCCACACTTGGGAGTGCTGTGTCCAATTCTGGGCTCCTGTATCAGTTGGGTAGCAGGGGGTCTACAGGGTCGGCTTTGGTAAGCTTTCAGAAACTCTCCCCATGTCAGAGAGAGCCACTGTCACTTTGTTCCAAGACAGACTCACTGCTGAACAAAGCTGAGCTGAACACCAATGGTGGTAATGCCCCTGTGATAACATAATCAAGAGAGGGTAAAAAAAGCCATTCAACAGTACATGAAAAAGACAAGTAATGCTGCAGACATCAAGGTTAGAAGAAGGAGGAGGAGGAGGTGATTCAGGCGCTGGAAGAGAGATTCTTGTCACCATGAAAAAACACATGGTGACAGTTTGTGCCCCTGTAACCCAGAGAGGTCCATAATGGAGCAGATATCCATTCTGCAGCCTGTGACTGAAATACAGGAGAATCCTTACCGAATATCAGGAAAAGCTTTTTTTTTTTCTGTGAGGCTGAAAAACCATGAGAAGTGCTTGCGCTATCTCCATCCTGAAGATTTTCAAAAGCCATCTGCATATGGTCCTAAGCAACTGTCTCTTAAGTGACCATGTTTGAGGAAGGGTTTAGAAGAGAAGCCCTCAAGAGTTTACTTTCCACTTCTGAAGTTTTCTTACCACAAGCAAGGGGCCTGGGGAGACTGAGGCTTATCTTACTTAGCTCAAAAAGCCACCACAACAGGATAAACATCCTGTGATTCAAGGGTTTTCACCCTTGAATGTTTGCTGTCCTCCTCAGGTGCTGGTTGTGGCGCAGGCCCAAAGACTTACATGCTATCACTGAGGGGCAAACAGCCATAAACTCCCAGCACTCGAGTAGCCAGTGCATTGGGTTCTGGCTCCTGAGAGTACTCCGGGGCCCACTGCACCACTGAGGGCTCCCGGCCACTTCCTCCGTCCCGGACATCTCCTGCAGGTACCCTGTGCCAGCCGAGTCCCACTGGCTGGGCGGGAGCAGAGTGGAAGGGACATTTCTCCTGCCTGGGGGAACGGAGTGGGAGGCAGGTGTCGAAGGCAGCTGAGGGGCTGCTCGGTCACTTTCCAGTAAACTCTCCTTAGCCTGCAAGGAGACCCTTCGGGAGGCCCCCGTCTCCCCTCCCTGCCCACGCTCTGGGCCTTCTCTGCTGCCCGCTTCCCGGCGCCAGAGCAGCTCCGGCCCCGGGCCCGTCTCTGGCAGCCCATGGCGCGCGGTGCCGCAGAGGCTCTGCAGGAGAGCGGCTCCGCCGCGCCGGCCGCCCCGAGCGGGGGGCAGCAGGAGGCTGCGGCGGCCGGGCCGTGCCCCATCTGCCTGGGCGACCTGGACGACGCGGCGCACGTGGACACCTGCCTGCACACCTTCTGCTTCGCCTGCATCCGGCAGTGGGCCGCCGTGCGCGCCTCCTGCCCGCTCTGCCGGCAGCGCTTCGGCCGCATCCTGCACTCCGTCAGGGCGGACGACGACTACGAGGAGTACGTGCTCGGCCCGCCCGGCTGCCGCCAGAGCGCCGCGCCCGGGCACGGCGCGCTCGGCCCGTCCCCGCACTGGCGCTACCGGCTGCGCCCGCGGCCCCGCCGCCATCCCCCTGCCACGAGAAGGGGGCGGCCCCCGGGGGACGGACGGAGAGCTCCAAGAAGCTCCGACACCTCTGCCCGATAGGCTCCGGGCGGCGCCCGGCCCGCCCCGCCGCCGCACCTGCCATCCTCTCGCACGTGCCGGGGGCGCGGCTTGCGGCCCTCGTGCGCTTGGAATGAACATCCAGAGGATTCCCGGAGCACGTGTCTCTCACAACCCCTTGGTATACTACACGCTCTTTTTCTTTACTAATAAATTATATTTTGTTTAAATTAATGAAGTGTTTATTTCCTTAACCGATGAAGCTTAGCTTTTCTCCCTCACAGTGGATGGTTGCAGGGAGGCATTAGTTGGGAGAGGGGAGTGAGTGAACAGCTTCTTAGTGCTCAAGTCTCAGCTAGGGTCTAACCATCATATTCTGCACCTTTTAAAAATGAGTTATGGTGGCTCCTAGGGGCAAAAAGGAGGAGTGAGCTAAAGCTGTGATAGTTTTTAGGGGGCATATTAATATTTTCAAGAATCTCAGTCTGTCTTCTTAAGAGAACTTCCTATGTGCTGCAGATACTGAAATGAATTACATTCCAAAAGTACAGTCCATTTTTTCTTTTTTTGTTTTTACATCAGCATTCCTTGACGTGTATTTTATTGTCTTATACAGATAAGCTGCACAGGTTAACAAGAAGATGGATTTTGTTGTTTTCTCTTTTTATGAGGATTCCAACAAATGCTAGTAAGTTTCTAGATATATCTAAGCAAGTAACAGGCAAAAAAACCAACAACAAACAAACAACAAGAAAATCCCAAGCGATATGTATCACCAAAGAAAAGGATGATTTTAACAGAAAATATGTACACAAGCAGTATACAAAGTGCAAAAGCTGAATATGACCTCAAACAAATACGGGTATACTTCCTTTATCAGGCTGTCATAAATTAAACTGTTACTGTTAGCATACTCTGCAATAAATGTCAGATAAGAGCACATTCAGGAGTTAATATATTACATCAAAGTCACAATATATTAGCACTTCATCATTTCAGTCTTAAAAGTTATTGTCTAACTTTTGCAAGAAGATTGATGTATCTTCATGATAAGCAAATTATTAGAAAAATCTGTTGTGTCTTAGTTTAGGATAAGCAGCACAATTTTTGAAACCCTATTGTATTAGAGCCAAAAACCAGTCTGACAAAATGGAAGAAGGTAATAACCAGTAACAAACACAGACTCTGAAACAAGACAAATAGCAACTGTACCATCTGCAACCTGTCTCACGGACTAGAGAACATTAAGTGGTCTTCACAAAAGCACAATAAAACCTTAATAAAATGTAATAGCTTAAGAGCTGATTCTGTCATCAAGTTTATAGGATATTTGGTCACTACCAGCAATACATTGAGACTACTTCTTTTCAAAGTTAAAACCCATGCAGATTTGCAGTTTATTGCCACATGCTGTAGAGAAAGCTTTAAAATAAGAAATAAGGGAAGTTGAGCAGGATTTATGTAATTTCACTCATTATTTTAAGTAAATTAGAAAACTAGCTAATAATAATACAATATAAAAGCAAAGGGAAGAATATTACTACTGATGAAAGCACAAGGCAAGGAATGTGAAAATTAATGAAAGGATTGTGTCTAATCTGTTTAAAAAATGGATTTGGATAATTACAATCTCATGCGTCAAAAAACCCCAAAGATTTAGTATCCTCCCCTCCTTTCTTGCTCAAAACCACAATACAGTTACTTTGGGATACACCTGAAACCTGGTACTATAGTGTCACCTGGAACATAACTATCATTTATAGGAAAATAAAAAAACAGTGCTGAAATATGAGATTTGCAAAAAAACAGGAATTAAGATTATAATCAGCCTAAGACACGCAGTAAGAATTTCACAGCAATGCCTGTAATGCAACCCTTACGAACCAGTCAGTGAACCAGGGCCCACACAACTCTGAGTATGCCCTGTGAGACTTTTTATACAAGTATGTAAGTGCAACATTAAGGACCAAGAGAGAGCCTGCCCCACCTGTGACTTCTTAGGACTAGAAAGCACGCATACTAAAGTCTTTGAAGCTCTGAAACATGTATTTGCTGATACTGGCATTTCAAAAGAATCCTGAACACAATTTAACAAGAGAGGGTTGTGACCCGTGGCATGAAGTTCAGCAGGTTGCCAGTCCAGTTGCAAGGATCAATAGTGGATACAGTAGTGTTTAATGTCTTCATTAATGACCTACAGGATGGAACACAGTGCATCCCAGCAAGCTTTTGGGCGACACACAACTGCAAGGACTGGTTTGTAGATAGTGGTTGATAGTGACTAAAAGCCATCAGGAAATCAATCTCCTTTTAAATTATTTTAACAATTTACATTCTTGCATTGACAAATGATAAGGATCAATCTTTGTGAAATAAAGGGGTAAGAAAAAGAAAAAAAACATTTGAGTTACAAAATATTTTTCTGGAGACTGATAGATGCTAAATAATTTTAGCCCTCAGTTTAGCCTCATTTCTTCTCTGATGATTAGGATATTGTCAATTTTATACCAATATATTCTTTTCCTCAGATAAAAGCTCTTCAATCTGATTGAATAATACTCCATATAAAAAGTATTAAAAAATAAAAAGATAAGTCAAGACTGATATCTCTTAAATCCTAGACATTTCCTTCTAAATTCCACAACAAATTCAAGGTGCTAAATCTCAGTATGTTAAAAAAATCTCAAACTTTTGAGAAAAAAACGAAAAACATCACAACCAAAAAAATCCCTAACACTTAGGAACTCTGACTAAAGATCAGCTAACAAGAATTAGATTTGTGAACACCTTCAGGTATGTAGTCCTAAACAATTAATTCTGGACCACACACAGAATTTGCAACACTGGGACAGACCGCAAGTTTCCAGATTAACACCCTTATTTCTGGATCTTCTTTCCTCTTCAACAGACATGACAGATTCTAGAGGTAAGCCTTCAATTTAGAAAAACACATTTTTGTACTTCATAAGCATCTCTCACAAAGTATAACCACAAGTCCTACATTATTTCACATTAAAACAGTATGTTTTTAGCATATTAGTTTCTTTCCCTGTGTCTTCCACTTTACCTATTTGGATTTGACAGTTGTGACATTGGTTTATTTCAAATGGAGTGAAATGTTATTTCAGAGTATAAGATAAATTTTCTTTTCTCTGTAATTTCTATTACTGATACTGCTGTCAAAAATAAAAAAAAAAAAACCAAAATCACTAAAACAAAACACAGTTTTCAAAGTAATATTTAAACAATTGTTTCCATACTAAAAGCAATCCAAAATAGCAATCATTTTTCAAAGCTAACTTCTGAAACCTGAAGTGTTAAGGTTTATACATTTAGGACATTCTTTAGGCTCCACCATATGCTTGCTTTTTTTTTTTTCTGTAGAGAGGAATGTAGGTGTCAGTCATGCTTTCTCTTGCAACACATATGTTTTGCAACTTTTACTTATCACTTCCATTACATGCAATGTAGGAAGGTTAGCACTAAAAACAACTGAAGAACCTGAATAAGTTAAATACATAAATTATTATTAGAGGACAGAAAAGGTAACAAGTGTCTTGTGACTCCATTTGCTTTGTTTGTTAAGGAAGAGAAAGTTAATTAACTGCAAACACCAGCCATAAAGACCTAGACCTGTTTATGTCAACATAACCTTTGGAGAAGCTAAAATATATTTTACATTCAAACTTCATTCTCCCTGCCTTTTCTCCTTTCTGGAAACCGGGATGTTATTACAAAACAATAATTATCTACAAAAGAGTGAGCACATCAGGCATAAAAACTAGAATAATTTATTTTTAATAAACAAGTTCCTGTATTATTTTAAATATACATATGCAATATGAAATAAATATATTCATTTTTTGATTGTCATATCTAAAATTCTGTTGTAAAGAATCACTCTGTATAAAAAATTTAATCTAAAAATCACAGCAAGAATAGTGGTTGCAAATTTAAATTTTTATGCGGCATTATTCAGCCTTTAGACTAAAAAGGCTGGATATTGCACATAAAAAATGGAAAATACCACAATTTTTATTTAATTTCATATTTCAAAGAGAAACCTAAAGTCTTTCTAAAGTATGTATTTTAAGGACACTTACATGAAGTGAAACTTTAAAACTCTCTTCTTTCACTGTGTTCTGCTATTATAGTTTCTTGTCTGGCAAAGTATAAGAAAGGGAAAAAAGCAGAAAAGAGGAGAAAGCAAGGGCAAAGGAAGGGATGGTGGACAGACAGGAAGAAAAGAATGAAAAGTACTTTCTGTCCTCGTTTTTGCAACTGTTTAAGGTACAGAAGTCATTGCCTCTAGAGCTTTCATGAAATCTTACTTAGTTTTTACTATGTATTTTTGAAAAACTAAAAATTACTATCTTTTATAAAAACCTATCTGTGCTGCAATAGTTCTCAAACTTTTCCTTCCCTATTCTTGTTGTGAATGTCTTGATCCTTTTCCATCTCCATCTACATCACATTCTTATTACAACATGCTTTCTCAATCCTCCATACTGTAATCAACGTGTCACCAGTTGGCTTCACCCTTCTTCGTGTCTGCTATCACAAACGCATTGATTCCCCTGCACAAAATTTGATTTTCCAAAACATCTTCCATTTAGAAACTGCTGTAAGAGTCAACTGTCCATAAAGAAAGGTGTCCAAGTAGAGAAAAAGACCACATTTTTAATCTGAAAATTGAAAGTCCTGGCCATTTTTAGCATCTTTGTTCTTAAGCTGACACCATGTGCTACGAAGTGAGCTGAAGAAAAAATGTGTTGCTAGAATCTTGAGAAATTCCAGTCACTGATAGTAGAAACTGAAGTAATCAGGTTCCTAGGAGAGTTAGTACTGAATTTAAAACACTAGGAGGAGTTTTGTGCAACTTCAGCTCAGAAAACAAAATTAGTAAAAAAACAACTGCATAAAAATCCATGCAAGAAAAAATATAACTGTTCCTCTCCAGGAAACAAAAGAAGAACTCATTCTAGAAAAAAATAAATCACCCCACAGGGTAACAGAAAAGACACACACACACTCATACAAGGTGTAACAATGAGGTAAGGTACCAATTTATTCACATGTCTTTCTTACACATTCTTCATAGTGTGGAAAGCTAGGTAAATAGTATATTATAATGTTGTAACTGCACAGTTTTAAGAATACTTCCTATATATTTTCTACAAGAACTAGTATCTAGAGATGCAGTTTAGCAAGCACAGCTCTTTCCCAAAGTGTGTTCTGTCTTACCCTCAAGTTAAAAAACTTGTTCATGTACTCCAGGGTTTCTGATAAATCTTTATTACAGTGAATGCTGTCAAGTTTTTGTTCCAGTATACCATTGGTATAGTGGTATTTCAGTTCAGCATAAAAAAATAATCAGGACAGGGGTCTGCATGTTTTCAAGCAAGGTCAAAGAAAACCCCAGATATATGAAATTACCATTTCCTAACTAAAATGCCCATCACCACTACTACCATAGTATCTAAATTATATAACTACAGAAGCAGTACAAAGAAAGCAAAACAGTTATTTACATAATCATACTTAAACAGCTAATGGCATGGAAGTTGAAGTCTTTAAACTCCCTGCAACCTTAAACACCAAGTGCATAAAAATAAAATAAGCTACTGTAGAGATATTTGAAAACAGGCTGAGACACCAATCCTTGTTTCTATGACAAGCACCTACTAGAAATACTGCACACACCTGATAAGTTTTTAACTCCAAATGCATGCCTGAAAGAAATCAATTACCTAATTTTTTTCCCACCTTCTTATGATTACTGATAGAGACTGACTGATACCTATAGAGAATTTGAAGCCATATGGTATTTATTAAATTTTGCTTTTTTAAAAATCTTTCTTGTTGTAGTATGCAGAAATTTCTTTAAAACATGAAACATCTGAAATTAATGAAATGTAATGAAAATTAATAGAATCGCTAGCATGATCTTTCTTACCTACATGCCATTTTAAATGCTTTGAGTAGTTATTTCTCTCATACTATTGGTCAGATCTGATTTGATGGTCAGATCATATTTATCTGACCATCAAGTTAATGTACTACATTGAGAATTCCTCTACAGTGACTGAGTTTATGAAACTTACTTTAAAAAATTCAGTTAATGACGATGTTATTCGGTAAACTCCAACAGTATAATTGAAGACAAACTGATAAACCAATGTAGCTCTATTATGTTACAGTCATGAATGAACATAAACTTCAAAAATTACATTAGCTTCTGAAATACTGTTATGAATATGTCCTTAATACACTAAGAATGTTGCTAAGCTGCAGCTAATCCTAGAAGTTCTAGTCCATGGAAACTCTACTTTGGCTGCTTACTAACTTCATTTTAGTACAAATTGTGGTGGCTTATTATACCACTTGAGTAGATTTACTGATTTGAAAAAGTGCAGAATCATTACAGAAGGCGTGTGCTGTACAATGTGATAAATAAATCTCAGGCTGATGCTAACCGGTTTCTTCAAAATACAACTAATGTACTAATCCTCTTGCTTTTCTCACCCCTTTTTAGAATGTTTAGAATTCAACCCTGTAATAGGTGATATATGAGTGATTATATTGATCTTGTTAGAGGGCTGAATTCAGAGCTAGCAGCAGAACTGAGTCTCTTAAGCTCTAGACTCTAATAATATACACAAAATGAACATCTATTTCCATATAGCCATTTACTGTTTTGCATGTCCTAAGTGTTTCACTGACTTAAGCATAGAAAAAAAACCCTCAATATATCCAGTAGATGTTTCATTCCCTACATAATGTCTAGGTTAGAAAAACCAAAACAACTCTCAGGCATCCTGGCCCATGCAGTGAAGATCCTTGTCTAAGAGCTGAGAATCTTTAAATTCAGTACTGTTCTCCCACACTCTTTTTCATGATCTTTGATATGTCTTTTTGCCTTTTCAACCATTCAATCCTCTTCATCAACCTTCCTATCTCTGAAGTAGTACTTCCAGTAGTAAAGAAATGGCAATATACAGCACAAAATGAATGATTCACACATTTGTAGGACTGAAACTGTTGACTGTAACAATTGAGTTATTTTTGAGATATTTCCTACAGATATAAGATCTGGCTAATGTTTATGATCAATAAATCAATTCTCAAATACCTAATCATTTTAATTCAAATATTCCCTGATGAACAACAGACACTGACAGCAACTGTATCATTTACAAAAATTAGATTTTCAGTTTAAAAGCAAATAATGAGGAATAAGCTCATTGCCAAACAGCAGGTCACATAGTAAGTTATGCAGTGCCAAGCCACGGGAATGTTGACATGGCATCTTTTTAATTACACTAGCATTAATGAAAAGCAAGGAATAGTTCTATGCAACTTACTTTAGCATCTAGACTATCACTATGCTCTGGCATTTAGTTCAGATTTAGCTCAATAGTTTTTTTAATTAAGGTATTTAACTAACTAAATTAATGAAATCCAACTCACCATGAACAATTCTGTTCTTTAATTACTTCCTTACATTAGTCTTTTACTAGTAGAGGCTATACTATCCTAAAGCATCTTTAATAAACCAGATAGCAAAACAGCATTGAAAGCATTTTAACTAAATCACATCATGTTGCATTCAGAATAAATGTTCTGAAAGTGGTAGCTGAATAGCTTAATTATCTAGTGCTAGTATCTGTTTTTAGTCAGTATTCTACCAAAAAAGAAAATACAATCTTAAGCAAAAGTGAACACTACATAGATCTCTATTAATTTGAAAAACAAAAAAAAAAGGTTCAATAAAATGGAGTAACACATGTGGAAGAATGTGCAGTTATTTTCAGTAAGAATATATATAAAACAACTGCATTTCTGTGGTAATTGTCTACAGACAGAAGCATGGATCAGAAATGTAGTAAAAGCACATATCCCCAGCCCCACATCTGGAACATCCCCTGACCACCATGACCTTTCAAACAATCAAGAATGATCTCCTGGTGGCATTGGTTGAGCTCCCTCAGCATTCCTGTGTGCATTTTCCCTGAATCAATGGAAATCTGTATGTCATGTTTGTTTAAATCATCATAACCTGACACTCCTCCACAGAGGGAAAACTTTCCATGATCCACAAGTTTTCCACTGGTACCTGCAACATCTGAAGGAAGTTATTACCAATAAAAACCAAGGTGAAGAATGTACCTTGCCTTTGTCCTTTTCTACCAAATCTGCCCCAAATTTCACTTTCTAGAGAACTCATTTTCAATTACTCTCTGGACATTTCGAGTCCCTATTCTCCCTTCCACACATTTCTATTTTTAAATAATCCCCAGAGAGAGCATTGATAGCAACATATTTTTCACAGTGATCAGCTGCTCCCTTGTGACCTAACTCACTGCAGGGTATGCAAGACTGTGACATCACAATGGTTTTAGTCATACAGCTACAGTTTGATGTTTTGTTGATTCATCACAAATTAAACTACTTGCTTTTCTCATTTCCCATCTGTCTCACATACTGAAGAAGAAGTACAGAATGGAAATGAAAAGTGTAGAAAAGAACTGTAGTATGCAGCCAGAAGTGACTAATAGTACAAGCGAGGAGTAAAACTCTCCATATTTAAGGCATCATTAGCTGGAAAAAGGTATTTTTTCAACACTACAATGGTTTTATTTCAGATATTAAAAACAACAATATCAAAGAAAGCTGAATAGTACTAGAATACATTTGGGAATATTCCCTTCCCACCTTCCCCCAAACTCAAATACATGACACAATTGACATGTTAATAAATTTTGATAAAATTACCTAGTTAAACACATTAAGGAACTGAAACTTCTTAAAAGAACTGATGTATGTCTGAACCTATAACACTATGTTTTTACAGTGAGTATTACTACACTTATAAAATATTACTATTTTGAAATAACAACACCAGATACATCCTATATTTGCCACTTTTATAAGAGCATTGGCATGCCAATTAATTATTCCAGGGAATTACACTGATTTTAATGTCACATTTGTTATGTCAAAACACCTTCTAGTTCAAAAGATACTGTCTTCTACAGAAAAAACAGGCCTAACTACTGAGATTTCAAGTAATTGCAGTATTATTTATCTAATGATTACAGGCTTAATATATTTTATTTCGATGAGGTAAATGACTGTAAGGTGGTATCACCACTATTCTCTTATTAATTTAAAAACTGAATGGCATATTATCTCAAGTCATGAATAACTTGATGTTACTGACAGATTTTGGCTTGGTAGTTATATTCCATGATCAAGTAAGAGAGAATTAAAATAAGATCTGCTTTATAGGTCGGCACCTTCCATGACTGTAACAGAAAATTTTTCTGCTTCTAGAAAGACCTAGAAATTACCCAAGTTCCAAACACTGGGCTTTTGGTTCTAGTATGCTTCAAAAATTAAATCATGACAGACAGCAATTCACACATATATCTGTAAATTTCTTAAAGGAGAAATCCTTAATGACAGCTTTCTCATCAATAACTAATACAAAATAGGAAGCCCCTAGGGCTACATGGAAGATTGTCTGATCATAGTCAGCATTTTCAGAATAGTCAAAAATTCTATTAAAAATATGAGACAAATGAAACATTAAGAATTAGTACATGAAAGTATAATGTAAAGCTGTATGTAATATTTAGCAATACTATTTAGATGCTCTCCTATTTAGTACAACACAAAATGCATTTGAAAGAAAAATGGCAAAAGAGTATTTTTTTTCTCAGGATACCACAGAAATCTTAGATTCTTAATTGTCAGATGCATACGAAAATACCTTAAAAAATCCATAAATCTTAGGCAGCTTGGAATTTTCCAATAATGAAACTCTCGCAAAAAAAAAAGTAAAATGTGAGCATTCTGAAGAATTACTTTCCAGAAATATAAAAATACACAAATCTTATATATATAGGCTTAAATCTCATAACCTGAAAATTCCATCTCTCTCTTCAAAAGGTCACCATCAAAGATTAGTTTTGTCCATCTTTGTCCTCTCTAGAAAAAAGCAGGTCTGATTCCCAGGAATTCTGCACAGTAGCTTCCTACACCTATCTTTCCAAAACAAGTAACTTTAAGATCTTCAAGGGTGTATCAAAAAGAGAGATACTGAACACATAAGTTCAGGTCCAATGCACAAACAGCATTCTGTACTTATCTGATTAACAGTTATGTTTACGTGATGTAGACCTATTAAGTTGAGTGTTAAGTATTTAATTAAGCAGAAAAACGTCTCATTGACATTCTTCACTCTTCTTGGCAGATAAATGTGGCATAAATAACAGTATACCATCAAAGAGTGAATATTGTACATGGGTAAATTTATGGAAGAATATAATACATACTCCAGTAGCATATAAATAGCAGTTAAGTCCTAAAATTTAGTTAGATCTTGTAGTCCTCCACAAAAGAATTACATTTAATGCTAATATAGCTTTTTTCTTGGAAGCTTTCACTACTTCTGCCTGTTTCTTCACCCATTAAAAAAACTCTCCATTTTTAAACATCTTGTAATTTTCCACAACATTTCATTAACACTACATAAACCAACATTATTGCTTGTATTTGTTATTTAGTCATAGTTAGTGTATTGAGAAAAGAAAGACATCACTACAAAAAATAAACAGAAAGCATATGCGGTGTTTGCTTCAGAACTGGTATCTGGTAAATTATTCCAAACTACAGTTTTCAACTTACAGATATTAAACAAAAAGACAATCGTTTTGACTTCTTACACTAAATTGTAGTGTACTTGCTCTTACAATAAAACAGTATGAGAATAGAATCTGTTTACATTAAATGGAAAATTCTGAAAATAAATTTGCATATCAACAGCACTAATTAAAACAAAATAGGATTAAGCATTCAATGCCATGCCACAATGCATTACATTTTGTGGTAATTTAGTAGGAGGATAAATGTACAGCCCAATGGACTACACAGATTTTTTGCCAAACTTCTTGTTCTCTATTGTCCTTTCTTCAACATTGTACAGCCTCCAGAGTTGCCCCTGTTATCAGTAATTAAAGATGAATGTTTTATAGTCTTAGAGCAGTTTTCATCTATTCAGAAAACAAAGAGTGCCATATTAATGGAACATAGCAGATTACAAATAACTAATTTGTCCTTTTTGTTAAGGTAACTTATACTACAGCGACACTTCAACACCATCCCAAAGCCACACTTAGGAACTGAAAAGTGGTGTTAATCTAGTGTCAATCTACGTCTTAATTTAACAACCAGTGTTACAATTTTCAACTGTTAGCCGGGTCAAAATATTAAAACTGAAATGTAATCATCTGGAATTACAACTATTACTATTTAATGACATTATTTCTGTCTCATTCCAAGTCACTTGCTTATCCATATATTTCTACCTTTCACATGTAACAGGTCCTGAAATACTGACAGATTAGTGCCATGAAACAAATCTGTTACTCAGTTTTATTCATTACCTTTTAACAGTATACTGACAATGTATTTCCTAATTTTTCTAAACAATATGCATATCAGTACAGCTAGGGGTTTTTATGAAGATCCAGTACAGGTCAATTTATAAAAGAAGTTGGGATTTAAAAGCAATGTAAAGTGGTTACTAAATACTCTTTTTTATTAACTCTTTTTTTATTACAACTAATTCAATGTTTCTTTGTTTGCCCCAATGTTCTGAACTGCTAGACATCAAAGTCACTCATTTTAAGCACTTTGTCAGGGTTTTGGTACCTCAATTTTCAAAATTACTTTCATTTTTCCAAAGAGGTTCACCACTTCAAGAAAGAGAATCTCCCTAAATTCAACACTAGTTTACTGTGAAAAGAAAACCATGACAACTGTTTGTACTCTTGCTTTATTATTACATCCGGCCTGGTCACTATTGGAAATTCAGTCTATTATTGTTGCTAGGAGCCTGTTGCTATGCAACCTAAAAGGGTTATGCGGCACTTTCAGGCTGAGAAGCATTGAAAACACCACAGGCCCTCTCCTATGGCTCTAACCAGTTTATTTAAATAGATTAACACTCTCCTTAGTAAACCCCAATTCCAGGCATACCCTTAAAAAAAGTTACAATGACAGGTTTGAATACGGTAAATAAACACAAACTCCAAAAAATTACACAGAAGCAATACAGAACCTACACTGCACACTACAACAAAGCAGAGAGCAGTATTTCCTCTAATCCATAATTTAAATTAGCAAAGCTAAAATCTGTTAACTCCAAACCCTGTCAAATTCTAACCTTCACATACTAACCAGATAGTATAATGGAGTTGATAAACATGCTCTGCAAAGGTATTTTATAATAAACTTTTGACAGAACAATACATTTTCATACAATTTTCTCTAGATCATAAATGTGGAACTTAGAGGAAAAAAAAACAACTTAATTAACTCTGAAATGGCAGAATATTTCTTATTTATAATCTACATCAAAAGATGTCCAACAAACCTCTAAAGAGATTCCAAGTGAGTTCTAGTTTTGTGTCTTTGTGACCTTTACACATTCTATGTATTAGAGATTTATGTAAATCTCTATAGATTAATTTCTCTCAGCAATATTTCCGTAAATCTGCTGAAGAATGGCTAAGAAATGACATGAAAAATAACTGATTATTATGGCTTTTCTTTTTAATTATCTGAGGCAGTTCCTGTCTGCATCAAAGAACAAGTTGTTCCATGGCATCAGAATTAAGAAAGCAGCATTTCCTCCAACTTGGTCCTTTAAAGGGATCCATACAACACTATAGATTAGATTGTGAGGTTTTGCTGCCTGACTATCCAGTCAGGAGTGAATGGATAGGATAGAATGTTGGGAGTGAAAAGTAAGTTGCAAATGCCTCTTCTTCAATGGCAGCATCTATTGTTTCTTACCTTTTCAAGCTAATTATTTTGTTAGTATGTTTTTCTGAAACTTCTAATTATCTTTTGAATAAGACAGACAGGCATAACAGAAAAAAAACCCCAAAAACAAAAAAAACCAACAAACCAAATTTATTTTCCTAAAAGTACAAAATTTAAGAAATTAACACACTGTCCTAGTATTGGAAATGTTAAGATGTTAACATGTTAAGTATTGGAAATGTTAAGAAATGTTAAGATAAGTTATCTAGATGTAAAAGACAGTGCCACAAAATTGATTCCAGTAGTGATATAAGAAAATGCTAGGGTTTATCCTTTCCAAAATGCTTTGTACTACTTAGTGGCTGATGTTTTTTAGTGGAACCATGAAAACAATAACAAATATGAAGTGTGTTCTGAAGACAAAAATCTCAGATGATTGGGAGTAAACTAGCAAGTATCAGCAGAATGCATTCATGAATTCAAACTCTTCCAAGTACAACTTTTTTACTTTTCCAGAATTTTGAAGCTTGCAAAATCTATTTCAAAAGCAAAACTGAACTTTTCACCTGTCAGATAACACTCAAACAACAAAAAACCTGCATTAATCCCTGTATTTGAAGGATTTAGCCTGGAATAGTTAACAGCCACAAATCTAGTAGAGTCTAAAGGAAAATACCAGAATGAAACACATTCTAACCAAATCCATAAATCTAAAGAATTGCTGTGTATAACCACCATTGCTAGTTTACTTTTTATAATTTTATTAAAAAAGGATCACTGTAATATGTTACCCTAGACAGCATGACCTCAAAGATGGCAGAGTGCTTGGACAACACCAACAACTAGATACAGCTAGAGAAGTAATAGAAGAATGTCATGCTGTAAAAGTACCTAAGGTTCACAACTAAAAAGTAGGTACTGATTATCTAAATTAAATTCTGCAGTCAGCATTTTGTTAGAGCTTGTAACATACTTCTGTGTTTCCCAAGAATTTATTAGAGAAAAGGAGGACTTTGACAAAGAGAATGGATCCAAAGCTACATCCATCCACCATTTTTCATTAAATGTTCTTCTGTAAGTACATTTACTTTATTGTTACTGAACGAAATTAGATTTGCAGACATCAGTGTTTTTTTTACACAAAACATGCCCTGATGCCTTTAGTCCGGTGAGACACTCTGGTTGTCTTCTCTGACACTTCAGTAAAAGAAACTTGACCAGAATCTCACTATAATTAGCTTAAGGAGGAGCCTAAGATTCCTTCATCCTTTATTACAGAAGATAACTTGCTTGTAAACTGGCCATTTAGATTAACTGTACAAGCTGAACGTTCCCTTGGCTCTAGGAGACAATTCCACATTAGTAAGACTACTTATGAAGGTAATGTTTCTCCCATAAATCTAAAATTCTATTCTTAGAATAGAATTCACTACCACCACAATTAGAGCACACCAAATGCATGGTCCATACAACTGCTCCCCTGAGTTTACTGAAACAACAACAACAAGTATACCTCTTCCACCAAAACCCCCAAATGACTCAAGATCTTATTTTAAGATATTCTTCAAGCATTCCACTCCTCAATAACGGGTTATTTTCTACAGGGTCTGGAGATTTACCTGTTCTCATGTGGCCATTACAAGAAACAGATTCTGAATTTCTCAATTCAAGTTATTTCCAATTACATCAAACTGGCTAGAAGAATGTTCTTCCAAACATATTTTTAAGTATCAATTCCGTATATATTACCATGAAGCAGGCTAAAGCACATGGAGAGAAAGCTAGAGATTAGCAAACATGAAAGCAAAGTGGCTGTTGCCAAATAAAAAAATCAGGCAGTCCCTGAAAGCCAATCTCGGCACCTGTAGGCAATCCCTACAACCATGTCAGCACTGTGTGAAGCTTAGCAGACTAGTCATACCCCACTATCTCATGTAAATTGTTAAATATTAAACCACATCCATGCCAGGCATCCAATAACAACAGGGGAAAAAAAACCAAATAGCCAAACTGTGGATACTGAACTGCAGAGCTTAATAAGTAAAGGTAAGTGCCACAAAAATATGGAAAAAATAATTGCAATTGCAAAACATATGTAAGCAGATATCACTGTAACTAATGATGATATAATAGCAGCGAAAAAAAGAACTACATTTATAAACATGAAGGAAGGAAAAAATGCTGTCATAAAAAAACCTCAAGACTGGCACATACTTTAAATTAAAAGAAAGAAAGAGAAATGAACATTTACAAACTTAGAAATTTAGAAACCCATTTAAAGAAGGCTATCTCGTTATAAAATACTGCTTTATTTCCTAAAGATATCGTTTACCTTGCCCTACCATCTGAATTTTAAGTATATCTTTAGAAATCTGCTTAGCTTTGTAACTATGTATTTGAAGTACTGTAACTGTAACAAGAAAACTAATATTTCAATATGTTTACCATATTCTTTCTTTTTTTTAATTTAAGAAACTTATACTCAATTTAAGAGCAAATTCAGCAGCAGCAATTCTACAGGAAATATACAAGAAATGCATTATGTTGAAAGCAATGACAAAAAAACCTCTCACTACAAAAATGCTATTTTACCAAACATGTTTGAAATTTACTATCACACCATACAGCATTATTTAAGATATTAATTACAACTTTGTTTGCCTTCCTGTGTGACCCTTCCCAACACATTAGCTTTCACAAGCAGATATTTATTCACAAGACACTGTTACTACCAGTGTTGCTTTTGATGTCACATGAAATGAAATCTATTTTAACATTTAAAATACATACAAATCATACAAAAAAAACCCAAAAAAACCCACAAACAAACAAAAAAACAAAAACAAAAAAAAATCCTATCAAGCCAAACATACACAAAAAACCCTTCCACATGGCTTTTTGTTGACCTCACTGTAAAAGACACTCAGTTCCACAGCACATTCTGTTCGGCTTTTCCAACCTAAAAGTACCAAGCACCTGAAAAGATAGTGATTTAGCAAGCCACAGCTTGTATTTCCTGGATAGATACCAATATTTTATTTTTATTCCATGTGTGACTTAGAACAAACCATTTCAACTTATATTTTCAGCCAATAGGCATTTATTTATAAACAATATCCTAAAATTATTAAACCCTTTTTAGTCACCACTACCTTTCTCTCGAAGAAACAGTTCTCTAAGCTCTTAGCTAAGACTGACTGTAGAAAGCATTTGAAAACATGAAATTGTAAAATGAAAACATGCATAAGGATTCTTATTAGCTAGGTTTATCTACCATGGCTTTCTTGCCCTCAAATAAAAAACAATGAGTTAAAAAAAATTAGGTACAATGTAAAACCCAACTGAAGTAAAGAATAATGAAAAGCATACCAGCACACAGAAATGAAAATAAAAAATAATAAAAAAGTAAAAATTTAAGGGAAATTAATTAATTATAAAAAGGAAGAGGAAAGAATGACATTAATCAATGACAATGACTAGAACTGTACAACATGTGTATTTAACTAATCTCTATGTTTACAGTAATTGCACTTATACAAATTGAATATTGAGAAATTGAATATTGAGATTTGCACAATGGGATCCAAAGCATATTTGTTTTTTGTTTTCTGGCTTCTAATGTTACAAAACATTCCTAATGGAAATTTTCATATAATCTGACAAAAAGCTTGATGCTCAGGAAGTTCAAATAATATTACTTTCAAAAGTTAGTTTGACAAAAGGTGATGGTAACTGATTTTTATAATTATTTGGTAACTTTTTTAAATTTGGCTCCAGCCTACTGCACCTACAGAGAATAAAAAACCAATTCAAATATAAAGAATATTCAGCCACAGTATTTATGCAAGATTTATGTAATGAATAGCAGAAACTGAATTTGATTTCTAAGTCTTAAGATAAAGATATACAACTATACAACATACCATTTCATTGTTCTTCCATATTGCCAAGTAACAGTAAAAATAATATCAAACAGATATCACAAGCTATCTCATTTATAATATAGAAAATAGAAATATAAACTATGACACAACAACACTGAACACTAATTCTATAAATTTTGATATATGTTTATTTCCTTATTGCAGCTCGTTGTCTTGCCCACCAGGACTTCTACTACCTGAATTTCTTGCTATTCATTTTAATCACTGACTGAAAAGTCAAGCAAGACTTTACAGGAACATTCTGAAATACTAGCACATTAGAATAGAGGTACTTGAAAAAGGTACTGCCTATGTCAGGGTGTTAGATCGTTTAGGGCACTTTGAGTTTTACTATGCATTCATGTACTTTATTCAATCAGAAAAATTATTTTTCCTTGGAAAAAATTCACTGGAAACACTTTATGGAAATCCTACACCCCTCCTTAACTTAAATTCTCAAATTTGACAGAGGTAAGTTTAACATATTATGAATAAAATAAAAATACATTGTAAATAATGTATTTGCTTATCCAGGCTTAATCATTCCATTCAACTCAGCTTATTAGCTGATATGAAACATCTCCATTTAAATAAAGGAATTACTTTCTAATACTGCCATGATTATCAAGACTACATTTATCATAATTAGTAATGTATACATATGTTTTTGCCTATCCCTCAAGCAGTGCTAAATAAGAGTAAGAGAAATCAAAGTACATTAATTTTACTATGGATCTGAATGTCCCATCATAATAAATTCCAGCCAAAACAACCAAAAGACCCCCAAAGAGAACCACTTCAGTCAACAGAAGCATTGTTTATCAATCTATTTTTTCTGATTTCACCAATAATAGTTACTGCAATACATACTTCCTTAGTTCCTTGCTCTTGATCTCTATCATTGCTAATAATTTTACATCTGTAGCTATATGATAAAGCAAATACTTTTTTTAAAACAAACATCTCTTTACATACACTCAAAAATGATCATGCGTCCTTCTGAAATCCTTTTTTTTGGACATAGTCCAGTTCTTATCAAAGTGAACAGAGATATAGTCAAGTTACACGGAAAATATTTTAGATACCCTCATTACAAAAAAGATTGATACCCTCTTCAGATTGCTGGCTGTTATGTACCACTTACAAATCACCAGGCAGTAAGCCAAATATAGAATGTTTCATCAACACCCCTGAACTTGTTTCAACAAAGAAAGGAAATTATCCAGTTTATTTTAAAATTCTGAATAATTTCCAATAAAAATGTCATTTGCAGTTCTTCCACTTTCAGTTTATTCTTTTCTTTTGCTACAACAAAAGAATTAAAAGCTGCAAATTAAGACTTTGATATATACACAATAATGTCCACAGAATCAGCAACTGGGATTTGGTTTTGCCAGGTATTCAACCAAGGTCGCTCCTTCTTTCTTAAAACCCTTTGTTCATCATTGTCTTTTCCTTGAGAGACCTAAAAAATTTTGGTTTCTTGCTACTGCTTTTATTTTTTCCCTTGGCAGGAGTCCAGTGAAAAGTCTCATGGTTTCAATCTAAAATATTGTATAAATAAATGTGAGGAGACCAGTCTATGTCGAGACCTAAGTTTGCAGAATCCATAGAATGAAGTGTCGGACCAACATAACAAAAGTTATTACAGAAAACCAAAGAAAAAAGGAACCCAAGAGTTGTGCTGTTAGGGAGATCATCTCCTGGGCACCCAATCCAGATCTCTGTGATACATGTCAAGAGGACAACTTTGTGACTCTAGCTCTATCCCTCCATTTTTACTTCCAGATGTGAAGATTTAAATACAGTCCTAGGAAACTGAACTGGCCAACAAGACTAGAAGTCAAACTAGATCACGTCTAGGAACTTCTGCTGTAGAGCAAGAATCCCAAGTAAAATTATAGTATAGCTTGGGCTGCCATAGATATCAGGAGCTGCCAAGTCCAACTTCCCTCCCAAAGCAGGTTCAGATTTGACATTAGACCACCTCCCCAGGGCTTTATCTAGTCAGAGGCTGAAAATCTCCATAGATGGAAATGGCAAAACCTCACTTAGTCCAAGGTGCATTGCTGGGCTGTCCTCATGGGGAAAAAGGGTCTCCTTGTGTCTAATCTAATCCTCTTGTGATTGTCTCTCATCCTTTCACCACACACTTCCATAGGAAGCGCACTTTCAGGGAAGGCTGCTGTTGGGACCCCTGTAACTCTCTCTTTCTAGATCCATGTCCTTCAGTACCTATTCAGAGATGTGCACTCTAGTTCCTGACCTTCTTAGTGGCCCTTTGCACTTACTCCAACCAACATCTTTCCCATAATTGCAGAAGAGTGATAGAAAGCAAGAAATGCCTGTGAATATTGTATAAATATATAGAGATGTGGATAAACATTTATCTCAATTCCCTGCCTATACTCATGTCCACACACCCCAAGAGACATCTTTCCTACAGCACAGGCACACTGCTTGCACATGTTCAGCTACCTGGCAACCATGGACCTCAGGGTCTAATCCAGCCTGTAGTCTCAGACACTCGGTCCCCAGCCTGCAATCCGCAGCTACAGGTCTGTGAAGTCCTAAAGAGCTTCACAGGACTAGCATTTCTGTCTCTTTTGTCCAGAAGATTCTTGTAGAAGCAGGTTAAAAGAGTATTTTTTTTCAGTGACCGCTTTTGTTCTAGATTTCACTAAGACGAGTATGTTTATAATAGGTAATCTGTATGTTTGCTGTAAGAAAAGACAAGCTTTCTAACACCCTGTGAAGGATGACTAGCAGGTTATTTGAGACAATATGCTCAATACAGAAATGACATACCAGTCAGTGATGTAAAAACCACCAGTTTTACCGTTTGCTCTGACACAAGTAACTCCATTTGACAAGCTGAACCATCTAGATTAAAATAAAATGTCTTGCTAGATGATTCTTATTCCTATGGAAGTATCTTCCACATTTCTTTTACTCTTAAATGAAAAATACCCCAAACAAACAACCAAATATAAAACCCCAATCAACCAAACCAACCGCAAACTGCACACCATACTACACTGAGTACCCTAAGCATCTCCTGTTCCTTTGGTTTTACTGACGCCTTAAAGATCTATAAATGAGCAATACGCCTTTGAGACAATATTAGTATAGGAGGTAACATAAAGGCTGGTCTTTATTGGAGGCCTGCAAGGGGCAGGTATGTAAAAACGCCAATCCCGCACAGGGTGAATACAGTTTTACAGGTTTAGCAAATTAGTAGAATTGAAAAGAATCTCTATTTAGAAGCACAAGTGTTGAGGTAATTCCCTCTGGTTCTACCCTTTACTCGATTCTCCCCCCAGCTTAGATAGGAACTAAACTTTATTTATGAAGATGTGTCTCCAAGAGCTGTTTTGACCCTTGGCTCCCAAAGAGAACCAAGACAAGATACGGGCCTTCAACCCCTGGGGCTTGGAGCTTCAGGAATTTGTTTTGTCTTTCTGTCTATCAGGGTAGAGAAAAGTACTGGAGCTAGCTAGGAACTATATAACTACACAACAGTAATCTAAATATAGTCAAAAATATATATATAAGGAGGAAACAAGAAAGCAAAACTCATTGTGGCATCATTACAGTAAACTTTACCATTTCCATACTAGCAAGTTAAATCCTGTAACTAGAGCACATAAAATGCTTTTGAATCAGTCTATGGAAGACAGAAGTACTTCATGTGGAATGAACATATTTTTAAAAATGAAATCTAAATATTAGTCAAAGAGAACAGATCAATGGGAAGTCAGAAGCATAGCAATAAAACAAATTTATACTTGTGACCATGCAGTTTGTTTTATGGAGATGACACATGTAATTTTATTAGAGGACGTAACACATTATGAATCAACATCTCAATTCCCACTATTAACACACAATTACATCTTCAAGCCATTTTTAAGGGCCGAAACCTGTTGCTTTCCCTTTCTTATACTACAAACTCTGGGACAAGTACTAAAGCATTTCTGACCAAAACTTACACACACATACACAGCTTTCTTTATCACAGATGACAAAAACATAACTTCTATTTTCCTATCAGCCAGATCCACCTGTTTTTCTGACTTGGACATTTTATCTTTTCCCATTTTATAACATATGGGAAGAAAATGCTCGTAGTTTTTCAAAATATTAATTATTTGTAAGTACAGGAAAAAAAATTAACTACTAGCTCCAGTTTAACCCTTTTTTCAGTAGGCTACAGATGGACGGTCTGTTGATGTTTAGCTCTCAAGAAATTCAGCTGTGTATGAAGAGTTACCATCCTTGGATCATACCATGTAACAGAAAATACAACTATGCTGACACAAGAACTTCTGAATATCTCAAACTTACATCTGTGTTTAGAACACATGCCATTAAAAGCTTCTGAGACTTACAGCACTGAGTTGTTACAAGTCTTAGCCAAATAATCTAGTATTTTATCCTGAAATCAAGCAGTGGGTGCCCTTATATGTCAATCTTTCACATGGAAAGTAATCCTAAAACTTCTCTTCATCTCAGTTGCCTGAAATATGTTTGTGACAAGCAAACTTGTAACCAGTGTTTTGAGACTGCATTAAGAATCCATCTTCATCAGGTCATGAACGTTGGTCACTGCACTGAAATCATGATCCTGTGTCCAGCTCTTCCCTGAATTCAAGAAATGTCAGTTTCTTCAGAATTCAATAAGGAGAAATCAATAGTAAAGTAGGCTAAAGGAGTGAAGATACTGAAGACCTTCAAGCCCTATTAAGGACAGGAAATTTGACTCAGTGCCCCTTATCAAGATCATGGCAGGAAATTTTAAGATCTGGAATTTGAATCTGCCTCCACAGGAAGTATGGTACAAAACAGTAACATAAAGTCTGGATATTCCAGACCACACAAGTTCATAAGTTTATAGTGTTTGTCAACTGACCATCTGAATGACCTGAAACAACAGCAGTAAAAAACTGCTACACGAAACAGATACAACTGAATCAGTGTAAACCCATAACTTTTAAAACACTGGAAGGTCTGTTTCATAAGACAGAATAATTACTTACATGATAAATTGTGCTATTGCTTTGCAGGACCATGTCTAATTCTGAGTTTACTGCAAAGAAACCTTTCCTCAGCGTGACTTAAATTTGTTAGCAAAGGGTACTTCGGAGACAAAACCTAAATTCTGTGAACTAGCCTGAGGTTTGCAAAACCCTAAGCCATTCTCATCTCCACACCACCACAGAGCCAGCATGCTGAACTCTCTATACATTTACTTGCTCACTACTGTTCCATGCAATACCCTCTCAGGACTGTGCTCCTTACCCTAGAAAGGAGTTTCAAAGTTAGAGAAAGCCAGAGCAACTCAGGACAACCTTCCATCAGAAAGCACTTGGAAAGAGACAATGAAGAGCTGTGTTCTCATCTTAATTGCCTCACTTCACTCTTGCCTCACTTCAAAATCAAGACTTGCAGCTCAAAAGTTTTTCCACAAATTAAGGGAATGAAGCTATATTTCTGTCCTACTTACCTCCACTTATTATTAAATAATAATTATATTAAATTACATTAAATCTGTGGTTTAACACTAAGCAGGTTCTATTCTCTAAAGAACTATAACGATGATGTAGCTCACAGAAGAGTTTCCGTGTTTTTTTCAGAAAGTCTAATGAATAAACTTCCTAGAAGTTACAGGGAATTGCTATTAATATTACTCAGTTTCAACTCTGAGGAATTAGAAACACCCTGGATTCTACACTTTTCCATTTACTAAATCTGACAGGAAAACAATACAATGAATATGGAAGAGTTATTTATCAATTCCTCTGCAAACTGCAACTCAGTTGAATTGATTTAACATAGAGTGGACAAAACAAAATAGGAGTAAACTAAAGCTAAAGACAAATACAAATGTTGATATGATAGTTCAACCTGTCAAGCTTAGCTACCACAGTGTGTCAACTCACATCATAGCTAACAGTCAATTTGATAAATCAGCTACTATACAGGTAGCTCAACTGCTCCTCACTATCCAAGGCTCATGTAACTTTGAAAACAGCTGGACTTTCCTATAGAAGTAATCGAAATAATTTACATGCATTGTAATAGTTTTCAAGTAATGTATTTTATAAATGACTGTTATAGTCTCTTGAACTATATAAACAACACCTTTCTATAACTTAACTGTAAAATGCATATCAGATAATCATTAAATTAGTCCAGATTTTTCCATCAGAAATTTTGAGACAATTTAGTTTTTAAATGGCAATTATGCAACAACTATTTTTCTTAAAAACATTGAAAAGGAAGAATAGGAGTTTAATTAAAGAAAGTAGTTCTAAAGAAAGGTTATTTTTTTTTATTGTATCTTCTAAATTCTTTGGGATACAAAGTAATTAACACTGACTTCCAATAATGAACACAATATATAAAATATTAACTAGAAAGACAAATTAACAATCCTTTGTGTATAGCCACATGTCCTTCCTAATGGAAGAACTACAATGTGCATCTCATCAGCAAAAACAAGAGGTAGGAAACATTTACTCTTCCTTCATTAAGTCTGTAACTCTATTGTATCTACTCTCAAGCCACAGAACAATAAGGAGGTAAGAATACAGCAGGTATATTACTAGGAAAATAAAACAGTTAGGATGGAGAATTTTGAATACTTTTTGCAGCAGTTAAATAGAAAATAAGTCTTCAAATTCATGAGACATTAAATGTAAGACAGAAATCCTGACATTGATCACTGCTTCCAAAGGCATGAGAACTACACCTATTTTGGGGTTTTTTTTGCTTTCCCCATACCAAAAATGAATAGATTAAGTCCTCTTTAGATAATGCTAGTTACTTTTTACCATTCAACTCTGTTAGTTTCACTGCTAATTTCATTCCCAGCTCTCTGCAGTGCCGAATGCTACCATGATGCAAGGAAGAAAAAGCTCAAGTGATAAGACTAATTTTCTTAAGATGATGCCACACAGTACAACAGCAACATTTCAAAATGCTTTGTGGATAATCTGCAAGAGATCACACCAAAAGACAACAGTACAAATTGACAGTCCTAGTCATCTAATGCACTAGGAAAGGAAACTTCAGAAATTCAATAAACCTCCAATATCATTGTCAGATTAGAGAGATACATAAGCAAGACTGCTTGCCATCCTCCCTTCTTCCCACCCCAGATTTAGGAACTTTTGGGGAGAGGGGAAGAAAATCAGACCAAAGGTATTAGAAAATCACCTGAAAATTTAGCAGACATAAACTGGACAATTCACTGGAGCCAAAAATGTATTTTTAATAAATAAATAGCTATCTATAACCTTAATAACTGTCTTGCAAATAGTTCTGTCACAGAATCTTATTATGCTATTAAAGTTGCTTATAAAGGATGTACAGTTAGCAGCACATAAAAAAGTAATCAGACAAAAAAACCCCAAAACCCCAGAACACCTTAACTGAGGAAGAATAGTCTGAGTCAATGGCACCTGCAAACTGACATACTGCACCTTTTAACAGACATGCCTCTTTCTATTTCTACTTTGCAATGTTGCATGATTTAACTACACTGTTTCAGAGTTTAGAAAATAATCCCTGAGGTGGTATGTAAGAGAAGGCATAGTTAGATTAAATATAATGAGAATGTAGAAGAGAGAATCTACTTACTTGGTACATTAACAGCAAACACGACTTGAGTCATTAGTTGCAGCAGCAGCATCCAAAGCCTGAACAAAATCTAAATACATGGTTCTTGCCTTAAAGACCTTATAAACTTACTTGAAATCAGTCTTCAAAAAGAAGAAATGAAATAACTAAATATATTGTTTACTCAGTGATGATCTAAGAAGCTGAGATGGACTCAACATACTGGGTCTATAAGTGAATGAAATGACCTTTAAAATAGTGTTAAATTGCTCTTTCCTCTCTTTGATGAATAAATAAAATCATAAATACTGTAAGTATACTTCAGTTATTCATGTACAATATTTGGCATTCTCATAGCATTGCTGTGAATGTCATGCAAGAATTTAAAGAAGACAGGTTAGAAATAAATTAGATATTCAAAGAGGAAGTCTAAATTGCTAGAAATTAACCTACCAAGTCTCACTAAAATTTGTATTGTAAAATTTGTATTGGAAATTTCTTTATCAAACAGAACTTACAATATATTCCACCCACTACCTCTTGATTTTAGGAAGTTCCTAACTAACCAAACACCTTATAATAGTGGAACAGGTAGAACAACTAAATTGTTTGCAACAGTGTCCAAAATGAAGCAATTTAAGGTGTACTACCCTAGCTACACTCTGCGTCTTTTCGCATGTTTCCAAAAGGAAATTACTCGACATCATTAATCACCTACACAGAGGGAAAAATATTAACTTATTAATTTTATAGGGTATGATAAAAAAATAGATATTACTAAACTACAATTAAGTTACTACAATTAATTTCTAATTTGACAGGTTCGTATATCCATAGAGAATTTTTCTGAATGAAACTTAGTGGAACTTATAAATATGTAGAGGCAGCGGCTGGTTTAGGCACTATTTTGCTTTTTTGTTGGGTTTTTGTTTGTTTGTTTTGTAGGTTTTGTTTTTTGATTGTTGTTGTTGTTGTTTCTTTGGGGTTTTTTTTAGGGGGTAGGGTGTGAGGGGGAGGTGGGTTGGTGGCTTTCTTTCCCAGAACTACTGATTGAAGGAGAAAAGCATCCTGTCCTTTTTGCAATTCATAAGTACATACCCTTTCATGCCCACCTCAGTTTCATCTAGGAAGAGCTTCAGTGAGAAAGGAAAAAAATTGTATATACAGCAATATATTTTTTAAAAAGAGTTCACATATGAGCAAATTGGCTATATAATATGTGAACATAGACTTATAAATGAAAAATATAACATACAATAAAGGTCACTCCAAAATGCATCTATGCCTCACATAAATTCATGTAGTACTTCAATAAGTATACAGCTTATATAATTTTAGCTATATGTTAAACAGACATAATTTACATATAAATATGTTTTCTTTTGATGAACAGAAATTGAGTTTTAAGTGTGTGAATCTACATACACAGACATAATCCGATTCAGAACAGCCAATTTACTCTATGATTTTTAACATAATATTGTCAAAACAGTAGGTTTGCTATATTGCACTGCACAGAAAAGAAAAGTGTAAAAATTTCAGTAATGTTTATTCAAGTCTTATATGCCTTATCAATGCATTTCAATGAACAAACTTTTAGGATTTTCTCTCCTTTTTGTATTTCAAATAGCACAGCACCCTCTGGTGCATCCGCTAGAAAAAGAAAACAACTAACAATAAACACCAGTCATTGTGATAAAAAAGTCAACATAAAAAGAAGAAAAAAGGAGTCCTTAGAAACAAAAATATAGAAAAATTATTAGAAAACTAACTTCAATTTCATTCTTCCCTATTAAAATCTTTTGTAATTGAGATAATTATAACTACTGAATAAAAAATTTTAGAAGAAACCTGCAGATATGCTAAGACAGCGAGGTGCCAGAAAAATAAAATTAAACATACATTTGTTTCACACTAATGTTGTGTTCTTACTAGTAATTCATTTGTATTAAAAAATATTCCAAAAAGAAATAATCTTTAAGTAGAAAAGATAAGGCAGTGAAACAAAATGTTACACCAAGCAATATATCTGCTCTTGGTCTTGCAAGAGTAATGTTTACTAGGTCTACAGCTATCCACACACTCAAATTGCTGAATTTCACACCAAAATACTCACATCTCCTTTCAAAGTCCAATGAGAAAACAAAAAATTAAAATTATTGTATTATATGAAATATTTAAAACTCTGCTGACATTTTAAGTATTAAAGCATAAAGTCTAGTATGACACATCAAACTATTAAAATACACCTAGTTACTAGGAAAATAATTTCCTACAAAAGTACATTTTTCTAATCACAGAAGTGGAGATCACCATCTGCTTTAGGAAGCTCTTTTGTAAACCTCTGGAAGAAGGCACAAGGAATGAAAGTGACACCTGTTTAAATCAGCCATCTGTCCCTAACAAACTAGATTTAGCCAAATCTAAAAATCAAAATCTCAGATGAGAGAAAAGAGAAGTATTGTTTTGATTGACAACCAACTGTAGGCAAAATACATAGACAATAAACTTGTGGCTAATTGAAATAAAAGGTGTTAAACTTCAGTTATTCATTTTAAAAGCCTCATTAAGTTTTCAGCCCTAATTTTTGGCCAAAAGAAAAAAAAAACCAAAAAAAATTTTCATTGATAAATTCAAAACATTCTTCTTTTTGTATTCTAGTACATAAATTTAACAATTTTGCTCAATTTTGAAATGGAATTCCAACTACAAGGATACTAAATTGCCACTGAAAGCTTATTTTTTATTTGTATTGTAGAGCATTCATATGTCTTTCCAACTGACAATGATTTTAAAAAATATTTTAATAGTCATATATATTTTTAAAGCCTATTCATTTTTTAAGCATTCTGCATGACACATACCTGCAGGTGGTAAGCTGTTGAAGACTGCATGTAAAAAATAAAACTTATACAGAATATTTTCAGAGGGAAGAAAGCCTTTCAAATTAAAGCATGAAAATGAGAAAAATTAACTACAACACTAAAAGGAACTACAATGATAAACTACTATTGCATTATAGCCACTGGCTTATGTTTCAAGTAAGAGAAGCAAACAAAAGCAGCTGGACTTCTCAAAAGTTTAGTGAATGGAAATAATGTGCAACATTTATTTCTCTAGGCAGTTTTTGATTAACAATACCCTGTCAGGAAGGAACAAGAAATGGGATAGTGCTAACAAAGCTGAACCTAATTATCTAATAAAGCATCATGTCTTTAAAATCTTCAACAGCTTTTGACAGTATATTTGACACTGATTTCTTTTACCTACACTATCTTACTGAAAGGATTTCTTCAAAGTAGCCTAATGAAGGTTAGTTGACTAGTAGCACAATAGAGCAGCTGATCCTTACTGTTTTGTTTGGATATGTTGAAACAAAACTAGATAGTCACACTCTGTAAGTCATGAAAACCTATACATTTAAAATAAATAAATAAATAAATAAATAAATAAATATCACAAGCCATGTCATTTTTAAACACTAGTTAGCATTACAAACACCAACTATTTTGTTAGCTGTGGTCATTAGGGAATCAGAATGTATAATGCAGATGTCGTCTGTGATCACTGCAGTATCTCAGAGAGAATAAAAAGTCAATACTTTTCTCAGTGCAGTCCATAATATTAAAAGCAGTGATTACACCTTCTTTATTATTTTCCAAATTGTAGTCACTGGCAAAGGAACATGCAGCCAAATAGCACTACAAAGGTCATTGGTTTTAGACAAAAACATGTGCTTTTAATATGATTTTTCAGAAACACCTGTATACATCACCCAGAAGAATTAGAACAGAAACTTTGTCTCACACACAGGCACACACTTTCCTTTGCTACCCAGTGGCCTGGATATATGTTCTGCAAAGACAGATTTCAATACCCAGGAATAATCCCATCCTGAGCAGTATTCTGTCCTGCTCTAAGAGAGCTTCTCAAGAAAGGTATGGCGCAGAACTGACATCTTTTCAACAACAACAGATGCCAGGAATTATTTCAAAACCAATTAATCACAGAAACTAACAACAAATTCATGAAGACTTAGATGTGCCATATAATTGATACCCTACTAGAACTCACACTGAAAATTCTTAGTGTATTTAGAACTTATTTACACCAGGGCCTACAAAATTAGCACACAGTGGCTTCATCTTGGAGTAAAAAAATTAAAAGATGACGATGTAGGGGCTTTTGGTCATTATCTAAAATAATTTATTTTCTAAGTTCTTGTGAACTATGAAATATTAAAACACATTTTAAAAAAGATCCAATATGTCTTGCCCTGAGGAAAATCAGTATCAAACAATGCACTAACCACTTAGCAGATCTTTTAGTTAATACCTGCTTGAAAAAATTGCCCCAGTCACTCTCATTGGTAGTTCCAATGTGAGACAACTCCTGTATCTTACACTGGATATCTAAGGATATAAAAATGGAAAAGGTGTATGCACAATTACATGTAGGGTTTAGATTAAAAACAAGAGCATTATTTTTCCTAATTATATTACTAAATAAATAAGGAAATAAATAAGTCACCACTTCATATCTACCAAAACAACACATGATTTGACAAGTCAAAGGGGAGAGTGGAAGTGGGTATGGAAATGTTAAGATGTTAAATGTTTCATTGGCATAAAAGATGCCAAAAATTCACTTCATCCAAAGAATTTAAAAAGTATATGAAGTATGATTTGACATCAATGACGACACAAATCTTTAGACCTTAATAAGCAGTCACAAAATGGATGAAGAAAGCAAGCATTTTGGATTAGAACTAAGAAGGAAGTCATACTCATTAATAACATGAGTCCTCCTACATCTCTTTGAGGGGTAAATAGCTGCCCCTTCCCTCTTTCACAAAAGTACTCCTGAAAAGCAGTACCACTAAGAAAATCACACAGACTTCTTTTTCATACTGTTTTTTCCTCCTTTCTTTGCTGCTTAGCACTGAAACCCACAGTCAGTGTCTTGAATTTCCTTCATCGTGGAGAGTTTAAGGAAACAAATGGATTCGCTCAACATGAACATAACTCACTGTGCAATAAACTAGACCTACACAGGCACTGTTCCATGCTACACTGTCACTATGAAAGCATAATTTAAAAACAATTCCCTGCACAACGAGTACAATAAGAAAAAAACCCAACCTGCTACTCTATTTATGTATTAGCGGGGGTATTGAATAAACAAAACCCCACTTCCCAATACAAAGAAAATATAGCTTACGCAAAACCAAACTGCAATATTAATTATGAATAAAAGAAAAAATTACACAGAGAAAGTACAAAAAATAAAAGGGGGTTGATATGATCGATAGTACGAGAGTATCATTAAAAGATGTAGCAAGTTCACAAAAACCTGCAACATTTAGTCATTTAGTAGTCAAATCAAATCAGAACAAGGCCCCTCTAAGTGAAACGGGGAAATCAACCCCTGCTCTTGCTGTCCTACAGGATCCGTCTCCGACTGCATCTTTCCTCTCGACCCTACGCCTTTTTTCAGGTTTAAAGCCATTAACCTTTGACTGCGGCCGCAGCGCATTCCCTGATTTCTCCATTTCCCGACCCGTACAAACGAGACCCAACTCAGACGCACACCCACCGCATCCCAGCGATTGTCCTGGAGGTCCCGCAGCGTGCCTGCGTCCCCGGCATCGCCCAGCCTTTCCTCCTCCTCGGCCCGCACGGCGGCTGGCCCCGCTCCCCGCCCGACACCCCCGTCTATGCCCGCCGCCCCTCTCCCCCCGACCGCACAGCGCTCCCGAGAGGGCCCCGGGGGTTCGGCGGGGAGCTCCGCGTCCCCTGGCCGCCCCGCGAACACGGGCGCAGCCCGAGGGCGCAGCCCGGGCCCGGATGCCTCAGGGAGAAGGAGGAGGGAGGGCCGGGGTGCGCCCGCCGAGCGCATTCACCTGTGCCGGGGCGGGCTGCGGCGGCGCTCCCGCTGTCGCTGCTGCTGCTGGCGGCGGCTGCGGTTGTTGTTGTTGTTGTTGTGGTGGGTGACGGTGAGGCAGGGGGTGCGGAGCAGCGGCAGGAGGAGGAGGAGCAGGAGCGGGAGCGGAGCGGCTGTTGTTGATGGGTAACAGTCGCCAGGACTACGGTGACTATGGCGCTCGACTCACAAGGCAACGGTTGCTATAACTCACAAAAGGAGAGCGGGAGCGGGAGGGAGGGACCGACGGGCGGACGGAGGGAGGCGGGGGCGGCGGCGCGGCCGAGCGCCCCGGAAGGGGCGGGGCCTGCGGTAACGGCTGGCGCGGGGCGGCTTTCCCGGCGCCCCGGCCCGGGGCACGCGCCCGCCCGGTTCTCGGCCGGCGCGGGGGGAGCGCGCACGGTGGGCCCGGCGCCGTGCGGGGCGCGCGGCGACCGCGCGAAGCCCGGCGGGGGGGTGTGGCCGCGCGGGGGCCGCCTTACGCCACTTCCGGCAGGGGGCCGGGCAGGAGGGGCTCGGCGGCCGCCGTCCCTCCCGCCTCAAGATGGCGGCGGACAGGCTGCTCCCCCACCGCCCGTGGCCCGCGCTGCCATTTTCGAGGGGGGAGGAGGAGGAGGAGTGGGTCGCCGGCGACAAGTGGCGATGGAAAGGGAAGCGCTGCCGCCGCTATGCTTGTCGTTTTTCCTGTCCCACCGTCTCGCCGGTGGCCTCGTGTCAACCCTGCCGACCCCGAACTTGTGCGGGGCCCGAGCCAAGGCCCCGGAGTGCCCGGTGGCCGCTCTCAGCCCACGTGGCTTTCTGGCCGAGTGGGTGCGTTGGGCCCTTGTCCCAGCTGGCGCACCGACTCACAGAATCCATTAGGTTGGAAAAGACCTCTGAGGTCGCCGATTCTAATCCGTGACCAAACACCACTATGTCACCTAGACACTGCACTGAGTGCCACGTCCAGTCTTTCCTTAAACACTTCCAGGGAGGTTAGCACTAAATGAGGTTACGGGATGCTCGCCTGACAGGCTGTGTCTGTTCCTTCCAGGTGTATAGAGAGTCACAGGGTTGGAAGGGACCTCTGGAGATCATCTAGTCCAACCCTACCCCCGCCCCGTGCCAAGGCAGGGTCATCCAGAGCTGGTTGCACGGGAACGTGTCCACGTGGGTTTTGAATGTCTTCCGAGAGGGGATATCCAGGACCTCGGTGGGCGGCCTGTCCCAGTGCTTGCCAAACTCAGGAAGTTCCTTCAGTGGGTATGTATATGTTGAAGCTATGTATAGTGGCCCTACGTCTGCAGGCTGCTACTGTGTCTCCCGGTGGTCCCTGTGCATCGCCATCTGCAGCCTGTTACTAACCAGAAATGTATCTCTGAAGCTTTATACACAGTGGCAGCAGTCTGTGTTGCCAGTAATGCTATAATCCATGTAAACCGTGGAGTTCCCCCTTTATCTATGTACTGGTCTGTGTCCTCACATGTTCTACCAACCTATGGTTTACCAGTCCCATCTTTTTAATACCTCCTGCTAAGAGCACCTGACATTTGTGTGGAATGGTCTACAACCAATTCTACTCCACTTGTCCCTACAGAAAAAAATTGAAATTGCTCTTACATTAGTAGATTCACTCTGATTTTCAGGGCCCTGTGCAACCATCTTAAGCTATGGCAACTATTTACTAAAAAATACTGGGAATTAGGGTTAAGTGTATACAAATAAGATCTTGATTGACAGAGATTTAAATCCATAACAGAACAATCTTGAATTAATAAAACTGTTTAAAGCCCTTCTACAGCTGAAGCTATGTCTTAATATTTCTGCTGTGGAACCTGATTTTTGAGAGATGGTAAACTAGTAACTTCAGCTGAGATCTTCAACCTCATTGGATGTCTGGGTGTTTTAAGAGGTCACCCTCACATGACTAACCTTTTCAAAAACATGAAAATGAGACACAACTATAAGCAATCTAATTTAATAAAAATATATAGCAATGCATTCAATTAAAGGTAAAAGATGTTTTGATAAATATCTTTCATTCTATCTAGCAAATACAGATGCTTTAATTTAGCTTGTACTTGGAAAGCTTTTATGATTTGTGTTTCATACATTTTTAAATTTCATATGAACAAGGTTCATACTATTTGGTTTGGTGGAAAACCAAACAGAGGTGTCAGATACTGAGTAGTTTTACCAGAAAACTGTTGCTAAAGCGATGTGACCTAATTCCATGGTAAAGCTTTAGCAACATTCATGTCATCTATGTTGCTAAAGAAAGCATTGATGTTAAGTATTTTAATTCTGGATATTTTCTGTTGTGTCAATTGTCACTTGCATTGTTATGTGCTTGGCAACCTTAGTAGGGTGAACTGTGGTGAATGTGTAAAGTTGGAGGATAAAAGCATTGGGCTGTTGATTTTCTTCCTGAAATCATGGAACTTTATGTGTCTATATGTGTGGAAAGAGCAAATCAGGGCCTTGGCAGAAATTTAAAATATCTTATAAATATCACTATACATCTTCCCTGGGCCAGTATATTAGTGAATATTTGAATTTATGGCAACATTTCAGTCTATAGGAAAATGATCAATTTCTTTGTTAAAGGGAAGTGTATACTTTCAAATAAAATAAATTTCAAATAAATTTCTGCAAATTTGTATCCTAGCATTTTATCAATTTGATCTTTATCAAAGACTTCATTTTTTATGAAGACTTTTTTTTAAATTTATACAACAGTTATTCGCTGCAAGACAATCCCTAAAACATTCAGTCCCTTCATAGAATTTTTGTAACTAATGACATTAAACAACCTGCCAAATTTAAATATGAAAGCAGTGTTGATTAAAAGTGGTTGTGTTGCTCAAAGCCTTGTGTTTTATGTTTAGATGCAGAATATGCTGCATAGTAAAGTAATTTTATACCTTTTTACATGGATAAGGAACAATCAGAATGTAATGAATGTTTTTTACTAAAAGATGGTTGGACAGAAGTTGCTTGTGTACCTTGAAAATTATCACTTTCTGTTGCCAGATTCAAATCTTCAACACCTCTGAAAAAATAACTGGTGTCATATGCAGGAATTTCTACTGCAATCTTGTATGTTGCAAATGGTAATGGAAGACTTTCCCATTTCTTGTTCCTATTAATTCCTATTAATTCCTTTTTTTTCATACTAGATTTATAATACTTTAAGTGTTTTATTTTCAACAGAGCTACATTGCTATCCTT
The DNA here is from genome assembly GCF_047830755.1 of Zonotrichia albicollis. Taxonomy (NCBI): domain Eukaryota; kingdom Metazoa; phylum Chordata; class Aves; order Passeriformes; family Passerellidae; genus Zonotrichia; species Zonotrichia albicollis. The sequence continues at coordinate 45,449,009 of NC_133860.1, forward strand.
TCAGAACTTTTTTGAAGCACAGAATCTTACACAGTTTGTTTCCTATTAAGTCATAATTAGCCTGTCTAGTAATTTTGTATAACATTGCCCTTTTTTTATTTATGTCCATTTCATAGGTTGTTTGCATTTCCAAATGGTTTTCAGATACATTCTGCCATTTGTTGCATTTCTGAAACGTACCACAAGTCATTCCTGCCACAGAACACAGTAGCTATCTGTCTTATGAAGCAGTACGAAGACAATCCAAAGTACTAAGGAAAAGTGTGTAAGAGCAATCCAACTGATTCAGACCATGGATATACTTACTGGACAAAGTAGTGTAAGTTAATGCCTTGACAAGTGCAATAAGAAGCATAAGTGCATTTTGCTTATTTAACTTTGCCAACCTATCTCCATTTTCATGATTTTCTGAACTCTGCGTGATAATCTTTTTATCTATATCAGAGAGTCTTTTCCAAAAACTTCGCTAGTCACCCCATAAACTCATGTAAGTTTACTTTGCATTTGCAATATCTTTCATCAAGAATTGCCAACCATCTGGAAGCTGTTATATGAGGAAACAAGCCCTTTTGCTTTCTAGTCCTGTTGATTTGTGTGATTTTCATTCTTAAGGGTGCTCATGATGTGGGGGAAAGAGGCAAAGGAGGCATGTATAGATGCTGATGTTAAAGGATAGGCAATTTAGGCCGATCCAGACACTCCAATGTCCAATTGCTTGCCTGGCATGATTCTTTTGGATACTGTTGTAAATATAAAGAAGGCTAAACAATTCTACCTAAGTTAGTTACTTAGTTATTCCTTACCTTTCGGGTAAACAGTAGGACATATAACAATCTTTCTCTTTTGCTATCTTAGAGCCGTAACAAGTCACTCGTCTCTTGAGTATTTTCTGCTTAGTCTCTTTATGGAGGGAATATTCCCTCTTACTTGGTGATCTGCATACCAGTTATATGTGGTACATGTTCTGCAAATGCCTACTAATATTTTGATATTTGTATAGGGTTAGGTGAAGTTGTCTTGGTCTGTAGGGTCAGTTCCTTGGAGTTTGCACGAACAGTATATGGGGTTTTTTTGTTTACTTTTCTTCTTCAGTTAGCATCCTAGAATGTCATAGAATCACAGTCCTAAAATATTTTGCGTTGGAATGGACTTCTACAAATGTCATCCGGTCCAACGCCCCTGCAGTGAGCAGGGACATCTCCTGTTAGATCAGGTTGCTTGAATCCATATCCAGTATGACCTTGAATGGTTCAAGGGCATCCACCAGCTCTCTGGGAAAATTTTGGCCATGCATACCATCCTCATTGTAAAATATTTCCTCCAAATATCTAATCTGTATACCTTTCTTAAGCTTAAAACCATTACCCCTGTCCTATCGCTACAGTCCCTACTAAAAGGTCTGTGTTAATCTTTCTTGTAAGTCCCCTTTATAAGTACTAAAAGGGCACAATAATATTTCCCAAGAGCCTTCTCTTCTCCAGGCTGCTCAACCCCAAATCTCTCAGCCTTTCATTATATCAGAGGTGCTCCAGCCCTAAGTCGTGTGGCCCTCCTCTGAACCTGCTCCAATCGATCCATGTCTTTTCCTTTTCCATGTCCTTTCATGTCCATGTCTTACCAAGGGTTCCAGAGCTGGATGCAGTACTTCGGGTGGAGTCTCACTAGAGCAGAGTACAGGGGGACAGCCACCTCCCTTGCTAATCATTCAGGTACATCAGGATTCCTCTATCGATCTGTACCAGATAGTTGAGGAACTAAGACACCTTTTCCTTTGCTGACACAAATGCCTGTGCAGTCTGCATGTTTGACCTTGGGGATGGGAACAGATGGCCTCACTGCTTTGTTGGGCTGGAGACTCAGTACACTTTAGGGTTGCCTAGGCATTCTGTTATACTGCTATGCTGCTCTGCAAGTCCTGGGTTTTGATGAGGATAAGTTGATACCTTTTCCACATAGAAAATACTTGATTTTCTTAAATTATATTTTGTCCTTGCTGCTGGTCCTCTCATCAGTGGCTGATGAGACATCACTAGTTGACCATCAATTTGGTGTCTTCCTTGTACTATGAACTGTGTCCACACAGTTTTACAAGCAGCGCACTTTCCTGGATTCTCTGTAGGTTTCTTTGTGGCCCACTGTTGATAATTCCGAGACACAAGTCATGGGCAATACACCATTTACAGGAATGAGGAAGGGGCAAGATTGCAAGAACCAATCATAAATGCTGATCATAAAGAGCATGTGTAAAACTGATGACGCCTAGCCTTTTATGTGCATGAAAAGCATTGCAGGGTATGGCATAAGCTGTGCATACTGAGAGCTTTCTGCTCCTACCTCTGTGCTTGCTATGCACTGGTGGACTTAAGTGGGTGCAGCCTAATCACTGAGCTGAGGCACTTGCATCTGCATTAGCAAATTAAACATGTTATGTAAACTCATGGAATGCACCTTCCATGGGTTACATTGGAAACTGTTTTGAAATGCTGTATGAAGTTTGTATGTATGAAAATGGCATCATGAAGGGAATCAAAGCATATTACAGAGTGTAATAGATTTGCCTTGACAGTGTATGAGCTTCAGTATGAACTAAAATGCTGTAGTATCACATCCATGGATAATTCAGAAGCTTGACGTGTTAATCAGTATTTTCAGTATAATTAGTAACTTAGAGATAAAAAGGGAGGATTTATGACCTTTGGAAGAAGTAGGTAACTCAGGAAGAGTACAAAGATGTCATTGGCACATGTAGAGAGAAAATTAGAAAGGCAAAAGCTCAACTAGAACTCAATCTGGCCACTGCTGTGAAAGATAATAAAAAGTGGTTTTATAAATACCTCAACAAAAGGAAGGCCAAGGAAAATCTCCATCCTTTAATGGGCATGGAAAACATTGTCACCAAGGATGAGGAAAAGGCTGAGGTCCTCAATGTCTTCTTTGCCTCAGTCTTTAACAGTAAGACTCATCCTGAGGGCAACCAGCCAGATCTTCTGCAATACATGATGAAGTACTGAGCTATTTAGACACTCAGAATTCTATGGGATTGGATGGAATTCAGTCAAGGGTACTGAAGAAGCTGGAAGAAGCACTCACCAAGAAATTCTCCACCAGTAGTTCTGGCTAACTGGGAAGGTCTCAGACCTGGAGGCTGGCCAACATGATGCTCATCCTCAAAAAAGGTTGTAAGAAGGATCTGGGGAACTGCAGGCTGGTGAGTCTGACCTCACTGCTGGGGAGGGTTATGGAACAGATTGTCTTGATTGTAATCACTCAGCACATACAGGACAACCAGGGGATCAGGCCCAGCAAGCTGGGATTTAGGAAAGACGGGTCCTCCTTGGTCAACGCAATCCCCTTTTAAGACCAGACGACCTGCCTAATGGATGATGGAAGAGCTCCTGGATGTTGTCTATCTGAACTTTAGCAAAGCTTTCAATATTGTCTCTCATGGCATTTTTCTGTAAAAGCTGGCAGCCCGTCTCTTGGCCTGGTACACTGTTTACTGGGTTAAAATCTGGCCAGGTGGCCAGGCCCAGAGGGTCGTGCAAGGAGTTAAATCCAGCTGGTGGCCAGTCACCAGTGGTGTTCCCCAGGGCTCAGTACTAGAGCCAGTTCTGTGTAGTATCTTCATCAGTGACCTTTACAAGGGTGTCAAGTGTAGCCTTAGTAAGTTTGTGGACAACACCAAGTTGGGTGGGAGTGTTGATCTGCTGGAGATTGGGAAGATTTTTCAAAGGGATCTGGACAGGCTGGATCATGAGCCAAGGTTTCCAGGTCCTGCCTTTGGTTCACACCAACCCCAGGCAGTGCCACAGGCTGCAGGGTGCAAAGCTGCCCCAGGAAAAGGCCCTGGGGGTGCTGGTGACAGCAGCTGAGCATGAGCCAGCAGTGCCCAGGTGGCCAAGAAGGCCAATGGCATCCTGGCCTGTGCCAGCAATGCTGTGGCAGCAGGAGCAGGGCAGGGATTGTTCCCCTGTGCTGGGCACTGGTGAGGTCACACCTCAAATCCTGTGCCCCTCACTCCAAGAAAGACATGAAAGTGCTGGAGCATGTCCAGAGAAGGGCAGTGGAGCTGGGGAGGGGTCTGGAGCACAAGTTCTGTGAGGAGCAGCTGATGGAGCTGGGGTTGTTTAGGCAAGTGAAAAGCAGGCTTAAGGGAGACCTGTCACTATCTACAACTGCCTGAAAGGAGAGTATAGCCAGGTGGGAGTTGACATATTTCCCCAGGCAACAAGTAACTGGACAAGAGGAAATGGCTTCAAACTGTGCCAGGGGAGGTTCAGGTTGGGCATCAGGAGGACTTCCTTCACTGCAAGGGTTGTTAAGCATTGGAATGGGCTGCCCAGGTACTTGGTGAAGTCACTATTCCTGGAGGATTTCAAGAAATTTCCAGATGTGGCACTAAGTTCTGTGGTTGAGTTGACCAGGTGGTGATAGATCAAAGGTTGGACTCAATGATCTTGGAAGTCTTTTCCAACCTAATGATTCTGTGCTTATGTGATTTAAAGTTGCTTAGAGTTTGGCTGCACTGTGTTTTTAATAAACTGGTATCATACACAGAAGTGTCTGTAATTATTTTTAAAATTATATTGAGATATGTTCCTAGAGCACTTCTACCTGTTATAATGAGTAAAAACAACCCAGGTGCAGTATAAGACATTTGTTTTTCTTCAGTATCTGATATTAAAAACGTGAAATACTTTTAGTAGTCATATATTATGCCACATTGTTTCTGAACTAAAGAAATACAGATTTGTTTGGTTGCCATGCAAAACCTGAGATTATAGAAACCACTGAGAATCTGTATTTCTTTTCAGAAAATTACAAAAATTTTCAGCCCTAATCCTGAAAGAAATTCCTTTGATAATAGAATTCAGGGGGTTTTTAGTTGTTTAACCAGAGTTGGGGTAGTAATTTAAACAATTGCTGCAAAAAACAATTTCGCTCCAAATTTTCAATGTCAGGGAATGGTGCCAAATTGATGACTTTTGTAGGTGTGGTGATATGTGACACAGGGCCTGAGTCTAAGCAGTGGTGTTTGTACAGACACCAGAGGTGTTCATCTAGCTGGCTGGCCATAGATGAGGCTTTAAAACTTCTTCTTTATGCTCAAATACAATGACAGAAAAATCTTTGCATGGGTGGATGGAATTATTCTCTTGATCTGTTCTGATTAAATCAATATATTACAGACAGTGACAAAAGATAAAGTAATTAATTGCCACTTTCTGCACACTGGTGTCCAGCAGAGTTAGTACAAGTCCTTGCCTTCATCACAGTGTGGCTGGACTTCGTAACTGCTGAACACCAAGTGAGCATTGCCCTTTCCAGAAAAACAACTTTCAGACTACATGAAGTAGTAAATGAATGCAGCACAGAGTACTATTTGTGAGAACTCTACTGCCTACTCCATGAGTGGGTGATACTGCAGATGAAATTTAAGAGTAGTAGAGACCTTCTCTAATACAAATATCCACCTGGAAGAACATATGCCTAGAAGATCTTAATTTAAATTCGGCATACAATTATAAACCAAATCATCCACTTATTTACATAGATTTGGCTCCTTTGCTGAAGTCAAATGGGGATACTTCCTCACTGACTGGGCTAGAGTAGATCAATCTAGGGTCTTCTAGTAGGCTTGGCACCTGTAAATAACTGCCCTTGTTTGTGATATAAAGCTTTGTATGTTGAGTCAGCGAACCAAACACATACAATGTTATGAAAATGCAGTGGGAGTTGTGGCGTACAGTCAAGGGCATTATAGCCTTCTTTTGGTATAAATATGTACAGTTTTCCACTAGAGTTTTTTACCCATTGCAGTGAGCCTGGAGAAAACATTTATTCAAGCCTATTCTGTATATTTTAATGTCTTTCCTAATCTGTACAATCAAATCTGTCAAATTCAAAATCTGTTACATACTAAAGCTTAAAATTCGTTGCTATTTTGGGCTCTAATTATTTTCTTTTTAGTAGCATCTAAAATTAAAATAAGGTAGAAAGACTCAAAAAATGTATGTGCCATTACACATAGGTAGAGTCCCATTACTTGACTGCAGCTCTGTGGGGTTCTCCTGCTCATTTCAGAGTCTGTGATACTTCTCCTGGAAGCTGATGTTACAGCAGAACAAGGCAGTCTGTGCGCCCGACTGGTGGCTGTAGGGCTTGAAATGGAGGCATTTTATTCAGGTCTGTCACAGCAATGGTGGTCAAGCAGCGTGGGCTGCAAGTGCCCAAAAGACCTTCCCCAGGAGGCTGATGGGGGACTTGGGCTGCCTCGTGCTTGTTTAAAGCAGCAGGAGGCGGGAAGAGCAGAAGTACTATTTGTGAGAGTTTGATAATCAGGGCAGGTGCAACCAGCAAGCCTGCTCCATAGCCTTGGCTCCTAACTGAAGGGGTGAAACAAGCTCTAGTTTTTTGAAGAACGTGGGCGTGAAATCCTTCCTTACTAAGAGCATCACATCAGTTTCCTGAGCAAGCCACCCTGGGCTGTGCAGGACCATACCATCTGATGGGTAACTGAGGGCCAGGGTAAGCAGGGACATCCTGTGACTGCAGAGCTTCCTCTCCAGGCTGCTGGGTCACAGGATTGCCAGTCAGGAGCATGGTATGGCAGCACAGCAGGTAAGTCAACACAAGGGAGCCCAGGATATCATGTGCTCTGCCACAGCAACTAGGAATGGCAAAGGCCAAGACTCAAGGCACAAGGTGAATGGTCAAAAAAAGGGACACAGACTGCCATTAGAAGACAGGGGCAGAAACTAATTTTGGGTTTCATCCCTCTTAAGGCAAAACCCTCTTTTTTTTTTTTATTTTCTGAGGTGCTGTCTTGTTTTCTTAAAGCATGTGATATATAGAATCAAAGACTACACATCTACTCCATGTGCCCTTGTGCTTTCTAAATACAAATTCAGATCCTGTTCTTTCTTGTTGAGAAAATATTGACATTAGCACAGTGTGTCCAGTCTTTGTTCCTATTACTGTGCTATGCTACCATTGGGTCTAAATGAGGTTCTAGCTCCAGAACTGTAGAAGCATCAAAGCTAGTTGGCACCTCTGGAATCCCACCCCTGCCCAGAACAAATCAGCCACAGCACGTTGCTTAGGGCTGTGTATCCAACTAAGTTTGACTATCTCTAGGGATGGAGACTTCACAACTTCTCTGAGCAGCCTGTTCACAGTCACACTCATTCAGCCTTCAATCAGTCACCCGACCGTAAAAAAAAACACTTTCCTCTTATTTTTGAAAGGAATTTTAAGTACTTTGATTTTTGTTGTTTCTTCTGTCACTGGGGACAGCTGAGAGGACCCCGGTTCTGTCTTTACTCTGCTTATCCGATTATTTACATACAGTGATAAGATCTCCCTGAGATTTCTCCACACACAGCACTCTCAGCCTTTCCTTCAGTGAGAGATGCTTCAATCTCTTTATCGTTGTGACCCTTTGCTGGACTCACTCCAATATGTTCATGTCTCACTTGTGCTGGAGAACTCAGGACTGTGCACAGTACTTCAGGTGTACTCATCAGTACTCCAGTACTCATCAGGACTGAGCAGAGAAAGATGAAATCTCCCTGGCTGCTGGCAACACTCTTCCTGATGCAGACAAGGAGGCTGTTGGCCTCTGCTGTAAATGCATTATGCTGCCTCATGGTCTGCTCATCCTCCAGGTCCTCCAGATGTTTTTTGGTCAAAGCTTCTTTCCAGCTCATCGGTCCTCAGTCTGTGGTGACCTAGAGGGTTATTTTCCTCCAAGTGCAAGACTTGGCATTTTCCCTGATGTTTCTGTTGACCCATTTCTCCAGCCTGCCCAGATATATCTGCATAGCAGCACTCATCTCAGTGTTGTATCATCTGCAAATTTTCTAAGGTTGCACTCTTGTCCCACCACTTCTAGGCCCTTAATGCAATTGTTAAACAATAGTGGACTCAGTGTCAGTTCCTGTAGCATATCAGTAGTGACCACTCCACACTAGGTGGTATTTGTGCAATCTACCATAACCCTTTGAGCCTGGGATTGAAGTGAAGATGATAAATCTGTAGTTTTATTAATCCCCTTTGTGCTCTTGCTGTTTTCCAGTCTTCTCCCATTTGCAGTGACCTTTCAAAGATACTCAAGAGTGGCCTTACAAAGACAAGGGCCAATTCCCTTATCACTTGTGCACAACCTGTCAGGTCCTGTGAATGCATGAATATCAAGTCATATTAATGACATTTAAATGTTCTCTCACCTGCTCTTCCTCCACCAAGGATAAGTATTCCTTGCCCCAGTCTTTCTCTGTGGTCTTGTCATGGTTTGAGCCTGGCACAGAGCCAGTGCCCCCCATGAAAATGCCCTCACCCTGGTGTCTGCTGTGAGATGTGACCAGGAATAAGCAAAACAGGCTTTAGCTTAAACATAAAGAACACTTTATTACCTAAACTACAGGAAAATAGGGAAAGACCATAAGGAAAAGAAAAAAAATTGAAAACCTTACAAAAACCACTTTCCTCCTCCCCACTACCTGACTTTCCCAATCCGATACATTCTCCCAAAACACCCAACTGCCCAGCCTGGCACCACACTTTAGTATACTCAAACTTCAGTTCATGAAGAGGAAAGGAGTCCTTCTTGTTCCATAGGCTTCCCCTGGAAACACACTGAAACCTCGTGTGCTTCCCTGTCACTTCGGCACCGCCCGGAAAAAAAAGTCCTTTTGCCGCTTGTGACATCTTCCTTCCATGCCCAGTGCTCTCACCACTGACGCATGGACCAGAGCTGCTTTTAGGGTTGTCTTTCAAGGATGCCTTGTCTCACTCCAAAAAGGCACAGTCTCTGCTTTGGGACATCTGTCCCCCCCATATTTTTCCAACCCCCTGGGGCCGGGGGTCCTCACGATGAACCCTCCTGGTTCTGAGGCACTGCCTCCCCCTAAATGCAGTCTCTGTGTCACAGGAACAATTGAGTCCATGGCCACAAGAAAAGTCCAGCCAAAAGGCCACTCCAAATCATCTCTCCCCATTCAATCATCTCCACGTTCTTCGGGCCAGGTCCTTGTCTCATCTTATCTCATCTCATCTCTTATCTCCCTTCTCATTCAGCTTCGAGGAGGATTAGCATTTTTGCAAGGCCCCAATCATGAAAGAAAGGGGTTAAAACTTTCAGTCTCTGTCTATCTCAGAACGATGATACTCCCACACGTGCTGCTGCTGCGGCCGGCCGGGCTGCACCCTTCTCCCCCCTTTCTCCTCCTGGGCCGGCTGCTATCACATTCCGTCTCGCCGACTCTCCCTCTCTCTCCCTCCTGGGGGGGGGAATGGCTGCCCGATGTCTCTTGGGGCTCCTCCACCCTTCCATCCTTGAGGGCCTTCTCACCCCCATCTCTGTCCAGGCCCCGGGCCTACCGCATGGCTGCCCCTCCCCCGCCCAGCAGCAGCGACTGGACGGGGGAAGAGATCTGACCTCTTCGCCGCGACGTCCCAAGAGAGCTTCCCAGGGCCGAAGCTCTGCTTTTTAACCCCTGTGTATTCTCGGAGGTGTGTCCAAACCCCACTGGCTACACCAGGTGCCAGTCTCAAACTCAAAACCTTCATTGGTTTGACCACAGCTTCCCAGAATTCCCACTTCTTCCTGGTCAAACCACCACAGGTCTTAGTGAACTGGAATAGCTTTATCTCTTAAGACTGAGGTGAAGAGGGTATTGACTACTTGGCCTTTACCATGTCCTTTACTTCTAGATCCCTGACCATTCAGCAATGAGCCTACATTTTCCCTTCTCTTTTTCCCAACAAGGAACCTCTAGAAAGCTTTGTTTTTTTCCCCATATCCCTTATCAGAGTCAACTTTCCTAACCCTTCATAAACACCTCTCCTTACATTAGGATTTGCCTTGTAATCCTTACCCACCAGGACCCAGGCGCCCCATCACCCATCCTGAGGCAGAGAGCCAGCCCAGAGCAAAGACCCATGCACTCTCTCACATAAAAGATTATGTCCCCCCTCACCTTACCAGCTTGTCCTTCCTGCAGACCCTGAATCTGCCCATTTCACTTCTCCCATTCTGTGAGCTGTCCCAGCATTTTTTCTGATCACCACATCTTGTTTCAGGCCTTATATTTGCTGTATATTGGTGCTTTTAAGCACTAAGTAACTGTCACTGTCATGATGACTAATATATTTTCATAATCTTTGTGAATCACAGAAACCCTATTGTACTTCAGTATTTGGACCGTATTTCCCAAGAATCTAATTACAATATATATGATAAAAGTGCACTCTTACTTTACATCACTCTTAAGAAAAGTCAAGAGTATATTTCTGAACTTAGTCATCCTTTATACAGAATTTAAGATTTTAGATGAATGCATTTTTAACTGACCATGATTAAGTAGATGTATCACAAATTAGAAGTTATTTCAAGTAACTGTAGCATGTTTTATCATTTATTTTTGGCAAGCTGTAGGGGGAACAGTAAGATCTATATTGTGCAAGTTGCTTACTGCCAAATTCAGTGTCTATTGAGATACAACGATACCATCCAAAAGAATACAAAGACAGTTTTTGAGGACAGGAGGACAGAAACATGATGAAGTGTGAAGATTTTTCCAGTATCACACACTGGACCAACAGATCAAAAAATTTGCATCCTCATATTCTGCATCTTGGTAAGAATATTTTATTTTTCTGATACCTATACAACTATTACACAAGTTCATAAAGTACAATTTAAACCCAGGAATTTAATGACACTGTATTATATGTTCCATATGTCTATGTCCATTCAGAGAGTAAATCTGTCAGTTGCGGTTCTTGTGCAGAGACACAAGAAGCAGTTTCAGCTTGCAGTCCAAAAGGTGTATGTTCATGATCTCACTATGGACAAGACTGGAAGGAATTTGGTTAAAATTAGTGCAGATCTTGTGCAGGTAATAGAAAGGGAGTTGTGGTGGAAAGATAGGTATTATTTTCAGCTCAATACCCAGAAACATATTTCTGGGTATTGAGCAAAAGGGAGTATACAGTATCTACCAAAAGCAGAAGCTAGCGTCCTGACTGCCCATGAAGATCACAGTAAGATTAGTTGTCAGATTAGTAGGAGGGATTCAGTGTCCCTTATGAAGGCTAAATCCATTTAGCATTCAGGCTATCCACTGTTCACAGTGTTGTCTCTTAAGCCTTTCCTTCTGGTAGAGCAACAACATAGAAACAACATGGAATCACAGAAACGTCTGGTTTGGAAAAGACTTCTAAGAGCAAAAAGTCCAACCATTAAAGTCCACTGTCAAGTTCACAATTAAACTTGTCCCCAGGTTCCACATTTACACACCTTCTAAATCCCTCCAGAGTTGGTAACTCCACCACTTCCCTGGGCAGCCTGTTTCAATGCTTGGGCACTCTTTCTGTGAAGAAAATTTTCCTAATATCCAAACAAAACCTCCATTAGTACCCTTGAGGCCATTTCCTTTTGTCCTGTCACTTGTTAGCTTGGGTGAAGAGGCCAAACCCTGCCTTCCTGCAACCCCCTTTCAGGCAGTTCTAGAGAGCTATAAGATCTACCCTAAGTCTCCTTTTTTCCAACCTCAGCCACTCCTCAGAGGACTTGTGCTCCAGACCCTTCCCCATTGCCCTTCTCTGGACGTGCTCCAGCACTTTCATGTCTTTCTTGGAGTGAGGGGCCCAGAACTGGACTTGAGGTGTGGCCCCACCAGCACTGAGTACAGGGGAACAATCCCTGCCCTGCTCCTGCTGCCACAGCATTGCTGGCACAGGCCAGGATGCCATTGGCCTTCTTGGCCACCTGGGCACTGCTGGCTTATGCTCAGCTGCTGTCACCAGCACCCCCAGGGCCTTTTCCTGGGGCAGCTTTGCAGCCACTCTGCCCCAGCCTGTGGCACTGCCTGGGCTTGCTGTGACCCAAGGGCAGGACCCAGCACTGGGCCTTGTTGAACCTCACACCACTGGCCTGGGCCCATAATCCAGCCTGTCCAGATCCCTTTGAACAATCTTCCCACTCTCCAGCAGATCAAGACTCCCACCCAACTTGGTGTCATCCATACAGTGCCAGAGAGTGCACTCAATTCCTTGTCCAGATAATTAGTAACAGTATTAAGCAGAATTGCCACAGTACTGAGCCCTGGGGAACAGCACTGATGACCAGCCACCAGCTGAATGTAACTCCATCCACCACCACTCTTTGGGCCAGGCCATACAGCCATTTTCTTTCACAGTGTACAGTGCACCAATCCAAGCCAGTTTCTCCGAGACAATGCTGTTGGAAATGGTGTCCGAAGCTTTACCAAGTCCAGGTATACAACATCCATAGTCTTTCTTTCATCCAGTAAGCATGTCACTCTGTCACAGAAGCAGACTACGTTCATCAAGCAGCATCTGACTTTCACAAACTCATACTGACTGGCTCTGATCCCCCTGGTTGCTCTACAGTTGCCACATGATGAGACTCGGGATGATCTATTCCATGCCCTTCCAAGGTCAGGCTGACAGGCCTGTAGTTCCCTAGGTCCTCTTTCCAGCTCTTCTTATAGATGGGAGTAACAATCCAGTCAGCTAGGACCCTCCTGGGTAGCCAGTACTGCCAATAAATCATGGAAAATGGCTCAGCAACCACTTCTGCCAGCTCCCTTAGTACTTCTGGTTGTATCTCATCTGGTCTCCTAGACCTGTGTGTCTAAGTGGTGTAGCAAGTCAGTGACTGTTTACCCCTGGATTGTGTGAGCTTCATTCTGCTCTCCATTCCTGTTTTCCAGCTCAGGTGGCCAGGTACCCTCAGAACACCTTGTCCTGCCATTAAAGACTGGCAAAGGTGCCATCAATTACCTCAGCATTTTTCTCATTCTTTGTCACTATAATTCTCCCAACATCTAGTAAAGAATGGAGATACTCCTTAGCCTGCCTTTGTTGGGAATATATTACAGAAACAGTTTTCATTGTCTTTTATGACAATAGTCAGACCAAGTTCTAGTTGGGCTTTGGCCCTTCTAATTTTCTCCCTGTATAATTTCATTACATGTTAGTAGTCCACTTGAGTTGCATGCCCATTAAGGCTTAAACTCTCATCTTTTTTGCTTGAGTTCCAGCTAAAGCTCCTTGTTCAGCCAGACTGGCCTTCCCTGGCACCTTATCTTTTGGTACATAGGGACAGCCTGCTCCTGTGTTTTTAACATTTCCTTCTTGAAGAATTTTCAGCCTTCCTGGGCATCTTTGCCTTTCAGGACTGCCTCCCAAGGCTTTCTGTCAATCAGTGTCCTAAACAGGCCAAACTCTGCAGAATTCTCCAGAATTCTAAGGTAGCAGTTTTGCTGACCTCCATTCTTTTCTCTCTGAGAACTGAAAACTGTCATTTCATGATTGCTGTGCCCAAGACAACCATCTCATCACCCATCAGTCTTTCTCTGTTCACAAACAACAGTTCTAGCAAATGCTTTCCCTAGATTGCTTACTCAACAGCTGTGTCTGCCACACACTCCAGAAATCTCTTGGGCTGTTGTATTCCAGCAGACATCTGGTAAATTGAAGTCCTTCACAAGAACAAGATCTAATGGTTTTGAGACCGCTCCCAGCTGCTTACAGAATATTTCATCTGCCTCTTCATCTTGGTTGTGTGGTCTGTAACAGAACCCACCAGGATATCTGCTCTTTTGGTCTTCCCCCTGATTCTTACCAATAAACCTTTAAAGCCATCAACACAATTATTAAGCTCTAGATAATAAGAACACTTCCTAGCACACAGGGCTAACCTACCTCCTCCCTTGCTTATCCCTTCTGAAGAGCTCAAAGCCTTCTGTTGCAGCATTCCAGTTGCCTGAATCATCCCACCATCATTCTGTGGTGCTGACTATGTCATAGTATTCCTGCTGCATAGTGGCTTCCAGCTCCTCCATTTCTTGCCATGCTGTGTGCAGCATGGTGTAGAAGTTGTTCATTTGGGATATTGATCCTGACACCTTTCCAGGGAGAGAAGTTCTGCTGCTTATGTCACCATTCTCAGGCACATCTTGTTTCTGAGACATCAGCAGCCCACACGTCTTTGCTGTTGCATGGTCTCAATACCCTATTGAGATGGCTGCACAAGCAGCCTCTCTGCATCATGCTGTCCCCAGGCTTATCTCTAGCAGTCCTGGTTTTATCCCTTTTCCCTAGACTTTCTCAATGAGTCCTGTTGGCTGTTGTGCAAGTTCCTTTTCCCCCTTTGAGACAGGTGTACACCATCTGTTGCCAGCAGGCTTGGTGTCATGTAAACCAATGCATGACCAAAGAACCCACAATTTTGCCCGAGACACCAAGCTCAGAGCCAGGTACTAGTCTGTGACCTTCCTGTTTCTTCTCATGATTGCCTGCAAGTGGCAGGTGAGAGAACAAACACTACATGTGCTCCTGATCCCTTAACCACTTATCCCAAGGGCCTAAAATCTCTCATTTGCCCATGGACAGATACCAGCAGAGCCATGAGGCTCTGATTCCCCCACTTTCTGTTACACATTGTGTATTTGTGAGCAAAATCCTGGGACGGGGAGGAAAAGCAGCATGAAGGTACTTGGTTCTGCAAATGAGAATGGAGAGGCCTGTAGGAGGAAGGAGAGAATATGTCCTAAAACAAAGCCAAAAAGCAGACAGGAAGAAATAGTATTAGCAGCAGGTGAGCATTTTGACAGACAACTTTTTAGTAGGTGTTAAGTTCAAGGACAGTGAAAGAAGAAAATAACATACCAAAATTCATTATGTTACACATTTTTTGGCCTATTGCAGCCTGCTGTCCTTCACCTCTTTTGGTACGTGGTGCCATTGTGCTGTGTAGTAGGATGCAGGCATTGCATGTTGCTTTTGATGCAGACAGCAAAGATATTATGGTGATTTTAAATGATGGGGTGTTTCGTGTTCCTTTTGTATGTAAAGATTTTGGCATAATAGATGAACTACTGAGACAGCTCCAAGTTTAAAATTAAAGTTTTGTTCTGGCATTCTGGAATCCTAAGCATAACTTCACAAATTTAATATTCTTTCAATCTGTTTTTTTCAGTAGGGAATGTTAAAAGAATCAGAAGTAGAGATAATTCTGTCATGTCATGTCATTCATAGCCAATGAGACTCTCATCAATTTTTAGAATACTCACACGTGATTATATGTAATTCTCTGTCTACATACCCAAAGAGCCAGGAGAGGCTGCCTTCAGAAAAAAATTGTTTACTTGTTTGTGCACTTTAGTTGAAGAAACAGGATTCTAGAATGAAACTATTAAAATTATATTAATTCTAATATGTACTTTCCTTATAAATATATGGCATTATGTTTTTAATACTAGAATATTTTCTTTTTGCAAGTTCTCATACAATACTTCTTCCTTTAGAATTACTTTGGGTTTTTTGTTTTGTTTTGGGGGTTGGGGTTAGTTTGGGGTTTTGGGTTTGGGGGTTTTTTTTGTGGGTTTTTTTTTTGTTTGTTTGTTTGTTTGGGATTTTTTTGGTTTGGTTTGGGGTTTGTTTTTTTTGGGGTTTTTTTGGTTTTTTTGTAAATTCCTTGGAGATCTCAAGATTATTCCAGCTCTATTTTTTTTATTTCACATTTTGTATTCATTTTGTATTTTTTTAATACAATATATAATAGAAAATCAATGGTATTCTGTTGGATTCTTCCCTCAATATATATTGCACTTTTCTTGTGTGGGTTCAAATAGGCTTAATCAGAACATGAAAAGCAATTTCTCTTGTGCTGGCCCATTTGATTAAGTCTTTAAGCTCCATGCTTATTTAATCTATATAGTTATTAGTTTACTTAGCATGATAGTTAATTTCAAAATATGATCTTTTAACTTTTCACCAAAAAAAATTCCAGTTTATGCTAGTAATTAAAGTACAACCCTATCTGAAAAATTACTTCATGATATGACACCATGTTTATTAGATAAGGAATCTGTATACACAGACAAGACAGATGTGATATGAACCCTGGAGATCTCATAAGCATAATTCTCTCACATAAGTGTGAGAGACAGGGGAAGAACTAGACAAGAGAGGAAGAAAAACTAACCTTCACAGGTGCATGTAAACACTGTAGAACTTCTTGTCCTATGGAGAGAAGAGCCCACTTGCCCCCCAAAAAAAGGATTAAAGGAAGAGCCTGGGGTTTTGCAGTGTTTGCTTGGTTTTTTATGCTTCAATACGGAACAAATATCTGGGGAACCACCTTAGGATGCATGTACCCACTGCAGAAGGTAGCATGCCAAGCAATGACTTTATTCACTACTCTTCAGCCTTCCATTTGTATACTGGAATGTATATTTTCTCAGGAGACATTTTGACAATAGTAACCCAAATATAAGTGACTGCAGTGAAGGCAGAGGCTGAGTAGCATTCAAGAACTAATCAGAAATAATTAAAAGCAGAAGAGGAGAGTATCTGTGTGATATTGCAGGGCTAACAAGATGCACTGTGTGTGGTAGCTTGCTGTTACTATTGCTGGCTGCTAGTTTATGGAAAGTGTCATTCTATTATTCTCCTTCATTGCCCCACTAAGTCTACCTGGCAGTGCCTGAAAGCAAAAATAAAAAGCACTGAAATTTTGAGTGCATTGTTGCAGCAAGTATATTCTTTTTTTTTTTTTTCTTTTTTTTTTTCTGTATGATGGGCTTGTGTGAGGCACAAGTCCTTTTCTAATCAGTCATTATTGGAAAGAAGCTAGCTCAGCACTTTAGGAAGCCTCCCCAGGAGACTGTCTCAAAAGTCATTCTGAATCTTAGAGTAAATTTACAAGTATGAAAAAATTTAAGTCCTTACAGCAGTCAAGAGCAAACTAAGGATAAAACTGTCACGCTTTCCACACCAAGCTTCTGTTACATACAAATATTTAAGAATGGAAAACTGCCCTTGAGGACTCAGTTGGTCTTTGTCAATCCTGCCTCTGCTGGTTATAAAACTTTGAAAAGATCATCCCTACACACCCCAACTCAGATTGTAAATTCTCTGTGCATGTTAGGAAGGAAACACTGAATCTAATTTTCTGGTATTTTAAAATATTTATATGACTGTAACTAGCACATATCAGTACCAGAAAAACACCAAGGAAGTAGTAAAGCTGAACACCAGATAATGCCATACAGGCATTTTGAGCTACCATAGTTCAATTTTGTCAAGGTGTCAGTTTCCCCAAAGAGCTGGACAAAAGTATACTGCCACAGTATCTGGGATCAGCACCATCAAAAGAGAGAGTAAAGAACAAATCAAAACAATATGCCAACCAAAACAAGGTTGCTAATGGCTCTTTCAGCCTCTAAAGACACAGATTCTACTATGTCTCCTTCTTAGGAAACTCCATCCTGACCTTTCCTGTTTGTCTGGGCCAGAAGCAATGCCGCACCCGCTGCCTGGCAGGTAAGTGTTTATACAGACCATCAGCCCACTCTTTGTCCCTAATAGCCACATTTATAGACCTTCAAAAAATTATCTGTCAGTCTTATGAGATAAAAACGTGCAGCGAAATGTTTCAATCTTCCCAGCAAAACTGTGTAGGAACCTAAAGTTGAATAGCCCTGATGCTGCTAGAACAATTTTATCTATTTTTACCTTTGGAAAACTAATGTAGAAACCAGTTAGAAGGTATCTATTATAGGGTAACATTAATTTAGTATTAGAATTTCCACTTTCACAGAATAACAGCATATCTCAAACTGAAGAGGAAAAAATGAAATAAACAAATGGTAAGGAAATGGTTGTTCAGCCTTATACCTATAATGGCATTCATGGGTATTGATTAATGCTAATACTAATAGGATAAACTATTACTGCCAAAGTAGCCAAGTGAAAACAACTAGTTACTACTTCCAGAAAATACTGTTTGAAATTCTTAAGATTTTTAAAGAGACTATACTTGCTCAGCCTGTATTTACCTTGAAAAGTACTTTTCCTGAGTCACACGTTCCTAAAATGAAGTAATGTGTAAAGGTCAAAATGTAGCCTTAAATTTGTGTGAGATATTTTCTCTAGCTGCATAAGAACAACTACTTTAATCCCCAGCCACCGCAAGACAAACAACTTGCCTTTTCATCCTTCTAAACATGATTAATGTCTTACAACATTTTATTCCATCTTGCCTCCAATTACTTTGCAGTTTATTCTCTGTATTCCCGCATCTCATTTACTTACCTTCTGTTCTCACTTTAGGGTTCTAGTGTACATTTTCCAATATCTCTTTTGCTTCTCACACTTTCTAAGCAGCATTTCACATTGCCCCGATCAAATCAACTATCCTCCCCATACACAGAATGATAGCAAATCCTGGTAACATTGGTCTTTACTTAAAAAAAAAAAAATCCATACAGAAAGCATTTTAGCATCAACTTAACTTCTGAGAATGCCTGTTTTACTGAAAATTCAACTCTGCAATAATTTAACACACCTATGTGTGTATGAAAATTCTCTGACTTGGGGCAAGCAATGCTTTGTTTTGCAGAGCAATATCAGGATATCAAAGCTCAAAGGCTGCTGCTGTAATGTGTCAACTAAACCTGGGATAGTTTTTGTTAATTTGTATATGTAATCTGCATGGGTATTTTTGCAGTCTGAATTTTCCACTGAACTGTACTAGCTTACATGTCTTAATCTGAAAACAAATACTAATTTTGGAGAAAAAATAATCTATCCGGTTGACTGCGGATCTGCAGAAAGTAATGGAAACGCATGGACTTTTGGGTGGGCAAAGGAGACTGCTGAACATTACTAGTTACATGCCAAAATATACACACCAAGGCTTGTCATTACTGCTAACATAAATAAATTAACAAATGGAGATAATATACATTTCCTACAATGCCCTGGACAAAGCTGGAACCTGTCCAGGTGCAAATCATGTGCATTACAATAATAATGGTAAAGATAAAGATAATTAATGATAATAATAGAATTTTTAAGTTCAAGTCAAGATGGAACTAAGAAGCATTTAACCATTTCTCTTTGAAGAGGATTATGTAAGACTGTGGGATGACATAAATGACAGCATTTATATAGGCCAAAGTACAGCACTAAAATAGCTCAGAACAGAAAATATTTACAAAGTGATTTCCACATACCAAGAGACAATATAAATTTACATTGGAGGAAGCCCTGCTAGGGCTCACTAAAGTTTAAATGGTTACCTTATCATCTGATTTATGTCATCCATTACCAGCTGTTAGATGTCAAGGGAATGGCTTATCAGCTGAGCTTGACTTGGGGATCAACAGGCTGCTTTGGAGCCTGCTGTTTACTCACAGCTAGATTAAATGCCATTAGCTTCCAAGAAATAAGTATTTGGAGTCACTAGAATAAAAATCTCTACTTGGTTTAGTACAGTTACTGCAGTAGTACTCAACTGCAGTCCTTTCATAACAGTCAAAAGAGTTCCTTTCACACAAAGATCTAAAAAAAGCTTTGGCATGACCAAAAGATGAGAGGTAGACAAAGCAAAATCAGATAAAAGTGGGAATACTCTGATTTCATTATTCTGCCAATATACAAATTTAATTAGATTTTTTCCCTTTATATTTTAAATTATACATGTTTACTCTTTCATTCCTGTGGAAATAGAGGAAATGATGACATGAAATGACTGAAGGGTGAAGATGGCTAAAGACACATAGTAGAGATTTTAGTACAACCAACAAATCCTAGCACATCAGAGTTACATATTCAATGAGGTTTCTCACAGGTATTTCCATTTTTCCATAGTAGGGGCTTTGGTGGGAGTCTGAGAAAACAGAAAGGAGAAGGATCAGATGAAGCTATGATTTATAGCCTTCATGATTTATCTGCATTGGCTTTGAATGCACAGAAGAAGCTGAGAAGCTTGAGAAGGCAAAACCCCTCCAGCATCCCGTTGGTCCACAAGTCGGGGGGGACCTGTGCAGCCTGTGTCTGATCTTTTCCAATAATTTTTGTGGTACAGTTAGTATTGAATTTATGTGCTAGGAAAGTGTTTGGCCTCAGATGTGAAATCAGTAATGAAATAATTAGGAGAGACTTTGTTTCATTTCCTTCAGAGTATAAAATAAATTAGTTTAGTATTTGAGAGGAAAAGCCATGATTTGATATTAAAACAGAAAGTGGCAATTAAGCACTAGTTGCTACCAGCTAGCACTAGCTGACCTGCACAGTCTTCTGTGGCACCTGTGAACTAGCTGGCATTGCATCCAGTGAGTTCACATTGCAGAACAGCTTCATGACAGTACTGTCATTAATCCTACAAAACCTCAGGCAAGCATATTTTAAAGAACAAGAATGGTCCCAAAACCCAAATTGTCTCAAGCGTGTCTTCACACTTGAGATTTGGTCCAGCCCTCATGTTTATGGCCCTCTGGACTTACACCTGGAGAAGTCCTATAGATGGCAGCAGCACTCCAGGTGGGGTCTTATGAGATCAGAATTAAGGGGCAGAATCCCTGCTCTTGCCCTGCTGGGCACACTGCTTTGGCTGCAGCCCAGAACACAGTTGACTCTCTGGGATGCAAGTGCACATGGCTGATCCATGCTGAGTTTCTCATCTACCAACACACTCAAGTCCATCTCTGCAGGGCTGCTCTCAGTCCATTTATCATCCAGACTGTATCCATGTTTGGGATTGACTGACTCAGGTGCGGGACTTAACACCTGGCCACACTGAGCTTTGTAAAACTCACACTGGACCATTTCTCAAGCTTGTATAGGTCCCTCTGGATGCCATTCCTTCTTTCTAGAGTGTCAACTGCACCTAGAGCATCAATTAAGCTTGCCACTGTCAGCAAACTTGCCAAGGGTGCACTCAATTCCACTGTCCATGTTGCCAACAAAGATGTTAAATAATTCTCAGTACAGATCCCTGAGGAACCCAAGTCATCACTGGTCTCCACCTGGACATCAAGCTGTTGGCTGCATTTCTCTGAGTGAAACATCCAGCCAATTCCTTATCCACCAAATGTTCCACCCATCAGCGTCTCCTCATCCAGAGACAAGGATGTAGTATGGGACAGCATCAAATGCTTTGCACAAGGACAAGTAGATTATGTCAGTCATTTTTCCCCCATCCTCAAATGCTGTAACTCCATTAGGTGGTTCACCAAATCAGGCAGGCACAATTTGCCATTAGTGAAGCCATGTTGGCTGTCACCAATCATTTTTTCTGATTTAACTGAACATCATTTCCATGTCTTCCATACACTTCATCATAGTTTCCAGGAGGATTTGCTCCACTATCTTGCCAGGCACCTAGGTGAAACTGACTGGGTCTCACATTGCAGCTCTCTGGGTCTTCCTTTTTAATCCTTTTTAAAAATGCGAATTATGTTCCCCTTTTTCAATCACTGGGAACTTTACCAGTTTAAGTGAAACGATGTCTCCTTTAACCTTTACTAATCTCCTTGTTTGGCCTGATGGGACCATCACTTTCTCTAGGGATTGCTGGTTTATTTGTAACAGAACATGATCCATCCATCCATCCTGTGTAAAGAAAGCTAAAGTAGATTGTATTTTTTTCTCAGTCATTAAGTATACCCTGCATAAGTATTACTCCTTTTATTGCTGGACATATGTAATTTTTTCTAGAATTATACTTGAAATATTTATAGTAATTTTCAATTCTATTAAAATTTACGGTATCACATTCATAAAAAGTGTTCACTTTTTACATAACACACCTTATTATCCCTAGTTCATGTAACCATCCCCAAACAAAACTAAATATGGGAAAGAAATACATGTTAGAGTCACTCACACTATATACAGGTATGTCTGAAAAAGACAGTTAAATAAAATGTAAAAGTCCTCACTGGGGAATCTAGATAATTGATATTGAAAACCCAAACATATTCACATGGATTAGGTTCCTCTATACGATATGATAATACTTCTGAGCTTTGTTACAAGGGACCTAAAGGTAAAATCTGAAGTTCTTGTGCATTTAATATATTGAGATAGGTATAGTTTCTAAAATATACTCTGTAGTATAAGGAATAGGTAAATCTGGCTCTACTTGAAATTTGCTTGTTTAGGTGAAATCTGTTCTGCCATATCTATTTATCATGTTTTTTTCTTACCTGTTCAAAAAACAGCGATGAAAATTTTGTAACTTATTTTACACTTTTCTAATGGTTAAATCACCAAAGATACTGTGCAGTATATATAGAAGGAGTGATCTTAGAAGGAACTGATCTTAAAACACACTTCTAGGTAATAGGATTTTAAAGAATTTCTGAGGCATTTTGGAGGATGTATATATACAAAAGTACAATCTAAAACTGTTTTGAGAGATTAGCTAATAGTTTTTTCATTACTGTTAATTATTCCTAACTACACAAAAGGACTTGATGCAATCTGCTTAGGCATTCATTAAAATTACTGCATCACACATACCAACTGAAATTATTGAAACCTTTCAAAGACCATGCTCACAGTAAGTGGAGAAAACTCACATTATTATCTATCTTCTGCATGGGACATGAAGACTTAGAAAATCAAGGTTAAATACATTAGAACAAACTAAATTCCTGACAAAAGGTGATGAATTAATGGCAGGTAAGGCAAAGAAGTATGGCTACGGTTGAAATGCACTATCTTTTGAGCATGTGTAACTTCAAGCTAAGGAATGTTTTGTTAAGAGTAAACATTATCTTTCCTCTGTCAAATATCTCTCTCTTTTTTTTTATTCAGTTTATGTCATGATCTCCACTTATGGTGATGCTAAAGAAAAGGGTAAGAAACCCCAATGGATAGGAGACTCTATCTCTTTACCATAAGTGATAGTAGTAGTAATTGAAATTATAGTAGTAAAGCATTCACTATAAAGTGGGATATAAGCAGACAAATACAGAGTAAGAAATCAGGCTTTTGTATTAATGCAATAAAGCTAGAAAAAACCAAAATGGAAATCTCATGGGACTGTTCCTTCTGCCCATCCTTGCTGCTACTATGTGATATCAGCATAAAATTTATCTGAAGTTTTTCAGCATGATGGTCTTGGTTCTACATTACTGCATTATTTTGATCTTATAATCCTGCCATATCAAAAATTCTCACAGAAGGCAGGCAAATAAATCTGGTATTAAAGAATATCACCCTTTTTAAAGACAATTCTCATTATAAAACTGAAACATATAATGTACACATTTAAAATTTACTTTTGGCGAGGCAGCAGCTCTACAGAGGAATTTTGGCTATTGAACAATAGTGAATAAAGGGCTCCAAACTTTTCCCTATCTGCTTTTCCAACTGTTAAAATAAAAATAACAACTCTGAATAGGAACAAAGTATTATTTTTTTACAACTTTGCCTCGCAAAAAACATTTTTGTGTTGTTAATTTAAAATTTATTGATCTGAAATCCTCTCAGTAGTGATTACACCCTGCAAACTTTATTCTCTTGAGATTAGTCTTCAGTAATACAGATATTAATTGACAGAAGCTTAAACACGTCCTGTGCCTTTGTATTATCGCAGTGTAACAGAGGTGATTGGGCCATGTCTCCAAAAGATCTTGTTATCAGCTGATGGGCAATGCTGCAAGGTCCAACCTCTTCCTAGCAGAGGAAATGGCAAGATACAGAAAAACACCCACCATGTTCTTCTTCTAAATTGCTGCTGGGTTTAGATTAATAGTTTCAAGGCCGTTACTTCAGGATTCTCAGTTCACCAGGATACACCCTTAACCAACATACAGATTATCCACATAAATTTAAAAACCAAAACTTATTCCTGGTCAAGACAATGCTTTGAGGCTATAGACTTACCACCTTCAGTTTATTTAGTTGATATTTTTCTAGTAACTAGCAGATGGATCAAGCTGAAATAAGAAAAATAAAATATTTTTTGAAATTGTGCAACTCTTGGTATATGCATGGAAACCAAAGCTTTCATCTCATGTGCTGGAAGGAATCATCAGCCATTTAACTACTAATCTTCTTGATGTTCAGTTAAATCAGCACTGGCTAGAGACTCTTTGCTGAAAGAGGCAAGAGCCCTGACTCGGAGGCATTCATAAGAGATGCTAAAACCTCATATGATTTTAAAAGACTGTTAATATTAAGACAATATAAAAACAGTGCTCATTACCTGTGACGATGTACATGGAACTGCAGCTCAGGAGGACTTTTTTCCTTTCACTGAGACAAAGTGAAAGGAAAAAGTAGACAAAGCTATATAGTTTGCATTGTTGTCCCCACCTTCTGATGTGAAGGCCAGACAGAAACTGGGGATGGGGTGTGTATTACTTCAAGGTCTTAGTCAGATAAATGGTTAAATGTCACTCTGAAGATAAATATATCAACCATCTCTAGCATCTAATGAACACTGAAGTGCCTTCCTGCTCAGAGCTGCTTCCGAGCACCTCCTATTGTCATCTGGATGAGTAAATCAGGTCCTTATTAGAAGTGTCTTTCTTGGTTATTTTAGAAATTTTAAAATGAGAAAGGTATCAGCAGACATGAGCCCAAAGGCACTGCACCTGTTACCAGCACAGTGAAATCAAATACCATTCTGTGCATATTTTCCTCACCATAACCACAAAATAAAAAATTTCTTGCATTTTGCCCTTACCACAAAACTAGAAAAATTCTTCAAAGATTTTGACAGACTACCTTTGTCCAGCATATCACCTGGCCATACATGGGCTAAACCCCATATATGAGCTAGTTTTTTTAGGCATATTGGAAAAAAGATTGGAGATTAGGATTGCTGAAGAAGGCCATATGGACATGCATAAAATCAGAAGATGACGTATGTTCTGTGTGCTTTGTAAACATCCAGAGGAGCTGATTTTACTGTGATATCTAGGGCTACAGGGCAAGCACTAACTCTTCATTCACAACCAAAATTACTCATTTCAATATTAATGTTTTGGTTTGTGGGCCTGCCATGTGAAAAAAAATGAACCAGTTACTCAGGAATGTCAGACTTGAAGATGGTGGTCAGAGAACCTTCCTTGCCATACTTATTCAAGGCCTCAGAAATAAAGCAGACATGAAATTCTTCATATGAAATAAGCCAATCTTCAGACATGTATCACAAATTTGTACCATGATTATTCTTCACCTCATATGAGTGATTCTCAGAAGTTTTTATACCACAATCATTCTTTCAGTTAATCAGATTCATGAGTCTTCCTTTTAAAATAAAGACAATGGGTTGATCACAGCCCTTATTACACTGTACAGCTTCAAGCTGAGAGATGAAGTGGAAGTACTCTTTAGTAATAAATAGATGAACTGCATATTTATTTCACTAGAACAATAATGAAAGAAAAAACTGTCAGCCTGATTATCATCTGCAAAGATGTACTTCATGTACCTCAGTGCTGAAGATGATGAAAATAGACATATTTACCTTAGCATTACCTTCAGTCCAAGCATGAATTATAGGGTGTTTTACTGTTGTGAACAAGATGCTCTGGAGTAAAAGCATATAACTGTAAAATAATGCTATTTATCATGACTAGGAACACACAAAAAAATCCAAAAAAAACCCCAAAAAACCAAAAAACACAAACAAAAACAAACAAACACAATAAAAAAAAACCAACCAAAAACCAAACCAAAACAAAAAAACCCAAGAAGAACAAGAAGAAAAAATAAACAGCTTGTGCTGACAAACATTGTCAGTTCTGTGTTCTATCTTCTCCTGACTTGTGCACTTTGGTAACATGATGTAAAAAAGCTGCATTTTTGCATGTTCATGTTTTGTTCAAGTACCATCTGCCAGGGACTGGGAAAAGCTGACTGGGTGCCTGCAAATGCAATTTCTGCAGAGAAACTTCTCTATTGACTGCAGGAAAGGCAGCTCCACCTACTGACATTTCTGTCTGTCTGCTTTTTAATGGTGGAGGGATTACTTAAAAGTGGCATCTAGTCTCATTTCCCAGAGGAAATGCTGTTCCCAGAACACTGGCAACTTAAGTTCTGAGCTGTAAACCTAGCAGTCAACATTGGGGTGTATTTTCTCTCCTAGGATATCTCAATCATTCTGTAGATTCAGTTACTTAAAACATAACTTTCTGATAGTATGAGATCTTTCAAAGCAGTACCTTAGCACACACACTTAAAATGAGATATCAATTCAACATTAACTGTGATCTCTCCTGAAACAGCGTAAGTCTATCTCTTCACGTTTGATCTCCTCATATTTTTCTGTATTGCAGGTGTTCAAATATTTATCTTCACAACCTAGAGCATATTAGTCCTCAAAGGTCTTTCAAAGGATTTTTCAAGAAACAGCAAACTTCTTTCAGGTTTGTTTCTGATGTAACATTACTGTACTTGGTACATCAGTACCAATATCTACTGCATGGTCAATGCCATTGAGGCAAATAACACTTGACTTGGAGAGTGTCAGGATTTGGAAGTGGATGAGTCACACCTTCTGAGCAAATCTTGGTCCATGACTTCACAAAGACTGCTTCTGACTGCTTTAGTTAAAGTCAGAGAAACTGAAAGCACACCTTTCAAGTGGCCAGATGTGGAAAAGATGAAAATATCTGTTGTGCCCTGAACAGCCTAGACTGACTGCTGTAATGAGATGTTTGGGTGGAAATGTGAGTGAAGTGAGCTTGATCTGAATGCTAATGCAGCCGTAAGTAGAGCTGACCTGATTTCTACTCACTGAGTGGATGGGAAATGAATTTACACAACCTTTATTCTGTTTTTCTGGGAAAGTAAGATGTCAAATACACATGCATCCCAGATTCTTACAAAAAGTAATTTTTTAAAATTCTATATGGCACAACTTTCCCCCTAGATTTTGCAGAATTCTGAATAATTTGGCTTAATTCACTCACTTAGAAGAAGTAAACTTCTAAGTCAAAACAAGCTTACCTTGCTGACTTTGTTTCCTGTGTATTCCCTTTCACTAACTCAGGCTTTCCCCCCTAGTTTGATTCACATTTACAAAAGTGAAAATTAGCTTATCCAGTGTTAGTGATAAATGCTGGTCAATCCTTTAAAATATCCAGTAGAAGGCTAGTCAGCTAAAAGCAACTTGTAGTGGAATATTGATCACAACATGCAAGAGAACCTTGTGTGCTACAGTGAAGACATGCAAAGGCAGAAACAAGAGAGTACCTTTGGTGGGGCAGATTTGGTGGTGTAAGTATTAGCTGGAAAAACAGTGGTGCCTGACTGTAAAAACTAATATGGGAGTTTTATCACTAGAATAGTGCTCAGTTCCATGTAGAAAAAGACTGGTTTTCAGACTGAATCTATATATAAATATCAAAATTGCAAACTGCTCTATAGCTTGAGGACAGGTGCCTGAGAGCTTCATTAGCAGCAGCAGTGAAGATGTTACTGAGTGAGTAACTTCAGCCAGTATCTGAGAAATTATGTAGTTTTGACACAGAAACTGACATCTCAGATATGAAAAAAAGCTGCTTTGCCTGTACATAGGTTTCAGTGGCAGTTAGGAGTGCTAATTTTAACAGTGAAGAGGTAAATATACCAGCACTTCTATCAGAGAGGTATCACAACTATTGTCAGGTTAGCATGCAAATGGTCCACCTAGGCTGCTGTTGAAAACCGAGTTTGGAAGAGAACTCTTGTTTCCAAGCCTCAGAGGTTGTTGCCTTTCCAAAGGCACACAGCTCAAGCTGAAATAAACCAACTCTGCCTCAGAACGTAGGGTCCTAACTATTCTTTAACACAGGACATCATGTCTGATATTTCTTGCTAAGTTGCTTTATGTGCATTATTTCATTATTATGTTGGAATAAAACTTACTGAGTGCTCAACACAAGAGCCCAAGGTCATTATTGCCCAAGGTCAGAAGTATTTCAATAGTATAAAATTGACCCTTAGAATTTCTCTGTTACCACTGAAGATGTGGTTCCATCTCTTTTCAAGACACATTACACAGGCTGTAAATGTAAAGCTTTGGGAGCTCCATATGACAGCTCTCAGAGGCAAAACAATTTGTTCCATTGTTTGTTAGGTGAGTAAACACAATCATGTTGAAACTCCTCTGTAATGAAGTTGTATAACTGTGCAATAAATGCATTCAATTCGCTGAGTTAAGGTCTTCCTTTTCAGATGAGTAAGACAGCATTGGCTTTTTTCAAGCTTTTAAAACAGTTTCACAGGTTCATGGCTGATATTCAGATAATTTCAGAAAGGATCCAAGTCAAGAAACATAGGAATAAATGAGTGTTCTAGAAAGGAAGATTGATGACGGACAGGCAGATTACCAAAATTATGTAAAAAAAACATGGTTCTAGACATAAAATAACAAAATTTTACTCCTTCCCAGAGAAGTTGCCTGTGTAGATTCTGCTAAACTACTGCTCAACAATATTTTTCACCAAGGCTTACCAAATTGTGTCACTAGTTCTATATGATCTATACAGAAAACGCTCCTGCAGATCTCTAAAAATTCCCTGTTATGCGAATAAAGGATATGATTATTAGCATGTTTTCCAAGACACACTATTTTGTGAAAAATTAATACCCTGATATTTCTCATTTGGTTTCTGCCTCATATCTCTTCCAGTTCTTTATCTCTGTCCTCTCTTGTGCAATCTTGCTGTTTTATTTCCTCTTCTGTCCTGAGAACCTGAATTTTGCTGTTGGCATATGTTCTGTTATTATGAAGTCACAATATGAGATAAGTTACTCTAGGTCCACTGAGACCCAGAAGATACTGCTCCAGTAGAAAATGTGGACCCCTTGCTAGGGACTGTAATGAAAATGAGGACAGTAGTCTATTGTCCACAGCAGTTTCATTTACCAACTTAAAAAATACTCAGGGTAGTACATCATTATGTCATTAACTGCTGAGAAATTCCTGAAATTGGTGAAAATTTAGCATGGGAAAAGAATGGACTTTTAAGTTTACCTTCTGTGAGTTATTTTTTGGCATGTTAAGAAAGTGAGAGTATAAAAATTTTTTCAGCATAATTTTGTAAAAATCCATATGCTTCTTTTACTCTGCCTCTCTTCCCTCCACAAAAGACATGAGATTTTACAGTTTTGTTGTTTACATCCGCTTTGTTTGGCCTCAGTTTCTTGAGGATCTTTAAACTACCAACAACATGAAAATAGTTTGTTTAATCTGAAATCATATTTGAAATACATGATAAAGAATCAGACTTGATGATAAACTGTGCAGTTTATCATTGCTTAAATTCTTAATTGATTTTCTGTTTTGTTTTCCTGTTTTATTTTTTCCATGTTGGCATGTACGATTGTTGGTTGTTGCCATGGTAATTCTATTTTTTTTACTGTTATTGAAGCTTTTCAGAAAAGAAGCACTTCTTTACGCACATTTTATTTCCTGTAGAACAAATGATCACGCTGACTGCTATTCAAGTGTATAATGTTGCATCATCTTCAACACAGCATTACGCCTAGATGCCCAAATTCTTGCCATAACAAACTCTTGTATGTTTGAATGAACTTCCTGAATGAAATCTGAGGTAAGGCCTTTCTAATCTATCCACACAAATGTCTTTCAGGGCTCAGCTGCCATCCTAATTTTCAACAGTAATTATGTCAACATTCTTTTATCTCTGAGCAAAGCAAAATGTTTCACTTACAGCTCTTCAGCATGCTAATGCAAACATACTGTCACTAAACTGTGATTTTCATTACCTACACATGCCCTGCTGCACTCTGGAAATTTCTCTCTCTTTCACCAACCATAAAATACTGATTTTCATTTTTATGTCTCCTTTTAGTCTTACCTCCCATGTTTTACTTCCTTACCCTCAGGAATTCAGCTCCTTCCTCTAATCTGTACATAGCAGTAGTATTTGTTGCCTGTTATTTATACACACAAATAAACATTTTCACATACTTCCTTATGGTCAGAAACAACTCACTAACTATCTAAGGTTAAATAATCTCTATTGTAATAATAGAACTAAGAACATCTTCAAAAACCTCTGTAGAATTGTTTTTTGTCAGTCATAGTTTAAAAAATGCAATTAAATATGTTTATTTATATTCTGATGTCATTTCAGGCTTGTAGTAATAGAAGGGAAACAGATCATCTCATATGTTGTGATGGTGTCCACCTTTTGCAATCTATAGTGTTTAGTCAGGCATGAGTATTTTAGCTTTGTGTAATATATACACATCTATGCATGTATGTAGTTTTGTCAACAAACAAGTGTATGTATGAGTATATATGTAAAATACATGTACCTTTCCATGTATATATTTAAAATTATAATTTTAGAATACATTTAATACTTTTTTTAATCTGAGGAGATGAAAAATATAGGTGGAAAGCACTTTCTGTAGCTCTTCAGAAAAGCTTCTCTGTAAAAGCACAGAGAATAGGTTTCCTAAACAGAAGAGTCTAGGAGTTTCTTGAAAATATGTGATAAATGCAGAAGTGTAATATCACTAAAAGGCATGCAGATGACTTTGACAATAGGCAGCATTTTTTTCTTTATTCATCGTTTTAGAAAGGTGGAATAAAACCAGGGAAGTCTCAAGAAGCTCCACAGTCTCAAGACCAAACCAATACAGAAATTAGTTCTCTATTTGCTAAGCTACACATTTGCTTGCCTGTAGACTTATCAACACAGATTTATGTTTGCTTTTCTTTTTATCTCTATCAGACTAGTGCAGCTCCATTTCAGGGAACTGTCTGCCCAGCTTTCACACACTCAGCTCTCACCCTGAATTAACATGACCTTTCTGGTGCCACAGAAACAAAATGGTGCTTGAGAGCCTGTGAGCCTGTGAGGGGAAGTGTGCTCAACCTCCCTGTGCATGATAGCTCAGTGAGAAAATTCAGGACTTGTCACTTACCCCAGCACAGAGTACGACATATCTCTTTTTGCGGATATTGAGGTTTTGCTGCATTATGACTCCTCTAGTCTTCTATTTGTGCTGCAGAAACACTCTGTGGCCAGTTACTGTATGGGTTGGTTTGGCATACGAAATGATGATGCTTTAACATCATTAGTCCTATTATTGTTCAACATGTTAGGATAATTCTTTTGAGATTCACAAAAGTTAACAAAAAGCTTTTCTAAATAGAGCTTGAATGTCTTAAAAATAAATCTGAGTCTTTAATGCTCTGCAATTATCTTGTCTATTAGCTCATCGGCAACTTAATCTTTCATGCCTTCTACTGATCTTTTAACTATATGGAGGAGTTCCCATTTTTAAAAACAAAATATATCACTTCAAACAAATTCTGGGCATTGATTTTTTTTTTCTCTTCTGAAGCTTCATAACATTCACTTGAAGGAAATTAGTTTTGGGTCCTCATACAGACATCATTGCATGTTTTAGACTTGAAAAGAGTATCTAATTATGTGATTGCATTAGAGTTCCTGAATTTAAAGCAAAAATATTTTTTTTACTTGCCTAAAGCACAAAATGGTAATTCTATTACTTTCCTGTGCTAAGTTGTATACAAAGTGGTTTTTGCCCAGACATAGTAGCATTAAGGTGACATTGGAAGGTAGATCTGTGGGAGTCAGTTTCTAGATTTTTCTGCAAACTAAAGACGAACTTGTGCTGATTCCCATGCAGGATTAGATACATAAGCTCGACAACTTTGACTTAGAGACAACACACTATCCAAGAACTGTAATTTGTCTTCATTCTATGTTTTAATGCATTTTTCATCCATATTTTATAGAAGATAATCTGTACTTAGTGATAACTTCTTCATAGCTGTTCTTAGGAGTGTAAGAGGCCCAGTAGTTGGTTCCTGGCTTATTTTGACTAGTTAATTTTGCACAACCAAGTAGCTAGGGAGCAGGTAGAGGGAAGAATTTTATCTTCTGCTTCCAAGGTATTGAATGCTAAAGATGGCAATTACATGTATAGACAACTTATTCAACAATATCCCAGTCTGTGGTCACCACCACAGTAAAAAGCTTCATCTTGTGTTTTGCACAATGGAATTTTGCACATTTTTTCAGGCAGAGAAGACGATCATGAGGGTGGGATCCCTCCCTGTCCTGCTGGCAGCACTCCCAGTCTCCCCCCCCAGAGCATCTCTGCCTTTTGGCCACAGGACACACCACCAGTGACATTTGTATGTTCATGTCCCCAGGACCTCCAGACTCTTCCCTGCCAATGGAGATGGATCCCACAGGAATGCTGTGCAGAGGCCTCACTGGCAGTGGGAACTCTGCCAGCAGGGCTGAGGACCCATGTGGGATGTGGGATAAGAGTTTGTGGGGCTGCCCCAGCAAAAGGGGATTGTGTGGAGCTCGTGGAAATGTTCAAATATGGTGCTGGTGTATCTGGGAAGAGGACTGAAAGTGGGGGACTGGGATGGGCCCAGTAAGACTCAGAGATAGAGAGGGGTGGGAAACCCACGTTTTGGCCCCTGGCACAGATGTGCTTTGCTTGCATGTCAGTCTGCTTCTTGGGTGGCTCCCGAAGTTCTGGGATGCTTGGAGTTTAGAGCTTTGCTCTGCAAAAAACACCAAGCCAAGGGTGCAGGTCAGCAAATGGTCCCCAGCAGCATCTTTTGTGAAGCCTGAACCCAGCCCTCTCCTGCATTTTAGCCAGTTTGGGCCAGAGGAGTTGAGCTGCTGCTGTATGGAAGGATCAGAGGAAAGCTCAGAGGGCTGTGACAGGGGAATGACCGAATCCATTTGGGTCTGGAATCCATTTGGGAGGGAGAGGGTTGTTAGGGTGCCCTGTGTCCATGGACCTTGCTTTGCTTCAGGTCAGGCATTCTGGCTGATGGCCACAGAGCTTGGGCAGCTGCAGGATATGGGGCTATAACTGTTAAAGTGGTTAATGCTTGGGCTCACCAGAAGGCCCTATAGAAAAGGCACAGCTGCAGGCCAGACGATTGAAGCCGGTTGAGGGCGGAGAAGCAGTTACGAGTGAGGAAAGAGTCAGTTGAGTGACAGTTGGAAGTCAGATTGTGATTGGCTGGAGAAATGTGTGGACAGAGTACGACTAGGAAGCCGATTGGATGAATGCACGCATGGACAGCAGCACAGCAGCTGAGCCAGCCAATGGGTGCCTTCTTTCTGTTAAATTCTGTTAAGTCTTCATTTGGTTTCAGTTATGTCAGGTAGAGATTAAAAGTATAAAAAGAAGACAATTTTTACAATAAAGAGATCTCTTTCAGATGCTTAAAGGGGTCAGTGTCGCTTTGTTCCCCACTGCTACAGGCAGCAATGCTCTGGTGCTTGGAGAGGGAAGGCTTTGGGAGTTCAAGTGAAAGAGGCCCTGTTGCAGCATTTATTATAAAGAAGTTTGCAGCATGTTCCGGACATTCTGCTTTTGTTTTCCTACACTAACAAGGCACTGTTAGAAAGCATTGCCTGAAGTGGCTTCCTTTGGTTTTGAGCAAATCATGCTCTGAAAAGCTTCTGGATCTTTGTTGTGTCCAAAGTCAACGATTTTCCAGCACCAGCACCAATTAAAGCTGGGGTTCTTCCAGCTGGAGAACACCAACCAGGAACTGAGATCCATGCACCCACTTACCACCCTCTCCTTACTGGGCAGAAGGATTGGAAAAAAAAAGGATTTTGGGTTGAGATAAGAACACTTTAATAATTAAAAAAAAACAATACTATTGTGACTAATAATAATAGTAATGAAAAAGAGAGACAGAGATGAAATAACACCTCCACCGAATTAGTGTATTCATATGCGGTGTACCAAGGGGCTGTGAGAGACGCGTGCTCCGGGAATCCTCTGGATGTTCATTCCAAGCGCACGAGGGCCGCAAGCCGCGCCCCCAGCACGTGCGAGAGGATGGCAGGTGCGGCGGCGGGGCGGGCCGGGCGCCGCCCGGAGCCTATCGGGCAGAGGTGTCGGAGCTTCTTGGAGCTCTCCGTCCGTCCCCCGGGGGCCGCCCCCTTCTCGTGGCAGGGGAATGGCGGCGGGGCCGCGGGCGCAGCCGGTAGCGCCAGTGCGGGGACGGGCCGAGCGCGCCGTGCCCGGGCGCGGCGCTCTGGCGGCAGCCGGGCGGGCCGAGCACGTACTCCTCGTAGTCGTCGTCCGCCCTGACGGAGTGCAGGATGCGGCCGAAGCGCTGCCGGCAGAGCGGGCAGGAGGCGCGCACGGCGGCCCACTGCCGGATGCAGGCGAAGCAGAAGGTGTGCAGACAGGTGTCCACGTGCGCCGCGTCGTCCAGGTCGCCCAGGCAGATGGGGCACGGCCCGGCCGCCGCCGCCTCCCGCTGCCCCCCGCTCGGGGCGGCCGGCGCGGCGGAGCCGCTCTCCTGCAGAGCCTCGGCGGCACCGCGCGCCATGGGCTGCCAGAGACGGGCCCGGGGCCGGAGCTGCTCTGGCGCCGGGAAGCGGGCAGCAGAGAAGGCTCAGAGCGTGGGCAGGGAGGGGAGACGGGGGCCTCCCGAAGGGTCTCCTTGCAGGCTAAGGAGAGTTTACTGGAAAGTGACCGAGCAGCCCCTCAGCTGCCTTCGACACCTGCCTCCCACTCCGTTCCCCCAGGCAGGAGAAATGTCCCTTCCACTCTGCTCCCGCCCAGCCAGTGGGACTCGGCTGGCACAGGGTACCTGCAGGAGGCGTCCGGGACGGAGGAAGTGGCCGGGAGCCCTCAGTGGTGCTGTGGGCACTGCCAGGGCAGGGCCTGGGTCCTGCTGGAGGCCGCACACTGGGCCGAGTGTGCGAATACAGGAGCCTCTGGCACCCGGCTGTTGCGTGGCGAGCACAACACACAGCCCAGAGGGAAAAGACCCCACTCGGACTGTCAGACGTCTTTTGGTGGCCTTAAAACCCTCAGTTTGTCAGGTCCTTGGTGAGTCCGGTGCTGCTGCATCTTCTCCAGGAAGAACCGACCCAGCTCCCTCAGCTTTCCCTCATGGGAGAGGGAAACCCGTGTTCCTTTACCGTGTTTGTGGCCCTTCTCTGGGCTCTCCCCAGTAGCTCCTCATCTCTCGTAGGCTGGAGAGCCCAGAGCGGGCACCGCACTCCAGGTGTGGCCTCACGGGGCAGGGGAGAGGGCAGGATCCCTCCGGCTCCCGCTGGCAGCACGCCCAGTGAGCCCGGCAGGGAACTGGGCTGCTCACCGCCGGCCCGTGCTCCTCCTGGGCCCTGCTGGGTGAGCTGCTCTTGGTTCATGGCGGTTTTCCTCCCCAGGTGCAGTGCTTCCTGTGGGCTCCTTTCTCCAGCCATTGAAATAGAATTGTTAAAACAGTTTTTTTGAAAAACACAAGTGATAAAGCAATAGCTTTTAACTTTGTCTAAGTTAAAAGGTCCTTTTCCCTTCAAGGGACACCAAAGAAAAGAGAAACAATAATGAAGAATTAAATTTTCATTCTTCTTGAAGAAAAAAATGGTGAAGTGATTTGAGACACAGTTGTATTCCATGTAGGGTGAAACAAAGCAATAGTACTAGTATATTGTTGCTCACTTTTATGCTTTTTCCACCTCACCTTTGGCCTTCAGATGACACAGATATCTTTAAATTTGTTGTCATGGTTTGGTTTGCTTTTTTCCTAAAATCTAGAACATTGCTTTTTCATTGATAAAAAGTTTTTAGTGGGAGGTTGAAACAAGATGTTTAGTCTCACCCATGAGATGTACTTTCAGTCTTCACATCCTGCCATTCTTTTGTCCATTTGAAGGTCAAATTTATAGAGATTAATACTGATAAATGCACATCAGCCATCTAATAGCATCTGGGGCATTCTGCAGTCTCTAGGTCTGTAGTGAATTCTCAGACTAGGCATACAGTCTGCCATATATTTATTTGTAGGTTTACACTTCATGAAAATTAACCTGAATGGTAGCAACTGCAAAGTTAAAGCATTGTTACACATCCTGAATGATTTATGTGGGTTTAAGGTTGAATCCAGATCTTTTTCTAAATCACAAAATCATAGAATGTTAAGGGTTGGAAGGGACCTTAAAAGACCATCTAGTCCCAACCTCCCTGCCATGGGCAGGGACACCTTCCACTCAACCAGGTTGCTCAAGATCTTATCCAACCTAAAAAATAAACATCTGCCTGGAATATCACTCTGCATCTCTGGAATGTTTTTTCTTCAGAAAAAAAATCTCATCAAATTTCAAAGTTGATTTCAGAAAAGCATTTAGATAATATATAGAGGACACTGACTTAAAATTTGGGATGCATGACATGAAAACATATACTTGATGATCTCTCACTGATGTATATAATAACAATGTCCTAGAGATCTACAAGACCATTTATTATCTGTATTCCAAGAATGTTGCATGTGAGTATTAAGGTGCCTGTTGCATAAGCAATGACCTCATCTGTATTGTTTGGCATATTTTACTGTATCTGCTTGGAATAAGTTGCAACTGACTTCTGATTTTTTCCTGGAGCTGCAAATAGAATGGTGCAGCTGACAATAAGGAAAAAAAGTCGTCATCATGATCTCATCATGATACCTCAGAATTAATTTAGTTGCATTGCTTGTCTGTCA
Organism: Zonotrichia albicollis; assembly: GCF_047830755.1. Classification (NCBI taxonomy): domain Eukaryota; kingdom Metazoa; phylum Chordata; class Aves; order Passeriformes; family Passerellidae; genus Zonotrichia; species Zonotrichia albicollis. The sequence goes on from NC_133860.1 coordinate 45,485,328, forward strand.
TTTAAGTACCTTGTTGTCATTTAAATAGTATGTAAAAAATTCCAGATACTTTAAGAAAGGCATGAGAGGGAGCAAGCTTTAAAAAGAAGGGGAAGAAGGGAAAACATGTGAAGTAATTTTGTGTACTAAAAGCAGCTACTGAAGCAAACCTCTAATTAGGATATTTTTTCAATAACATTTTCTTATCCTTTGTAAGTACTCTGTACAAGTTTTATACCATTAACAGGAGAAACTGATACCAAAAATGAGGGGTATTAGGGTAATAAATTAGGATGAAACATACCACAATAGTGAAAAGGAATCTTTCTCTCTTTGTTAGTTTACAGGCTAGTCAATGACTCTTGTAAAAAAACCTGCATAAATGTATGGGGATTTACTATGAGTTGTATTTAATGTTTTAAAATGTTTGTAAACGTTTTGTACAGTAGAGTGCATTGAAAGTAAGCCTATTCCTGCAGGAGATTTCAGATCAATGCCACAGTATCCACAAGTATTACCATGAAACAGCATGTTAAAATGAATGCACCCAACAACGAGTCTGCATGGTCTGCTTTTATTGTTATAATTGAACAAAAGAGAGACCCATCAAAAATGGGTCCACATAAAGGGATTTTTTAAATGGAATTTTTAAAATAAAAGATATTTTAAAATATAGGTTTTAGCCTGACAGTGTCCCTTTCAGTTTGTGGGATCAGGTGGAGAAATTTCTTACACACACAGAGCCTTCACACTGCCCTGAAGGCTGGCAAATTAGTAAGATAAGCAGATCTCCATTTGCAAAAGTAATGTTTTTGCCACTTCTGATTCTCCGGAAATTTCAGAGAATGGAATTGTCTTGTGATTGAAATATTACATTCTGCTTTGCTTCACCAAGAAGAGCACACTATAAAAGAAATTCAGGGAACACACTTACTCTTTTCACAGTAGGCTACAAAGAGAAAAAGCTAAAACTGCTACACAAGCCATATGAAGTAGCACAAATACCTTGTATCTTAGACACATTTAATTCAATAAACCTACTGTCGAGTTACAACAAAAAAACTCTTGCCTAGCATCTCTTCAAGGTAATGGCTGTCTTATCAAGCAATAAGATAATATTAAGTCCTCCTCCTAAAGCATCAAATTGTTTCTCAGAGAAACTCAAAACAGTTTTTGGTTTGTATATAACAGTCAGATCATAGTGTATTTGGAGCACGAAGAAAATTTTTATGTGTGGACATAATACAGATACAAATCTAAATATACGTGTTTATTGTTGAGGATTACCCAGTCTTTAAGGCCTTACTTCATGCCATCAGGCTGCAATGCTTATCTAATTTAAATGTGGTGAAATATTTTGGTGAGGACAGCAATGAGAACTGGTTGGATCCCTCTGTTTTTTGCTATGTATGTATTTGGAAGTATTTTACCTTTTTCTACTAGTAGAAAAAAAGGGCAAAGATCTGTATTTTCACTGATTTCACAGGCATCCTCAGGTGACCCAATATCTAGCAATGTAAATTAATTATGCAGATTGCATATTCTCGGTGGTGTATCTATATCCTAAACCACTGACCAGATGACAACGCAATTTTGTGTTCGACTGAAAGGATACTTTCCTGAGGCCCTTATTTTCCCCTTTCATTATGTTATACAGCACTGCTAGCTGTTAGGTCAGTGCTGTCAGTTACATAATGTACTGATTTAGGTTGGAAAAACAACCATTAAATGTGACAAGAGGTTTCTTCATCACCCATATTATGTTATTGATTTGTTGGTCAGAACAGTGGCAGGGTTTTCTTGTAGCACTTTTACACATAGTAGCAGGATCACATGTAATTGTAACCTAAAATTTCAAGTGACAGCCCAGATATATATATATATATATATATATATATATATATATATAGTCTGAGTTGTCCCTCACAGCTGAAGGACACATGATGGTTAATGAAAGTTGGCAGATTAGCCAAATGGAGAAAAGTTTATTTTATGTTTGTAGCTGGGTTGAGTGTTAATTTTTGATGCCATGGTTTTCTGAATCTGAAACCATTTTTGTTTAGAACAGAGACCAAAATGCTGTATTTTAATAAGTTTTGAAGAAATACAAGATTCTTGTGTTCTCTAGAGCTGGCCTCCTTTAATTGATGAACTCCTAGAAGAAATGTGCAAATCAAGTCTAGCTTCCTTAGAAAATGGGAGTCCTACTGTCCTGACCAGATTCTTACAGTCCTACCAGATTCTGTGGTTCAGCAGAGTTAGAAGTGAATGTGCTTTCGTCTTGCCACTTTAGAGATGGTTGCTTTCTCAGCTCTGCCTGCATTCCTTCTCCTGAAAAAAGCTGCTGGGTAGGAGAAAGTAGCATCTTCCAGGCTTTTTGCAGTGACCCTTCAATTTTCTCAGGTCCTGCTTTTCTAAACAAATTGATTAATCTCATTTTCCAAGAAATAGTTTGTTTTCTGTAACATTTCTGAAATTCCTGGTGAGAAATAAATTTGTCTGGCTTTGTTAGACTGAAGTCTAAGATGATGGAGAAGAGAGAGATGGGAAATTTAATCCATGTGTGAAACTCAGAATTGCCTGCAAAAAAAATTACACTACACTAAGAAATTCTTCTGTCTGTTTAATAGTTTGAATGTTATTGATACATTTTGTACCTGATTAATAGAAATGTAATGTCTAAACTCTGGTGATTTAGTGCTTCCCTTTTCATTGGGTTGTAAAAATGTCCTTCACTTCAGCTCTAAGTTTGCAGTTATCTTTTGTCTCCCACACATGTGCTAGATTTCACTGCCAGAAGACCAGGAATGGTAGAGAAATATCTACAGCTGGTGTGTATTTTACACACATTGCTTACCTGTAATAAATTATTTTTCTTAGCTATAAAACAGACATAACTTTTATGCATATGTCTAGGTTAGACACTTTCTACTTTATATGCGTGCCCATAATGAAATAACAGTTTTTAGCAATTAATTGACAAATTCCAGCTTCTTTCTTTAAAACAATATTAAAAAGTTAGTATAACATTTCAGACCCTGTGTAAAAAAATTCCAAATGTTTTTATGGCTATTGTGCAACAACCTACATCATGCTGTCCTTTTAAAGAGCAATTTATATTGTGTGTTATCATAGTCATTGTAGGACTTGGTGTATTGAAAGAAAAAGAGATAAACAATTATCTAACTCTACATCTCCCTTAACTATTCTCTAGAGAAGTGCAGAGTCATTGAGTTGGTTTGATGAAGGGCTTCCCATCATTAATATATGACTCCAAAAGGAAGAACTTAGCACAGGCTTACCACAGAGTGTTTGCAGAAAGAGCTGTTGTGGAAGGGAACAGCAGGAACCTTCTCAGTGCCCTAAGCAATGTCAGACAGTGAAGGGAGTGTCTGGATTCTCCTTGTGATTGCTGTACTGTTTAAAGATTCCTCTTCTCTGGGTCATAAAAGAAATACAGTATTGATAGCTTGACTCTTTTTTTTTTTTTTTTAATGGATGCAGGAATACAGTTCATTAGATTACACCTGTTTAAGATGCTATCTCGTATATCTCTCAGGTCTGGTGCTAATCCAGCTGCAGAAAAGCTGTTTTCTTTGGCATGTCATAAAAGAATGTGTCCTTTTTGTATTGCTTTTCTTTGTTTTTTTTTATGATAGTGAGCACTGAACTATTCTTCCAAGTACATCTTGAGTTATAATTTAAATGCAGTGCTTAGTTTATTCAGCAGGGGTCATCAAAGGTCTGGATTTTCTTTGTCTACTGATGTGAACTGAATGATGACATTTCACAGCTTTCTTCAGGATTTGGCATTTGGAAATGTTCGTGTCCCCTCTTACAGCTCTATTGCTCAGTCTGTTGTAGCTATAGAGTGCATTATTTCAGATATCTAAGACCCCAGTGTTTGCTTTGGCAGACAACTTAGTTCAAGAGTATTTTTTATGTGGTATTATTTTTCTGTTCGTGAATAGCGTAAATGAGACTGTTAGAAAATACAGGAACCATAACAGTTTTTGTTCCTTGCAAGTATTTGTAAAAGCAAATATGGGATAAAGTGTCAATGCTTGCATTAGGTACCAATTTGATCTTACTCTGAATTCTGGACTGTTTTGACAGCAGAAAAGTTACTTTTCAGATCTGATGGCTTTATAATGTCTCCAAAAGACAACAACAAGGAAGAAAGCAGATACATATTTGTCTAGTGAAACACTTCTACTAACTCCTTTTCTGGGTGAAATGTGTAGTGGTGGGGATAAACAGTGCAGTGTAAGTCAGTATGACTTATGTTACCTGTAGGCTTTTGTCACTAAAACACTACAGAGGAAGTACATATTTTCCTGAACCAAACTTGTTGTTGAATTATCAGATCAAGCATGTTCTCCATCAACTTCAGCTGGACATAAACTGGAAACTGTTTAACTCACTTTGCCAGGCACTTTAGGATGTACTTCCTAATCCAAGCCTGACAACAGAGTCAGTGAGAACTAATTTCTGGGTGGCAGTAGCAAAAGCAGCAGCTTCAGCTTCTCAGACTGAGTCTGAGGTACTTTTCTTACTGTTTCTGTTAGTGAATAATGGCAGCTCCCTAAACCAGGATTTTTTTTTTTTGCACAGAAAATTATTTCTAAAAGGCTGGGATAGTCAGATAGTGTAATTAAAGCATGTGTATTAGAATTTTGGATAGATAAAGTAGATAAAGATAGATCTGAGTCCAACAAACCACAGTTCAGACAGTAATAAATGTCCTGGCTTTACTCTGTCATGCCTAAAAGTCTGTTGTAACCTACTGTGTGCTCTCAACTTCATTACTGCTTCCCATGGTAGGTGTATTTAGTGATCACCTCACTTTCATTAGACTAAATATTAGACCTGTGACACATGGATTTGCCTTTTTTCAGAGGACCTCTAAGTCATCTTTAAGATGTACCTTCCACCCAATACATTTGCCACCCTCAAAATTTCCACGTTTCTATAAGATCCAGCTCCATAAGCAACAAATCACTATTTCCTATGGTTTCTGTTTCATGCTTGTATTATTCTCTGTCTTGGATTACATTCACTTGCGTTAAAATTTTTCCTGTAATGAGAAATATTCTGCATATGTTTTCAGTTTCTAAAGGCAAACTGCCTTCATGCTGCATCCTGACAGTGAGTCACTGGAGCGCTGATTCGTTTTCTCTTTGCTCTATTTTATGTGCATCTGCAAGAGCTGTTGTCATTGATACCTGTGTCACATTTGCCTAAAACTGATCAAAGGCACTCAAAAATGCTCAGAGGAGACTTTGACTGACACAAATATTTAGAGATAGCTAAGTTATAAAACATACTGTTGCCTTTGCTCCCAGAAAATATCCTTAGGAAAGAGACATCTAGCACAGCCACACCATTGTCTGAGAGAGAATTTTTGTGCTCATCTTTTTTGCACTTCTGTGCTGCCATTTGTAACACATTCAGGACAATTACCTTATAAATGCTTGGCACTTCAGGTTTTTATCTCCTCATCTGGGTCTTTATATATATTTTTGACTACATATATTGCTAAAATCTTCAAATGCTTTTATGATAAGAAGCTTGATAGGTGAAAAGAAATTATTAAAACAGTAACATAAGAGAGTCAGTTGGAAAAGAATACTTAAAATATGGGAAAGACCCAACAAAAATATTCTTTCATAACAGTTTCCATAGATTCTGTATGTTCCATAAGTTGCCTTATGGCCTTTTTTCAAATCTCAAAAAGATTACATGCTCTGATGTACTCTGTTTTACCAAGAATACATATCTGATTTACCATCATGATGGTCCTTGTGAGCTGAAGGTAACCTGACAGAAAATATACATGCTTTGGCAGAGATTAATGCAGCAGTATTGATTTAGACCAGCCATTCCTAACTCAATAAAGATTTGTAGGTCTGTACAATTAATAATATTAACTACTTCTTTTGGAAAAGTATCTATTTAATAGTTTAGGTCAAGAATAAGGAAGCTGAAGTAGAAAACAACAGTGAGTGAAATGCCAACACTTATATACTTTTTTGAGACCAATTTCAATAAAAATTTCCAACAGATAATCCCTTTGTTGGAAGGACAATAAAAGATAATTTAAATTAAAAATTATAGATTGTCTAAATGTGATTTCATTTGTCTTAGTGTGAAATGTGTGCCATTAAAGGTCAAAGCAAGAAAGTGTTCAGCAAATAGTTTCTGGCTGATTGGCATGTCATGGAATACATTCAATCTATATAATGATGCCCTAAGAATTTACAGTTTTCCCCATCTTACCTGTGTTGAATTTCCTTCTTGTGCTTTAAATACACACACACACGCACGCACACGCATATATACAGCAACTATATATGTGGAACTAATACAGTCTCTTACTCCCAAACAGGAAAGCACTAATTAATGTACATTTAATGTCTTTAATTGTCTAGAGTTTGTGGTTATCTTCTTTGATACTTCTTTGTTGCTAGACAATTGCATCTTTGTAAGTTTAAATGTTTTCAATAGTAACACTAAGAGAAGACTAGTGGACTCTTCCAAAACTACACCATGGAAAAAATGTTTTGCTATCAGTCTTTTACCTGGTTTTATCTCACAGATCTCAAAATTGTCATGTGGCTGCACTGAGGAAAATGCTTAAGTAGTGTGAATACTCCTTATACACTTGTCAAGCAATTTTGCCTCTTGAGGAAAAAAATGATAGGAAATAGATAGTTAGCTTTTTGTAAGCAGGCCTTGCTTGGTTCACCTAGGAGAAGTAATTAATTTACCTTTTTTGCAACTTTCCATTGTGGTGGTTGGGATAGGCAGGAGGCCATGAGCTGCTGGTGCATCTGCACACATCTGAGACCTTTGCCTGCCTCATTTAATGCGCTAAGAACTTCTACAGATAAGGAGCAGATATGCATGCATGCCTGCCTGCAGCATTGGGCTCACCACATTTACTATAGTGCCAGTCTTCAGCAAAACCAAAACTCTATTTCATCATTTAACATGTCTGTCAGACTTGGCCTGTGCTGTCTGACTCCTTCTGTTGGACCTAAGAAAGCTTAAATTAACTTCTTTCACCTACAGACTATGGAAGAACATTTCTCAGTCAGAAGTATAATGGATGATAGTTTTTCTCTGAGCCTAGCTGCACAGTATTCTTGACAATCATTTTCAATAAAATATTCCCTTCTCACCTCTTTTTATATTCAATATACTGGAGAATGGCAACTATTAGAAATATCTTTTAGCAAAGACAGAACATAATATTACTTTTTGGAACCACCTTTGAGACAAATAACTTGGAAAAACAAGTGCTACCTCTCATAACTGTGTTAAACAACTGTAAAGATCACCAAAGGATTTTGCCTACTATGGCTAAGAGTATAAAATCTGTGACCACTGAAGCCCAAATATATACCCACAGGGAATAGGTTTGGGTGTTCCTACAGATGTAGGAACATCCTGAGCATGTATGAACCCATTGAGCTCAGTGTTTTGTGGGACACCCTCACTACTGAGTAGACCAGAACAAGAGGATGAACAGCACACCACTGGATCCACAGGGGCAGTAATTATCTTTCTGCTTAATCTGTCTCTCTTCCCTTCCCTTCCCCCCTACCCTCCTCTCTTTTCTATTTCTTTCTCTCTTCACCTAACATTTACTATTAAATAAATTCTGTACCACTGACTTTGGCATATAGTCTTTTTTGCTCCTTAATTTGGGCAGAGGCATTTCTTTAATCATTAGATCATAACACTTTCCTAAGAGGGAGGTAATATATAGCAAGTCATTAATACTCATTTAACACAAGTATAGACATTGACAAAACATTCCTAATTTACAAACATACAGGTCATCTGAGTTTTTGCTGTAGGAATAGGAATAGGAGTATGTGTTTTCTTTTTTGTTGCTGTGGGGCTTTTTGTTTTGTGACAGACAGCAGTTTATCTTTCCTTGTCTTTCATTTATGAAACTGCAAGAGTCAAAAGTAGCACACTGGTTTGCTATCAGTGCTATCTATGAAATTATAACAATGGGATATCTTGCAGACTCCATTAAATATGGAGTGCTAGAATACTGAAGTTGACAGTTTGAAGTATAAGAATGCACTTAGCCGTCCTTTGCATCGTTGGAATAGATGTAATTGATTCAGGATTCACTTCTTTCTTCAATCTGCTTGGAAGAATTGTTACAAGTTGAGTAACATTTATGTCCTCTCATAAATGTATGTACTAGTATGTATCTCCCTGTGCACTCACCAGAGTAACAAATGTTTCTGTGCTGGAGAAGAAAAATAAAAAGAAAATTATGATTGTAACACTGAATAATTCTTGCTGTGATTCTGTGACTCCTCCTAATTAAACAACTGTTATACCATACCTTCCCATGCTTAGCAGAGCAATACAATTGAAATTGCTTTGCAGATAGAATAATGCTACTGTTTAGATATTTTCCTTATTTTTTCCATTTCATAAAAATGTTTTGCTTTCTTAGTTAAACTCCATTCAGACAGTAAATTTTACATTGTTTTTAAGAGTGTTGTTGTCCTTGACTGCCATCAAGAGTGTGGCTTGAAATTATTCAACTTTATTTTTCATATAAGTAGGTTTTTTTCTGGATTTTTGGATGTGGTTGTTGTTTTGGTTTTGGGGTGAGGGTGTTATTTTTTGTTTTGTTTTTAACCTGGGAGAAACAGCACAACTGTAAGGAAACAGCATAAAAACAGTCTCTAAATTAATTGCTGGAATTATATGCAGAAAAAATTATATGTAGGAAAAAATGTGAGGTGGGTTACTTAGGACAAGTGTGACAGATTAAGCAAAGAGTAAGTTTACTTTTTAAAAGTAATTAAATTTATAGGCTATTATTCCTGTAAACGGATAGATTACATGAGGAGAACTTAAATATACTGAAGCCAAACCTTTTGAAATTTATAGGAGGAATAACCAGATAAAATTAATTATCAGATAGAAGCAACAGCAGTAGGAAGCGTGATAGCACAAAACAGTTAGTAGTCATTGTACTATTTCCCATTCACAATTTTTGCTCTTACAAGAAAATGCTGTTGGTTTTATTTCATTTTGGCTTTGTTTTCTCCTGTGTTATTAAATAATTGTAACATCCTCTGAAATACTTGTGAAATCTGTTCATTTTACCCATTAGAAATCTATAACTTTAGCTTGAAAGTTTCTTCTTAGGTTTTAAAGAAAGAGGAAGGCTGAGAAGATTTTTTGTGCTCCCGCTATGAATTTTGCCGTCTATTTTCTGCTTGTCCTTTACTTGAAGTGCCATATAGTTGCCCTCATTAAATGCTGTGCAGTACTGGAGTTCCTTCAGCTGACTGCTAATAGTCTGGCAAACATGCAGCAGAAAATTTTCACATTAATTATATATCCTTACCATCTTTCCCACATAACTTTAAGTAAGGTGTTGAACTCTTGACAAATCAAAAGGTTTCAAAATGGATTTAGAAGTAATTTTCTGAGGCATTTTCTTTCAAATACATTTAGACACCTATCTGTTTCCTGAGTTAGTTTCTCGGCAGTAATGCACTTAGAATTGAAGATCATGAGTTTATTCATGAAGTTGTAATTTAAGGTAATCATTGCAATTGGTACATTTCCAACTTGTTCTGGTTTTTCCTCCCAAATTACTTCTTTGACTGATAGTTTACTGTTAACATATGGCAGTTATGTTTCTTAGCTTTTAAATAACATTTCAATTAGAATTTCCTAGAGTTTCCACTGGATTTGCCTTTTTTTTAAATTAAACCATTGTTCTGCTGTTTGCAACATTTCATATTCCTTTGTTACTTGTTTAATAGCTGTTGGATTCTTCATTTTAAAGCTCTATTAATCAGGAAACTCAAAATGTCTTTCCTTATTTGTTGTTTGTTACTACACCAAACACTGTATCAGCAAATTTTTAATTACAACTAAAGTATCAAAACTGGGAAGTGAGAGACTGGAAGTTTGGTATCAAACTCTACACTGAGGCTGATTGTGTTTCCTTTAAAATTACTTGCTGTGCCTGTTTATAAGTCCTTGACCTTTTTAATTGGTTTCGACAGCAAGTAGTAATATTCCAAATTGTTCCAGGGATGTGATGTTCAGAAATTTGATAAAGACTCTCAAATGCTTTCATCAAACTCAAATATCTATGGTGAGAGATTTTTTTGCTGTTGTATAGTCTCTGTTATTGCTGAGTTGAAGGTGATCTAGGTCTAAAGTCTAGCTTTCACCTCAGTCACATCCATTACTCAGCCTTAAAAAGTTTTCCTGACACTATACTTACTAGAATTGAGTGATTTTCCTATTCTTCTTCTTATCAAAATCTTTCACTTCCCTAATCACGATCTTGATCTTCCCCTTCAGCTTTCCCAGATTTTAACTTTCTATTTTTTCTTCTGTGTCGCTGGACACTGCACTGGTTTGCTTTGGATATTTAAATTATTTTACAAAAAGGTCACAGGGTGCTTTGGGTTTTGTGATTTTGATTTGTTGTTGTTGGGGTTTTTTGTTTTGTGTTTTTCTTGGTTTGAAAAGACAGGTGTCTGCTAAGGAAGGCAGATTGGTTTGGTTTGGTTTGGTTTGGTTTGGTTGGTTGGTATGTTTGGAGTTTTTAACATTGAGCATTTACTAATACTTGAAAAAATCTGTTGCTTTCTTGCTTAAGGTCTTTCTACATTTCCCTGTTGTGTTGAATAGCACAAGCTTGCTCATTAAAAACTTGCCAAACAAGATTTTACAACCTTACAGTTTTAATGATATCTTTAATGGTTGAGAAAAATTTATTAAGTATTCTTGGTCAATATTTACAATATTTATATGCTCATAAATAGTATAACTGTGCAAAAATTACATAGAATAAAAAAGTATAGACGTTATTGCTTTGAGATAATTGGAAAAATTAAAAATCCATCATTTCTTAGAAGTGTTTGAGTGTGGTCAAAATACATAATGAGAAACAGTTAGATCTGGAGCCAGATTTACTGCGGTTGATTCTGACCCAAAACAGACAGAAGTTTCAAGATAAAAAAAATATAATTATTTGTCAGTTGTCATATTGGAGATTTTTATCTTTTCCTTCTCTTCCAGTTGAGTTGCAGCCATCCTACAAGTACATGAAGTCAGTTTGCATTGCTTTACGGTACAAACTGTACAAGAATATGAAATTAAATCTAAACAGCTCTTAGAAAAATCAATAAATACTGCTTCTAGATATGTGACTCAAATATTCATCATCACCTAAGGCTCTTTTAAATTCCCCCTTAGAGAGATTTTGGCACAATGAGAACTCATTGACCTTTGCATTTGACTTTTGCCTTTTGAAATACTTAAGTTTACAGTTAATGGATGGTAGACAGATGGAAGATGTGCAGTGCAAGTAGTTTATCTCAGCATTACCAAGAGAATTCCTTAGACATGACATTGTTATCATACAGTGATCACAAATGTGGGATTAATGGTTAACCATGAAGCGTATGAGTCACGAGGCTTTCTGCTGGTGCTTACTTCAGAGGCTGTTTTCCACTGGTGTAAGATGTGAGAAGAAATATAACATAAAGGATTTCTGTCTAAGGTTCAAATTTTAAAAACCAACAAACCAACCAACCAAACAAACAAAAAAAAAAAAGACCAGCAAGTGATGTCTTTGTCTCTGAGAAGAAATTGTCAACAGTTTTGCTGTATGCTCTCAGCTGGATTTAAGTATACATAATCACATCAGTCCAGTGTCTTAGGCTGCAAATGGGGGGTGTGTATTCTATTGCCATCTGTTAGAGTTGGGGCAGTTATCTGCTGTTAGTTGGGCCACCTGTTAAAACCAGGTGGGGCCTTTTTTCTTTATCTCTTCTACAACCAATCATCCCTCAGGGAGGAGTCTTCTGTTAATGGGCCATTGAGTGTCACTGCATGACTGATAAAACTGCATCATCCCATTGGGAGATGCTCTGCCCAGAGGGAAGAGCCAAGCATTCCTACCTGGATATGATCTGAGATTTGGAACATCACAGGCATCTTTTTCCCAGAGGTGGATTTCCAGAGGTGTATAGCTGTCTTCCCCACTGGATTCCCAGAGGAAGACCAGGCCCATCAACACCACCACTGGACCTTCAGACGAAAACCGCACCCTTCTACAGGATCACTGCTCCAACAGAACCACACCTGTCACTGCAGGAGGGCTGCAGCCACCATTTTATCAGACCAACAGGGTGCCAGGTTGTATTCTGACTCTGTCAGTGTTGTTTTGTATTACTGCATTTTTATTTTAATTTTTTCCTTAATAAAGAACTGTTATTCCTACTGCCATAGATATTGCCTGACAGCCCCTTAATTTCAAAATTATAATAATTTGGAGGGAAGGGGTTTATGTTCTCCAAGGGAGGCCCCTGCCTTCCTTAGCAGACACCTGTCTTTTCAAACCAGGACAACCCAACTTCACTGTAGTTTGACTGTAGAAATGAGACCATTTTATCCACACTCCATATCGCTTTTTACGACTGCTAAGTAATAAATTTCTCACTTCATTCACTTTTAGGACACATTATGCTGCCACATGTGTGGCAGATTTGCTTTTGAAAAGTAAAGAATGTGACACCAATGATAAATTTCTATGCATCTGCTTGCAAATAGTAAGTAGTTTCTTTATAACCTATCTTGTTATCTAGAACATGATAGAGGAGATTGTTGGAGCAAAATATAACTGCTACCAGCTGTCTTAAAAACCAAAAGTCATTTAAATATTTTTATAGTAGAGTGTTCTTTAGAGTCAGGGCTCCAAGGGAGTGGATCTGCATGCACTTCCCCGCACAGTCACCTTCTAAGGCTAAATACTTAATTTTGACTCTGCCAATACTTAGCTATGTCAATCTAGTTCCAAGAATTTCAGAGAAACTGCTGTGGGATTATAACTGCCATCATTCCACAAGTACATATCTGATCAGTACCAGCTTCCTACAGAACAGAAAAAAATCCTTGTTTTAAGGTATCTCTTAAAGCTTGACTGTACTTTCCTCTGTACAGAAAACTGTTCTTTCAGTGTCATAGGTATTGTATTAACTTCCCAAATCTTTTTATCAGCACAACCTTTCAAACATAAATTAAGTACACAGCACATTTCTGCTAAACACAAGCATTCTGTGTATTCCCACTGTAGGCATAAAATTAATTCCATGGAAACAGAGTGACACTACTTCAAAATCAGTAACTTGAAACCATAACTATCAAACATAAAGAAAGGTAGCAGAACAAAATTAATGTTGTCAAGCAGTAGGACTGAGACACTCAACAAATTTAGAAATAACACATACCAACTGAATGAGGCACATAAGCAGTTACAGGAGTGATGGCACAGTTTCTTAGAATTCTGTGACTCAGCAACATTATTTGGGTTGGCATAAGATTGGATTTTTTAAACAATTTGTATATTTTCACTTGTCTTATGCAACTGCCACATGTGTTACCAGGGCTGTTGCTCTGAAACAAATAGAGAGTTTTTCCTCTGTTTTGTTGCTTTCGTCTGTGCACATAATTTTTCTTGGTATAATGCAAATTAAAAAGTCTCTTGAATAGCAGAAGAAACACATGCTTGCAGTTGTTCTGCTGCTTGAAACATGCCTCTTGCTAATTTTAGTTTTTGGTATTGAAATAACTCAGTGGCCAGTAGCAACTTTTGTTCATCATTCTAGATACTTGTAAATTGTTTTACACAACAAAGAATCCCTTGAGTTCAAAAAGGCATGAGGAGACTTTCCCTGACATTGTCAAGAATATTCTAGATACCTGTGACCCCAAGGGAACAGGCAGGTCTGGGGCCTAGATCTCTCAGCAAATGCAGAGTCCAGGCAGAACTTGCTTTTATTTTTATCAGCATCTCCTCTTGCTGCAGACAGAGGAAGGTAAAAGGGATGAATCCTCAAGATTGTTTCACTCAATTGCTGCATTTTAGATAGCAGCTCTTACTGTCTCAACATGTTATTCCATAACAGAACTCGCTCACCTTGGCTGAAGAGGAGTTAGGCTCACCAATATCCCTGAGTTTTCCTCATGTGCTAATCTTGTAATACCATGAGTAACACTGAAATTTTTACTTTCACAGATGCTCAGTGGTGATGACCTTGTAGAAAGACAGCGAGTCCAGGAGATAATCTGGGCAATACATCTTTCCAATGTATCCTTACTTAGAAAATGCACACTCATAAAGGAGAGTTTGGGGGGCAGGGATGGTGGGATGTTATCTTTGCTCTGAATTTGGTCTGGGGCATAACTTGATTCTGCTTTTCTTTTTTTTTTTCAAGATATGCCATTTATATATTTTAGTGGGCTATTGTAATTATGTTTTTCAAACAATTTATTAAGATTGTGACCCCTTGAAGAAGCATGGTCAGGCAACATTTGTCACCATTTCTGGAGTGCCCTTGCACACCATTAGATTTTCTTACTGTGCAAAGATGCATGTTCGAAATTTCCACATACATTTTTCAGGATTAATTAACTGAAGGCTGTAAGGAAATTCAGAAAAGCAAAGAACCTCCCAATTCCTGCATGTAAAATACAACTCTGATGTAAAATACAACCCTACTGCAACAAGCCTTTACACACTTGAACAGGTTAAATGATTTACAAACAGGGGGCACACTTACTAGCTGCCATTTTCCAGCAAGTGCTCTGCCTCCTCTGCTGAGAAGAACAAGCCTGTTTCTGGAGCACATGAAATGTTGTCCTGAAAACATGTTGTCCTAGACGTTTTGGTGAATTATTAACATGGCATCATGTCAGGTGCTCTTTGTCCCATTTTTCTCTCAGTCCTGATAATTAGTTGAAATTCGGCATTCAAGAATACTGCCTTTGTTAAATGCCTGTGGGATGAGGTAAGGCTACAGGATTAATTCCAACATTTTACAGACCTACACATAGTTTACCAAGTAGCAGCTTTGAGAGGCTAAAGTAGATTACTCACTTTTTCTCTCCTCTCCACCAAAACCCAAGTATATGAAATTTAGATGAGCTTTTAGTGTGGCACTTGCTAGGCTTGATTTGGTATTCATGTTCATTACAGGGTTTTGCACTACAGACTGTAGGAGAATCACTCCTTGTTCAGTTCAAATGGGGCCTGGATTAAAGTTAACATTTCTATGCCACTCTTTCATAGACTTTTCTATTATTGCCCTTCAACAAAAAAATGGATGAGGCGATCACAGAGATTCTTTCTGACTTTGGGATGAGATTTTCTGTACTTCCCACATAGGCCCACTTGTCTTACAAATGAATCTCAGCGTATTCAGTAAGTGCCACAGAAATATCAAGGAAGTTGGCATACCTGGTATTGTCAAAAAATGTGAGACAAAAGAATAGAGGAATAAAAGATAGGAATCTGTGCATGCAAAATTCTCCTCTGTAGTATAGTTTATGCAGTTGGTTTTGTCAGGGAAGAGTGGATGTACAACTCTGCCATGTCAAAATGATGGTATAGTATTTGTGAAAAGGCCACTTGTTACTAACAGGTACATATAGTAAAATGCCACTGAGAATCTGCTCAAGGGTTCACATGGAATTGAAATAAGACTTTTAAGTGCACTGGGCATAAAATCAAGGTAAGCCAAAATTAGGAGGCAAAACCCACCACTATAAGGTTTTCCAGGTTGTAAGCAACCTATGCCTTCTAGTAAGCAGTGATTTCTGTTTCTGATTATGTTGGCAACAGCTTTACCTAGACTGAAAATATGTAATCTATAGTCTTATAAGTGCTACTGGCAACTAAAATTTATGCTAATGATGCATTCTTCTCTTGGTTAAGGAAAAAACTTTGAGAGCTTTGAAAGGAAAATGCTTCTATCAACTCTTGTATGAGCTTTCTCTGTCTCTGTACATATATAGAGATATATCATACTATGTTGTACTATGACTGCTTTTATTTTTTCCTTCACATATCACATTTCCTTCAGTGATGCATTTCCTGAACTTATCTCTGACTTATTTTTGCTTTTGAGTCCAAACTTAAATTCAAATTTAGACTTGTGTATAATTCTCAAGCAAGACATACAACATCAGTTTTCCTACTTACTTTTTCTGCAAAGAGAAAGGGGTAAATTTGCCCTCATTCACATTTATGCAGCCCCAAAATGACTTAGGTGTTTAGTGTGCTTTTTCAGGAAGACTTTCTGAACACAAAAGAGAAAAGTATAGAAGAGAGAACAACAGAAAAAAGACTTTTCCCCTCTCCTTTCTTAGTACTGATTTTAGCCTTTAAAAAGTGTGCTAAACCCACTAAACAAAAAGATACAGCAGTAATAACAGAACAGTATTAATGGGGATTAATTTGATGCTATATGTTGCATTAATTGGGAAACCATCCTATACTAGATTTCTGCTCCAGTTTTTCTCTAGGACAGGCAGCCAGAATGACATCCAGTGCCTTTGGTGCTGCCCAATAACCATAATCCTTCCAAGTCCAGTGAAAAATGCAGCTGGCCGGCTTTGTGAGAATCCTTCCTGTGGTGGGATTCTCAAGCAGCGAGAGTCACCAAAACCACTGACCTTTGCAGAAAGTGTATTTGGTAGAGGTGCAGGCTGTGGTCACTTGTGGGCAACATTGGTCTCCAGTTGCTTCAGTGAACTTTTGCCATCAGAGTCCTCCAGTTTGCATCACCAGGCAGCACTTGTGGTCCCTTGGTCTAAATGAGCATCAAGTTCCTTTTAGCTATCATTTCCTTTAAGGTCCTTGGTTATCTGCTAACAGCCTTCATTGTGTGTGATGACTTGTGTAAGGCCATAATTCATGCAGTGAAAGTAACAACTTCATCAGTAAGGCATGAAAAACTGATCAGACAAGAATTCTGGCTACTGCTTGTTCCTGTATGGTAAATGTCCTGTTAGAGGTCACATAGTGATGTGAAAGTAAAATGAAGGACAATAGAATTGGCATGATCAATTCTTTTAGTCCTTTGAGCCATTAAGTGTAGCCTCCTTGACTGTCATTTTAGGGATAAGCATCAAAGAAGAAAGTTTAAAGTAAACGCAATGAAGCTACTATTATATAAGTCCCTTTTAGCTAGATGCAGACTTCCTCCTCCTTTACTCAAACCGTATTTGTTCAGCAGTGTTTATAGCATGTGATTTCTGTGAAAAAGGCCCACCAAAATAAAAAGCCCAGCTGCCAGCACAAACTCTGCACCTAACAATTGAATGGGCTTTCGAATATCTGAGACACATAGCTGCAAGTAGGGAAAAAAGTGTAGCAACAAGAGTACCACAGTGGATATGAGTGCCATTCTTTCTGGTCAACCTTTAGGCAGCATTTCCATCAGTTGAGTAAAATCACCTTTTTATAAATGTTGGTTCAGCTTTGGTTTGAGTAATTCTGATATTGAGTAAATCTGCACACTTCTGATTTGTGCAGGTTATATTTTAAAAAGTTTCCTAAAATCAGTTTAATAATTTTAATACAGTTTCTCTTCTACGCATACCTAGGTAAAAAAATTGCTACTGTATTCAATGCCTTTGTGGGCTGTCTTAAGAAAGTCAGAAAAGAGAAAATTGACATCAGAACTAGAAAAATTTAACAAGCATTTTTAGGCTTCTACAGAAGGGTTGGAAAAAAATGTGAATGATAGGAATGCAGCCTTCACCGATTTTAAACTTCCAGGATAAAAACTTCCAATTTCTTTTAAGAACTGTTTCATCTCCTCATTGCATAAAGGTTTTGTGCAATAATGGAGCCATGTAACACTATTCCAACTTCTTCTATGGATAAGCTGGCTCAGTATTAGTGTTTTAACTTTTTCTCTAGGAACTTCCCTCATATACTACTAATATAACTTCCATTAAAGTATCCTTCCTCTTCTTCCAGTCAAAGAAAACTACAGCTTAATTTCAGCTGTCTGCTATGCAAAGTGGTGGCTTAACAAGTGAAATCACAATGCTGCCAGTCTAATATGGCAATCACAGTTGCAGAAGCCACTTTGGCTTTTATTTTTCCAACAGATTTTAGCCATAGTTTTCAGGAACAAAGAAGGCCAGCTCACCCTTCCATGAGCTTAATCAATTTCACTATGTCTATTCCTGGAACAGCTGAAGCTAGATGATCTACATGCAGCCAAACCTGAAGTTTGCCCACTTGTTGACATTTGATGTTTGATCATTTTTGATCAAAAGGGAAAAAAGTATAATATTGAGGAAATGGTTATATTTTGTTCTGTCTGCCTAGATGTATTTGTAATGCTTTATCCTGTGTACCTAGCTGCAACCATGCATAAGGTTTGCATTTTTTAGTTGTAACAAAGGAATGTTGGAGTGTTTAACTAGACACATAGAAAGGTGTTCTTTGTTACAGTTCACTGAACTAACCCATCTCGTTTGTGAATCATTAATGATACTGACTGCTGTGTAAATTTACTTTGGTTGTAAATCTATAAATGGCATGGGAAGATGTGGTAGAATGATTTTTCATACTTAGCTTTTAAATGAGAACATTATAGTTTAAAGGAAGATGAAGGAAAAATATAAATTAACATCTTGGAAGAAGACAGGAACCTTAAAAGAGCTAACATTTTTCATTCTGTAAGATTAATTTTACCATTCTGATTCTTGTTGCAGTAAGTGAGTATACACAGTCACGCACAAATTGTCCACTTTAAGACTATCCCTTATGGGAGTAAAATTTGAAAACTGCTTTTCAAGAAGTCACATTTACAGTGAGTAATAGACACAGTCTAAAAATCAGGGAATTCAAAACATATATGATACTTGGAGTTACAAAGGGATCCAAGGTAGGAAACAGCAAGTTTGAAAGACAAGTATTTTCTTGAGGAT
Source organism: Zonotrichia albicollis (assembly GCF_047830755.1). Classification (NCBI taxonomy): domain Eukaryota; kingdom Metazoa; phylum Chordata; class Aves; order Passeriformes; family Passerellidae; genus Zonotrichia; species Zonotrichia albicollis. The sequence goes on from NC_133860.1 coordinate 45,504,108, forward strand.
CATAGGAAGAATTTTCCTGAGGAACATGGTCTAGGAAAATGGTCAGTTTTGTTTTCATATAGACATCCTCACTCTTATCTGCAAATATAAGGTATAGTGTTATTAGGTGCAGTAAATACAAGTAGATACATATTCAGAATGGAAGAATTATGTTTATTTTTTCCCCGTCTTATTGAAGGAGATTGCTGTACATGAAGCTTTATTGAAGTATTTTCCATTAGGGCAGAGATGATATGAATTCACAAATACAGTGGGCTTTGGCACAGTTGCATGGGAGAACTCACAGCTGTAATTAAAAACACAATGAACTGACATAATCTCTCCCACCCCCCAAATTTTTATCTTGTAAGAATTTCTGATGTTTCAAAAATGATTCTGTTCTGAAATAGGAAAATCCCAAACACCAACACTTTATAAAATAAAAAGCATAGACGTTCATTCACTTTCATTCAGAAATTATTGTTCTTTGGAGGAATATACCTGTCACATAATGACATAATAATGATTATTTTTCTATAGGATAGTTTTCAGGACATCATGAAGCACTGGTCCAGCTCAAGCTCACAGGAAAAAGCACATGGCTTTGAGGTATATTGAGCCATGTTACTTTCCACTGCATATGGAACTTGTATACTTGTGTAGTTCTCATTTTAAGAGCTCTCCATTAAAAAAAAAAAAAAAAAGAACTTTGTAACACTTGAAATCAGCAACTCTCAATTCTTCATGGTAGCTTATAGAATTCACTAACAACATGTGCTAAACCATGGATCATACTTCCTACATTAAATTAAGATGCAGGGTAAATAAGATTGCACTGGGCAAAGCTTATTTTTAGCAAAACTCTATGGGATCATATGTAAGTGTCAGCAGCTGTGGGCTTGGTAGTTTTTTATCTGCTCATGGCTGACACAGAGCCAACCATGTCAATAATTTCATAGTAAGATCAACTAGGACCATTATTTTCAAAGGTTTCTTTACAGTTCTGTAACAGGATTTTTCTCCACTCAATTATTTTATTTTGTATTTTGTCCTTTGATTTCTAGTCCAATATGTGGGTGTGGCATGAGGTAATTTCTTATCTCCTAAGCATGTTGGGTTTTCAGGATGTATTTTGGACACAAGCTTGCATCAACTTCTGTCTCTGCCTTTTGTTTTCATTTTGTCCAAAGTAGTTTAAAAATGCTCTTTTCCTTATACCGAGTGCTCTGACATAGTTTAATTCCTTGAGTATGTTACAAACAATAACCAAAAAAAGCAAAATACCTTGATATGTTGTACTGTCAAACAACATGATCAAAGAAACTCATAAAAATTAAAAATTATCACAGCACAAAAATGTAACTACATTTTCTTCTTTTATTTGCGTCTCCACCCAGGGTGTAAACACACACTCAGGCATTCATTTATCTTTACAATGAGATATCTCTATCTATATTATAGATATATTTCTCTAGAATATGAGAATTCAATGAGAATTCTCATATTCTACAGAAATCTTTAGCCTCACAAAAACAATAATTAAATCCAGACTTAAAACTCTGAGTGGATTTTTTTGAGAAATCTCCAAGAGTTTGTTTCCAATTTCTGTTTCTAATTCTATGAATCCATACAAATATTAGTACTTTTATGGTGAAGGACAGTGCCTGGAGCAGTTCTCTTTAAAGGCATCTCACAATAACATGTTCTACAGGTAATGTAATGGAGTTACAATTTTCCAGTTTTATTTTGTACCATGCACATACACCTTTCACTTTTACATAAAACAGAATGTTATGAAACAGGACAAAAATAACTTATGATTGTATGAAAAATAACTGTAAAAAAAATCACAAAACTACACATACTGGTAGAGCAAAAAGTGTAACTCTTTTGAATTTTTCTTTTTTTTCATGACATAAAACACATATTTCTTTAGAGCAAGATATATCAGCCAGATATACAGTATGGCAAATTATGATAATATGTATATATGTAAGCATGTATAAATATGTAGATTACTCTGTAACCTTTAGGAAAAACATAATCCCACTTTCTCTCCTCACCAAAGTGCTTTGTGTAAAAAATATTACACAAGATGCTGCTTTCTGTACAGAACAAAGGATTTATTTTTCTTAAATAAAAACTCAGCTAATTTTCATTTGTGGTCTTTTGCTTTAACTGCTTCAAGGAAATACATATATATATATATATATATATATATATATATATATATATATATATATATACACATATATATATACACATATATATATATAAACAAAAAGCCCCAAACCAAGAACAAAATTACACAGGGAAAACAGGGAATAAACAGTCAAAATGCATTTTTTATACTTATTCACACCTTTTCAAGAAAAGCTGAAAACAATATACAGTGTGACAGATGGCCTTAGCACTGCCATTCTTCAACATCTGGTAGTAGTAAACCACAATGCCTACATGTTTGTGTGTCCACACATGTAGGAAAGGAGCCTTAAATGCACTCTCATACACTCCCACTTGTACAGATGCACTTTGAAACTGTATTTTAAACTCCAGTGTAGAACCATTTATAACGCAGATATAAATAGACCACTGACCTGGCAAAGAGTTAGAATGTATAAAAGAATAATTGTAAATAATTTATTTTCAATATTGTTTAATGTCTGTAGTCTAAAATAATTTCATCTCTTAGATATGAATCCCTTTAGAAACTTAACAATACAGCAAGTAGAATAACAACACAAATCTCATGGAGGCACAATTTGCAAATAACTCAGTTATGCAGGTAATCCACAAAATTGTATTTTCTCAAGAACCATTTTTGATTGTGACAAACAAGATTCCCTATTTAAATATCCAATATACATGAGCTACAATGGGGTTTTTTATGCAATTGCCCTCAGTGATTAAATTGATGCCTCAAAGCCAGTCCAACTCCAAAGAGAATAATGAAATAATAGTGAAGAATCCTCTTTGTCTCTGAATGAGAAGTAAACATGGGCCTACCTTTTTACAGACTGGTAGCCCATCATGTGCTTGATTTGACTCTTCTCTAGGACCTTCTTTTTAGGATTAGGGCTCATGGAAAGGTGTAAATACATATATATATATATGAAAGAATGAATTAATAACTTGCAAAAGTTTCTTTTTTTAAATGTAAATGATGAACCCCCAAGCTGAAAATGCCCTTTTTGAATCGTGTACTCCCACTTTCCCTTTGGTCAGTATGTTTCAAAAAGTATAATTCTCAACTCTACAGAGCAACTTGTACATTCAGATACTAGAAAAAAGTATTTCCAAAAGTTTAAAAGTCAAGGCGGTACAGATCTGAAGACAGCAACAATATTTCAGTTTTGTAAACAGCAATGGACAAACTCTGGACAATCATGTGCTTAAAAGAATTTTGAGGGATTTATATATATGGAAGTATATATGTACATGTAAATGTCCACACATAGTCTGATCCTGCCCTTGTTGACTTTGGTGGAACAAAACACAATTCCACACATTTGAAATTAAAGAGTTCAGTGTGACTAATTATTCCTACTGAACCAAGTTACATTTGTGCAGTGACCACAGAATGGGCTTTAAGGTAGTAAAAAAGTAAAGCTTTATTGAAAAGCAAAACTTGCAGTCAATGCACATTATGCAAAAGGATTGTCTTTTTGGTTGCATATGTATAGCTGTGAAGAATGCCTGCTGTCTTTCAATGCAATGCAAATCACATGTGGTAACATCTAGACCTCTTAGTGCAAGCGGGAGCAGAGGAACACATTCTCTTGTCATGTGAGAAGCAGAATATGTGGGGGAAGAATTTAACACAGGATTGGCTACATTTTAGTCACTTTACTTCTTGTTGTACTTCATTTATGTGAATGGTTTATCAATATATTCTATGTATCAGATAAAAATCTCTCCATTAAATATTTAAGCATATAACTGCACATAAGAATATACTTCATGAATACAAACCTCAAAAGATTGCCAATGTTCACAAACATCCGGACATAAATTCATCTGTTCCACATAATTGCAGATTAAATTATGAATTCGACCCAAATTGGACTTAACAACTCATAAGTTTGCCAGGAAAAAAAAAATGTTGTATAAACCTTTTTATTTTATCTCTTTGGAAGAGTTATTTCTGAAGCATAGTTATGGTCCAGCCTGCAAGGATGAACTTTTCTGTCCTTACTCTATCAGGTCATGAGAATATTATGATGTACACTACACATTAAGAAGCCCACAAAATGTATGAACAGGAATTAAAACCTAAAAATTCAGTCTAATTTAAGAGCTGTTCTCAAGGCATGCAGGATCACAGTGATGGCATCTCCAGTGCAAAATACTGGTTTTAACTCATAACCTTGTATGTTTTACAACTCAATTTGCTTGCATCCTGGACTAAATTTGAGGACCTTGAGCCTGACATTGATCAGAAAAATCAAAACCACCACATCAGTACAGTTTTATCTTTCTAAGTAACCAGAGGAATTGCAGTACACTTAAGAGTAGTTCTTCTTTCTGAAAATGTGTTATGGAAAAAGATTAGGACAACTAAAATTTAGGTGAATCAGTACAGATAGCTTTTTTAAAAAATGTGGAATTTAAGGAAGACTCTTTCCTACAAAAGATTTTAAGCCTTCCTGGCGAAGACTATAGCACAGACAGCAACAATGCTGTACAATCTAATTAAAAAGCAACTGAAAGTTACCATTCATTTATGCTTATCTGGCAGATCTGCTAAATAGCCACAAAGCCCACGTAAGTTCTTGTATATTTAAATTATCTTATTCATGTTTAAAGGGTCAGAATGAATATCGGGAAAACAAGAATAGCTGTATAGTGTGGCTTAAAATAAAGAGAGAAAGAAAGGACACCTACTATGAGGCCTGTAAGAAATTCTCTACCAACAACCTTTGATCCAAAAAGAAGCCACACCAATGCCTCCAATAGGTAGTGCCATATGTATGTCTTCTTGTCTCCCTTTTGGATCCTGGTGTGTGTTAAACTTTGGAACTATCACATGCAGACAGGTTGTGCAAAACTTTATGCCTTTGAAATGTTTGTAGTATGCTCTGGTTTTGTTTATTTTCCTTGTTTGAAAAAGGAATTTTCTAAAGCTGTGTTTTTCTGCAAGTGCACCCATTCAGCTTGAAAGGATTACAGCCAACAACCAGTTTTCTTATTTGGTCTCTGAATTCCCTTTGAGAAAATAAAAGAAGAAATAATTTTAAAAGTATAGTTGCTGTACCACAGATGAGAAGAAAATAAACAATTGCTAAGATTTTGGCAAAGCTTGCTTTCTCCAAACATTCTCCTTCTCAGCTGGCTGCTTGATTAAATGCTTGGTAATTGTTTTTTTCCTCTCCATTATGTATGTATATCTAGTCATATCCCCATACATACATGGCAGTTTCATGGAGAGAAAAACTTTGTAGGGAAATACCGGAAGGCAAGATGAAACAGAATCAAGTTCTTGTAAATAGATACACATTACTTAGCCTTCAGTGTATACAGAAGAAAGCTGGCTGGAACAATGATCCACTGCATTTACTTGTAGGAAACTGCTGTCCTCTGGCATGCTGCAAGCTGAATCATCAAAGATATCTACAGACCCTGCTGGAAAGTCGTACACTGGAAGAAGAAACAAAACAAAAAAGCCCCAGTTAATAAGCAGGATAACTATATAATGATGTCCTAATACTTATGCATAGAACTGAAATTTTTTAAAATCAAATACACAAATAAAATACACAAATCAAATTATGTATTACATTAATTACACAACTTATTGCTTACCAAGGGAGGAATTTTCAGTTCTCTCATAATCAAGTCTGAAGTAGAGCGGATTTCATTGCAACTAACCTCCCCATTTAATGGGTGTTAAAATTGTGATCATTTTTAAAATAAACTTCATGTGTGTTTAACACATTTCATCATATTGAACACAGGATAAAAGGCAACAAAATATTGTAGAACATTGCCATAAAGTAGATTCTGGCACAGAAATTACTGCCTTTTACAAGTGGCAATAGTAAGCCCAAGAATAACTGTTTGCACACACACTCCCATCTTTTGGATAACATGTTTACATACTGTAAGATTCCTCTTTGTAATTACAGGTGCACTGGCTTTGCAATACACTTCTGAAGGACCAAGACATAAGAGGGACTTCAAAGCATAATAAATGTTAAGTGGATTCATGCTGTGTGGAAGGACGGTAAAAGACCTGGGCATTAGTTGAGCGCTAATGGTAGGCTCACTGTCTTGAACTGATCCTTTGCACAGAGATCTTTCAGCCTTCCAGAGCAGCATGCAAGCCCCTTAAGTACGTTTCATCTAGGCACAGACTAAGTTATATGCACACAGATGAGTGTTCATCCAGGCAGTTTTTGTCATTGAAACATGAATAAATGAAATTCAAGACTGATAAAACCAAACATGCACCAAGCAAAATCAGTAGTTTGAATCATCTCGGGTCTCTGCCACAACATGTGCAGTGGAAAGAAGTGAATGCACAAATATCACAGAGGGCTCAATGGACCTTATTTCAGCTGAAAAACACAAACCAGAGGCTGTGTAAGTCCCACAGGCTAAAATCTTGAGAAGCCTTCAACAGTGCTCAGACTGCACACAGGCTGGTTGTTACTGTCACCTATGGCGAGTTCCGGCCTCCCAACACCAACCGCTCCATGAAGGTCTGAAAACTCTCCCCTCTTTCTAAAAAGTCAAATCTGTCAGGACATGTCCCACCCAAATACACAGCTCATGCATATCTGCTGAAGTTCACAAACTCTACACAATCATACATGGAGTGACCAGCAGTTATTTACCTTTGATACCAGAATGATCTGAAAAACTTCCATGGAAAATGCCAAGCCCTCCCTGGCCTGTTGATGGGAGAGCTGAGCAGTCAACAGGAGGAACCATATTGCAAGAAACACTGTCTTGTATGTTCTTCTGAGTGTCAGCATAATGTGGAGGGCAGAAAGTCTGAAGCTGCCCATAAAAGCCTAGAATGAGAAGAAGGCCATCAGTAAAAGACCTGGACAGAGATAAAAAGGAGAGTTTGTGGAACCATGGCTATGAGAATGATAAAAAACCTCAATTGCCCTATCACCAGGTCTTCAATAATTTTAAACAAATAAAGCAGTATTGATATTATGCTCCCTAAAACTTCCTCTGGTTGCTACTACACGGACATCCTGATTCCATCATGACATGTGAGAGGCACTGAATGGCTAGAAGCTGAAATTTTTCAGGAATTTCTCCCTGTACTGCGCAATCCTGTGTCTGAACTGGTATTCTCCAGAGTCACACTGTGCATCTGTTTGAAAATCCAAGAAAATGCTAAACTCAAAATGAAAGAAGATTACGCAAGTAAAGTCTGAATAAAATCCAAGGATCTATCACTGATGCCAAGACAGCTGGCTGATAGTAGAGTCATGCATAGAGACTCTGAGAAAAAAAAATTTATCATGGAAAGAGAGCACAGAAAACTAGTGTCACTTTCTTAGGTACAAGTTATTTTCACAATTCAGTGTCAATTATCCATCTTTTAAAACAGAGAGTCTTAAGCAAGAAATAAGTATATCTGGTTCTCTTCCCCTCAGTTATTTAGTCCTATTCTAAATGTCTTTGTGAGCATCTGTAGTGCATCAATCCAGTCTAAGAACTGGAGTCCAACATGACACAGCAAAATCTCCTAACTTGGTGTCTTTATTCACACAGTGTCATGCCCAAGATAATCTGCAATGCAGCTGAATGTAGGATAACATGAAACCATATCCAGTTCAGGCAGCAGACCTGATATATACTTGATATATACAGATATATACTTGAGATATCTGTTAGGGACCTAATTGTACCATCACTTTTCTGTGTTTCATGCAGCACTTGAAAAACAAAAAAAAAACGCAAACAGGTTGGCTAATAAATTTCCAGCAACTGAACATTTCAGCTGCAACTCTGGATTGTAAAATTTTGTCTCTTATTAAGCTATTTAAAACACACACACGCACAAGGTTACATCAGCTGTGTTTCTTGGAATCAGTGCACTACAGCCAAGATTCATGATGTCAAGGTACAGAGCAAACAGCTATGACATGACAGCGTAACTTCCCTAGGAAAGTGAATATTTTTGAGTATGATAGACGTGTAAGCTGTAAGAATTGCTTCTGAAAGCAAGAAGTTCTTCTTTTTTTATAACCTAAAGAGCCTTGTTCTGAAGGCTCATTCTAAAAAGCCCTGGTAGACAGCTCAGGTCAAATTCACTTGTACAGTTGTGGTCCACATACATTTGTAATAGCATCCTTATCCTATTGAACTGTTGTGGACAAAGATTTCATTATAGATATGTAATGAATGACTGCCACAATTATAATTTCCATATGCTAGGAAGTTTCTGATGGACATCTATTTCGTCCTCAGTCATCTCTCTGCCTGTCACAAGAAAGAGAGAATATTTTCTCAAGAAAATCATTATAGTTGCCGTTCAGAAATATATGCCATGCTTGAGTAGTCTTTGCTTCTATGGCATGTAAAAGTTCCAGCTGTCTTTGGTCTGAAACACTTCAAGATAGCATTTTTTTGTGGAAATATAGGTGTATTTCCTGCAGAAATATACCTATTTCTGCATGTCCAGTAGGCAAATTACACGAACACCATGTAATCATGTGGTACCATCTGGCTGTGAAGAACAAAAGGAAGAGTACAAGAGAGATTCAAGTCACATACTGTACTAACAGACAGATTTTCAAATGTGAAAAAATAGAAATGTTTCTGTTTATTAAAATCTTATTATTTTTAATTTAAAGATAGCTGTTACTTGTAGACCTGTCTGTACTAATATAACTAACTCATAGAAGCTAACAATTTTTTAAAGAAATGACAACTTTTTATTTTTTTTTTTAATTAATACTTTGCATTTTTTAAATTTCTTCCATAACTCAGACAGCTCTGGCCGTCTGCTTAACTCACAAAGACATGTGAACAGAGTTACAGACACAATTTTTAAGAACAGCCAGATTTTTAGTGTCAAAATGTTTATAGTATCATCCAAAAGCAAGTTAGCTTTACCCATGCCTAAAGAACTTTTACCTTACTCTATATTAAACAGCACAATAAATTTTCTCTACTGTGAAGAGGGAGCCTCTGTTGCTGTTCTTTCCTTTCATACCTAGAACATCTCTTCTGGATTGTTTCAGAGCAAGCAGTACCATATTCTGGCAGCTGCCTGAGGACTGTAGGTGCCTGTGTTTTCAGACACCTCTTCTGAGAGTAGGTTTTCGTGGTTGAAAAGAATCACCAGTACAATACAGGTACTGGACAAATTGTTGCAGATTTCCAGCACCTGCACTGTCTTCTGTCTATAAACACATATTGCACTGGCATACAAAAGCATCTAGTTGGGAAGTTCCAGTCTTCAAGTCAGGATAGTTAAACATTTATGGAATGGTAATACAGTAAAAGATACTACAATCTAATGAAAGGAAAAGAAGGGCTTCATTTCTACAGCTCAGCGAGGCATCTAACATCAATTAGGAACATTCCATGCAGCAAAGGATAGTGGGAATTTCACAAGCAAGAAAAGGGAACATTTAGTCAATTATGTAATATCAACTGAGGCAACAGAAAGCCCTCTCTGACATTACTGTGTATGTTGAAAATCATTCAGAACAAATAATGAAGCTTGAACTGTAGACAATGCTCTTACAAGGAAAAGACATTTCACAATACAAGTAGCTATTAGATACAAGAAGGCTGTCAGTCTTGGATCTCATAAATATTTCTCTCTAAAGGATAGTACTCTGAGATCACCATGATCTTTTAAGATGTTCAGGCTTTCAGAAATTGTGTCTGTTTAGAACTTGTTTTCTTCAAAAAGCTTTTGGGCAATGAAACTCTTTCTTCCTTGATAAATTTACATGTAACTGACAAGTTAAATTTACATGTAACTGACAAGTTTAAGACTACATACTGAGGCAGATTGTCACCATTGTCTACTAGCAGATTGAGCTGATGTGGCTATATTTACAGCACTTTAAATCTTGAAAAGGCAGGTTATGAACTGCAGGAGATAGAAACTAACAGAACTTCTCACAGCCACTTCTTGCATACATAATAGTATGGTGTGGAGATAACTCCATGGTGTTTTTCTGCATTGCAACGAATTGACCAAGGAAGACAGCAATCTTTATATTGGTACTGGGAAAACATAAACTCTTCAAACATCTGCTTTTGAGAGAGAGAATTTAGGTAAGCCCTTAAGGCACACAGGACAGTGCTTTCAGTGTAGCATATAGGATGAGACAGCTGTGCTTAAGCTGGAGTGAGTACATTCGGATTGAATACCTTGTACAGTGATGATAGGTTACTTGAACTTTGAAAAAACATTTAATATCCACATTGTGGGTATTGAATTGCACTGTACTGTATCTTTCAATACTAAAAATAATAATTAAGAGTTCAGTCTACATTATCTTTTTACTAGTTTTCAGTGCAAAATTGTTTAGAATTTGAACTTTGAGCTGTTATCTGTGTGCAAATAATTCCTGTCAGCAGTATCTGTTTTCAACAGGGTTTGGAAAGCTTCTCAATAAGCTTTCCTAGGAGAGTGAAGCAGACACAGTAATGATAACATGGGACTAAGTATGGTACAGGTTTAAGGTCCAAGCCCTTGAAATTCAACAATTGTTTGATCTCAGAAGATAGTATTAAACTGTCTCTTAAATTTGGACATGTAACAGGGCTTCAATTCAAATGTGACATTCACTCACATGAGGGTCTCTACTGGGCCTTCTTCTTGTAAAGAATGATGACCTACATCTTTTGTCCTTTTAAATACTCTTTGGACAGTAGGAGAGGGAGATGGGAACACAGTAGCATTGTTTTGGCCTGCCCTGAAGAGAAGATGCTCAAGGAGATATGAAGGTTGCTGCACAAGCCAGTGCAAGTCCTGTGTGGAGTAGCAATTAATCCAGGGTGATTTGTGAATCCCTGGGAGGCAGGATTCTTTGGGAAGTCTTCTTCTCTGGAGCAACTGCTTGTGCTCCCAACTTCTAGGACTCCTAAAACTCCCATGGCCATGAGAGGAAGAAGGTGGTAAAGCCATCTGTATAACTGAAAGACAATTTTTGCGCCAGGCAGAAAGACAGACCTAAATGTCTCAATGCCTTTCAAGATGATTTCTTGCCAAATGTTCAGCAAAAAAGGGAATCAAGTAAAATGTTTTATACTGTAGAAATAGAAGGGCTAACCTGACCCCTTCAAGCCTTGCACTAGGAATTTACTGGACCAGTTCCTTCATGTATGTCATTTGACAATGAACTGCACACTAAGAAATTTAACCCTGTACTCTGTTGGCTATACATTATTAGTGAAATGTCTATCAGAGAATATAGAAAGCCAGCTATAACTGCTTATATCCATTGGTAAATTTCATGTTTTTGTAGTACTGATCAGTGCTGTAAAGAATTACTACTTCGTGGAGAAAACCACCTGCCTCAGCCTCAGATCCTGCTTCTCTGTGGCCAGTGCAACATGAAGAATGTAACAGGATTGGCACTTTCTTTTCTCTCCTTCACATTTGTGAACTCAGTAAGATGTTTCCTCTCTTTGCCAAGAGAGAGACTGCTTACATCCGTGGAAGAAAATAGAAGAAGCCTTGTGTCATGGTTTGACAGTGGCCTAATGCCAGGCACCCACAAGAGGCACTCGGTGACCCTTCCCTGCTATCTGGGCAGAAGAGGGAAAAAAGGAAAAAAATTAACAAAAGGTTCACGAGTGAGATAAAGGTTGAGAGAAAAAACACTTCAAGGGCAAAACAGGCTCAACTTAAGGTTACAAAGGGAAATTTATTACTAACAGAATCAGAGGAGCATAATGCGAAGTAAAATAAGGCCTTGAAACAATCTTTTCCTGCCCAGAACGTCCTCCTTCCCACCAACAGCACAGGGAGACAGGGCATGGAGGTTTTGGTCAGTTCATCACTAAAATTTTCTTCTGCTGCTCAGGGAGAGGAGTTCTTCCCCTGTGAGGCCATGGGGTCCCTCCCATGAGAGATAGTTCTCTGTGAACACCTCTTTGTGGGTCCGCTCTCATGAGCAGCAGCCAAATCACACCTGTTGCAACGTGAGTCCCCTCCCACGGGCACACAGTCCTCCCAAAACTGCTGCAGTGTGGTCACTCTTGCATGGGGTGTGGTTCTCCAAGGACAGGCTGCTCCACCCTGGAAGCAGGGGCCCTCTCTCTCCCATAAAGTCTCCCGCTGGATCACAGCCTTCTCCAGGCATCCACCCACTCCAGAATGAGCACATCCCCCACGGGCTGCAGGTGGATCTCCCATGGATCCCCATGGGCTGCAGGGGCACAGCTGCTTCATCTGCAGAGGAATCTTGGCTTTGGCACCTGGAGCACTTCCTGCCCTCCTTCTGCACTGACCTTGGTGCTGTGATGCTGCTTCCCTCACATGTTCTCACCTCCTCCTCTTCTCTTTGACTAAAAGCAAAACTGTGCCCACTTTGTTCTGATTTTCTTCTCAAATATGTCATCACAGAGGCACTACTAACCTCTCACATTGGCCCAGTTTTGGCTAGCAGCATGTCCAGCCTCAGAGCCATCACAGATTGCCTCTGCTGGACATGGTGGAAGCTTCAGGCAGCTTCTCACTAGAGCTGCCTTTGTGGCCCCTCTGCTACCAAAAACCAAACTGTGCAAAACCAATACACCTTGCTCTTCACAGCATGTTTCCTATGATATTTATAATGATAATACTCAGGAAGCCTGATCAATAAGCAGACTCCTAAGACCTTAAAAATTCCAGTCTGCTATGTAATTGTGTCTGTAAGTATGGCAAATCCTACATTTAAACACTTGAGAGGAAAAAAGAATACTGTTGTCAACATGCTCCTGAAATGTTAAAGTAATTAGCATTCGATGTCCACCAGCTAAGAAAAACAAACAAACAAAACAACCCACGAGCTGATGCTTTTTTTCTTTGGCTACAGAATAAATATACAGGATTGAAGAGAGAGAGAGAGGTCTTGTAGATGTTGATTACACAGCACAAGTGGGAACACAAATGCAAGAGTCATCCATGCTTACACAGGAAGAGTTCTCCATCTCCTCACAAGTGCAAGGGACAAAAATATCCTACCTCTTGAAAAGCAAGTTAATACTTATGTGCTAAATCAGGAGGGATTAGAAGCATAACATTAGAAAATTAAAAGCCATCCATGACTTTTTGCCATTCTGTGTCAAGAACAGCACTGAAAATCAATATGAAGAGAAACACGTAACTCCGTACCAGGATGAATAACAACTGGCTAAGGTAAATATTTTAAGAAAGTCTGAAGGCAGGGTCCCGAAGGCTACCTCCTAGGGTCTTTCAAGGAAAAGTACCTTAACAATATCAGCGCCAATCCCTGAAGCACTTAATTTGAAGATCTGCAATAGCAACAAATACCTAACATCAGCGACGAAGGTTCTTCCTTCTTACCCTGGATGTGAAGGGCATTTGGCTGAAAAGAAGGGCTTTGTGCTTGTTGGTATGTCTTCAGAGGCATCCCTGCAAGTTGTGGAAGCTGAGGAGGTTGTGGAGTCTGTCTCTGCATCATGGGATGTTGAATGGACATTCTCTGGGGGCTGATGTGATGAGAAGGAGCTGGAGCAACAAACCTAGAAGTCCAAGACCACAAACCTGTAAGATCTCCAACACGTAAGAGCTAAAGATTGTTTTTACTTTATTTAGATCACTTTAGTTATTTGCATAGATACAGACTTCCAAAATAAGAGTGTGCAGCCCTAATAGAGACGACATATTTTTGAATGGTGACGTATCATTAGACTTAACATCTGGGAAATTAGCAGGCTGAATTTCCCCTTATAAGGGAAAACTACTTTTAATGCACTCCTTCTGTGTGTGTGTCTAAGCCATAATTGGAGGACATGCCTAAAGGGGCACCTGATTTTGGAGCCACTGCCATCTGTTTATTGTAAGCCTTTGTACCAAATTTATTTATCAATTAATAGCTGGTCTTGCTCACTGACAGTGAGAGGTCAGTTCAGGTCATTGGCCACTGAGTTGTTAGGTATTAGGTTCAGGCCCAGGTTTTGGACTCTAGAAATCTTCGTATGTTACACAGAGCTTCTTGACAATAAACAATCTGATGTCAATTTAAAGCAGGTAAGGGCAAGTGTTAAATTATTTCCAGAATTCGACCACATCAAAATGTTGATCTGGACTCAAACTACAAACTTACAAGACTGGCAGAAGAGAGAGTGCTTGAGAAAAAATCTGGTGGTGCAGCTGCCACAGAGGTTCATCGCTGCACGGCTACATTTTGCACAGCTCTGTCATTACTGGCACCACAAGGACGTGCAATGCTTTTAAAGATTTTACAGAAGAGTTTTATGGAATTTAACTTTTTACTGATTTTTTTCTGCATTTCCTTAGAACTGCATACCTCAAAGTCCATTACAGATAGGTCATGCAATCTTTTTTTGCAGGTAGAAAGCTAGGATTTTAAGAGCTTCTGTTTGTGCCCCAAACCACCCAATAGACTGGTGGGATCCGGCTACTTAATGAAAGCTCAGGAATGGCCCTGGGCCACTTTTGTATCAATGAGAGGAGAGCTGGAAAAATTCCCAAGCACCAAAAAAGACCCATGACATTTCTGCAAGAAGGTGAGTGGAAAGTGACGTGTCAAATCTTGTTGCAGATCAGCCTGTCTCTCCACCACTAAAAATAAGCTGCAAGTCTGCTGAGGAGGAATACCTTTCTCTGTGTGCTCAGTGGCTGCTGCTAGGACGGATCAGTGCCTGCAGTTAACACAGTCTGCTGGTGTTCTAAACTACGGATCTGGTCCCTGTTGTCCTGAGACTAGGCCTCAATATACTAGATGACTTTTTTTTTTCCCTAATATAAAAGCATGTTTTTTCTAAAGAAGTGTCAAGGAAGACACTTTATCACACCCTGAATACGACAGAAGGTGCAACTCCAGTAGCAGCTCTACAGAAGACCTCTGGGTAAGGTCATCATACAGGTTATAACTATATTTAAATAGAAGTCACTTGAGATCTTTCATGCTGCAGCTAAGAATCTGTATCTCCCACATGTTATCTCTATGTGGTTTTGACTTCATTTGAAAGGTATTTACTACATTTCTGGTGAATCATAATCTACATTTGGAGTGTAAGAAGTCTCAAGATGAACTCTGGATGGCATACTGCCTATTCAGTTTTCTGTGAGAAGCACATTTTTAAGCATATTAGGTAGGGTTTGGATGGTCCCGGTGCTGATGTGATATTAACTTCATAAACATATATTACTTCAGAAAAGCTATATGGATGGAGGAAATAAAAATGTTTCTACTGAGCCATTGAGTAATGTGTTAAATATTTAATTTTTCCAGATAACAGCTGCAAGTAGACTGAAAGATAAACCAGGGAGGAAGAGAACAAAGCATGCACATATTTCACAATAATTCTATTTTACAATTTTTTTTTTTTTAGAAAGAGAAATCAGTAGTTATATTGTGATAAAAATATCAGATTTTTTTAAAAAGTGCTGTAACTACCTCGTTATATGTCTCCTGAGTAATAACTGGAGTTATTTTTTTGTATAGGAGTCACAGAGAAAGACTGCTATCTCCTGCCAGAGACTGAGAGCCAAGCACAGGGAGTCTTTAAATATTATGATTATTTTTAAAATCATGGAATATCATCCTTTGTATTTGCAGGATTAATTCAGGAAAATTAATTTCTGAAAAATTATTTTAACCAGTAGCCACTAATGAGAAAAATCCTTTTCAAAACCGAAAGTGGAAAGCACAGTTTTACAGATTTACCTTTGGTTTAACATCCAAAAACAGCCCCCCCCCCCCCCAATAACAATACATTATATTTCACAGGCAGAGAGGACTCCTTTTTAGTAGACATGGTCTTTATAATTATTTATAAATCAATCTGGCTTACCCATATCCATGACTATAGATTTCTACTTTTTCTTTCCTTCTGCTTAACAAAAGAGAAACTTGTACTTGTCATAGCCCAGATTTATCTCTGAACAAATCTCATTATATTCCTGGCAGAACAGCTAATTTAATTGTGATCCTGAAACACTCAGGACCAGTTTATAACCACTTGGAAACTGTAATCAAGAACTACAGTCAAGCGCAGGCATCAATTCAATCAGGAACCAGCCAGATTTGCTGAAAGATGCCCTGTCCTATGCCTGATGTAAAATCCGAGCAGAGATGCTTCTGGAGTCACTAAGAAAATCTTTCTTTTCCAATTTTAGCCGTGAAAAAGTGTCTTGCTGGAGAATGACTACATTTCGTAGTAAGCAAGATGGATGACAAAGTTACCAAAGCTTACCTGTTTTGATGAGATTAGTTAAAATGCCCCATACAATGCCACATATTTTACTGGGGCTGGCCCAGTAAACAGTCACTACAACTACATGCACAACCCAAGAAATGTGTGGAAAAGGAAGGGAAGAGGAAAAATCAAAGAGTCAAAATATACAGTAAATTGTGTATTTATATAATGCTTTAATTTAGTTTATTTTATCATGGTTGGCCACCTGCAAATAAATCCTTTTTTAAGTGGGGAAACAACCTCTTATGTCTCTGTAGCAAAAATATATATAAGATGTTTCTTCACCTAGAAACCCAAGTGCTTTGCAACTCCTCAATTTATTTCACTGCAACCAAGTATTTTTAAAAATTTCAAAAATATTTTTCTTTATATATTGAAAGAAAAGAAACTGCACCTGCACATAAAAGACATAATTTACCTACCATTAATCCATGCTACACTATGGCAGAAATTGCTGCTAACATTAAATATTTGAGACAGGAACTAACTGTGTTGGATGTAGTTCTGTCTTCATTCTTCTTTTTTTTTTTTCCTCAACTTTGCAATGTAAATTAAAGCATTTGTCACCATTCAGACAAAATGAATCTTTATGGTTGCTATAGATATGTTGCTGAAGTGGAAATCGAACATTAAATCTGAAAATCCTGATTTTTTTTCTTCAGAGGCCACAGTTTTCTTTGGACAACTTGCAAACAGTATTTATTGGGTTGCTGCTCTTTTACCTGACGGAGTAATTTTTGCTGGGCTTCAGCAGTTTGGGAACATATCCAAATGTTATGCAGTTCACACAGTAAGGTGATCAGGCTTTCATCTGGCTGAGCTGAAAGTTTGGCTGGACAGAGGACTGAACTACAAGCTCCCTGTAACAGGCTGCTGCCTCAAACAGTGTCCTGTACAGTGCTGCTCTTTCGGACAATGTTAAATGAAGAAAAATCCACGATCATTCCTTCCGGAATGCCTGAATTTTATTTCTAAAAAAGTCAAAAAATCTGGGATGGTGTATCCATTTTCTGCTCTTACATTCTTTCTATAAACTCACGTTCTTTGAACTCACACCTTAAGCTGTGTCGTAGTGTCTTTACAGATCCTCAGTCTGCTGCCAGTGAAGAAAACATTCTCTCGTAACACAGTTTGTGAAACTGAGCATATTGCACTGTAAGTTAGTCTGACTACTTAAAAGTGACAATCAAATAAACATGTTTTAAAAACATATTTAAGGAAAGCATACCTTTTGCCAGGAACAAAATTGAACAAATAAGATGTTTTCCCCAAAGTTATGAATATATTCATTTGACCAAAATAATAAAACCCTAATTTTTTACCTACCTATGATGAATGTTTCTCTCCAATGATTCTCTGCCACAAGTCTTGTGGGTGTTTTGGTTACGGGGGGTTTTGTTTGTTTGGAGTTTTGTGTTTGTCTTGTTTTGGTGTTGCTTTGCTGTTGTCGTTGTCTTTCTTTTTTTTTTTTTTTTTTTAAAGAATGCAATCTTCTTGCATAACAGAAATATTTTGGGCAAGAAAACCAAAATCTGGATGAAAGAAGGGATGGCAGAAATAACAAACAAGCATTCTGACCAGTACCTCATCTTTTCGGTGAGAAGATGAAAGGAGAATTTATGTGGAATTTGAAGTGGAATTTAAGGAAGAGAGCTTTGAGCAGGTACCTTAATACACAGACTCCCTGGAGGGAGACTATGTAACTTTTTCTAAAATTTCTCAGTATTTTCTGTGCCTATATTGTATCAGAGAACTAAGTTTCTTGCAAATGTGAGAAAGAGGAAAAAATGTCTTTGGGAAAAAAAAAAGTGTGAGAAAAATTCCAAACTTTGCTAGGTTCGCTTTGAAAAGAGATTGTAGCTAGGCGGAACTCAGTAACACAAATCCCAAGTAACAAGCAACAGGGCAAGAAGGAAACATCCTCAAGTTGTGCCAGAGAAGGTTTAGATTTAGAAAGAATAACAGGAACAGTTTCTTCACAGAAAGGGTGGGCAGACACTGGACCAGGCTCCACCAGGGAAGCAGTGGAGTTACAATCCCTGAAGGTATTTAAAAGACATGTGGATGTGTGGCACTTGGTGCATGGTTTTGTAGTGGCCTCGGCAGTGTTAGGTTAACAGTTGGACTTGATGGTCTTAAGGGTCTTTTCCAGCCTAAATTATTCTAGGATTCTGTGACTCTACGGCTCAGGTTCAGGGTTAGCCTTACCAATACCTCCAACACAAGCATTTGTCATTCATAGGTGTCGTTTGCCCACTAAAAATAAAACATGATTAACAGGCAATCCTCTGCCTGGAAAGAAGTTGATGTACTTATTTCAAAACCACAGACCTAGTTAACCTTATTGTTAACTACAGACCTTCTTTGAGGCAGCCCTTTCTATAATATATACAAAAAGGGCTGTGTAACATGAAGATTGGAAGTCTTGGCTTCTTGGGTAGAAGAACTATGCAGATGCTTTTGCTTCTGGAAGTTTAGCCTGGAGCTACTTACTATTTTACAGTGAAATCATAAAGGGAATATAAGCACACACTCAGATAAGTGAAAAGAATTACTGCTGCAGAACTTATTATAGCATAATGGTACTGCTAAACTGAACACTCTGGCCCTAAGTTCTTCTTGTCAGCCTTAAGAGTCTTTAGAAATTCCTGTGAAGCTGGGATGCATCATGCTTTAGGGATGTACTGTTAGCTCTGGTTCACAGGTGGATAAAAAATCACGTGGACATCAAATCCATGAAAAATTTTGTTATTGCATCACATTGATTAACAGGCTAATTTTTGCTCAGAAGCAAGATGTATATTTGGATAATTCATTACACAAAGAAATAATTTTAAAATATTAATTTCAAAATTTAGCACCATCAATTTTGGGGCACTGAACCACATGTATTAACAACGTCATTTAAGCCCATAATTTTTGATCTGAATTTTAATTAGATTAGCCTTTCAGCTTATTTGTATGCTCATGCTTTCTTGTATTACAGTAGTGAGTGAAAAGGTAGTGAAGTACATATTCCCTGTTACAGACATGCTTTTAGGTACACCTTTGGTACCTTCATTTAATAGCTGCAGTACTTCATATTAGTGGAGCACTCAAAGTTAGTATCAAAGAGCTGGGACAGACTAAATGCAAATCTGCACCTTTATTGTTTATGCTCGGTCCTTTGATAAATTAAGTGATATCTTATATTCAAACTCTCTAACCGTCTTGCACTATGTGCTCTCAGAGTTTTGTACACATAATGAATGCAATATAGGATGTGTTTCATGTTTGGCTCAGTTTCTCACCTTTATAAGGCTTCATCAAGTCCATACTTTCCCTCACACCACCTAGAAGAGAAAGACTTAAAAGAAACCCTCCCATTATTTCTCTATCCCATGGTATGTGGAAATGTAGAGAAAATGCTTTTTTCCTTCCGCTTCTGTCTCTCATAAACCTGAGTCTGCTGTCCAAAAAGTGGCACAGGCCTGGCCCCCAGCATCATCAAACAGCCAAGCCAGTTTGGATCAGCTTCAGTCCAACAAATACAGCCTTCTGCTGGAACAAGTGCTGGCCAGCCTGTGCTAGCTCTTAAATGATGACCCTGGGCATGCACAGTGTGTCAGGAGCCACACAGCACAGAACCACAAAACCACAGAACCACACAACCACAGAACAATTTGGGCTGGAAGGGACCTTCAAAAGTCACCTAGTCCAACCCTTACTAGCATGAGGGGCAACAAATGCTCTACTTGTACCCCTAAATCCTGCAGTCCTCTCAACAATGAGGTTGAAATAAACAGGATGATTCACACCTTTCAAAGATACTATCTCTGTCACTTTCTGTGTTGAAGGTTTTTTCACATTTTCACCATTCTCATCACACCCATGAAGTGAAGTGACAGCCTACTTGCAAGGCCCCTAGGCAAGTGTAATCTGCTAGATTCAATACACAGATTCTGCCTTAGTTTTTCTTTCAAACATTTCCCCTAACTTCTGCCCTATGTACTGTAATCAAACCAACATTACTGCAATACTTTTTTCCTTTTCTGAATTTAAATTGCCATTTGTCACACTACCTAAGTGAAGACAATGGAACTTTTTTAAACCCAAAGCAGCTCCACATATGGGAATTAGCACTTCAAGCCTTTTTAGAGAGGGTGTATACACTTAACAAATGAAAAAGGAGTATACCATGGCAGCTTTTTATTATTGTGTAGAGTACTCTATTATCTTGATGTATGAAATGCATTCAATGAATTGAATGAAGGAAGTCTCACTCTAGGCACCTCTGCTGTGGTTTTACAGCAGAAGAACCTCAGAAATGGGCTAATAAGATCACTGTCTTTTATAATTACATTTATAACTATAACAACTGTTAATGTGTCCCTGCCTATCACCTCGTGCTCTGGCAATCATTGGGTATGGATGGACAGGCCATGCACTGAAGAGAAAACTATACTGGGACAGAAGAGCCTCAGTGTCAGGCAGAGAGCATGGACAGCCCCAGAGGGGAGCACAGAGGGCCAGAGCCAGCACAAGGGAAAAAGACCAGGATCATGGGGGCAGGAGTGGGGAGGAAGGGAGGAACAAAGCAGATGAGCTCCAGTGATCATGAGGCAGTAAGCTCCATCTCAGACTGACGCACAAAAACTTCCAGTGGCTCCAGAACTGGCCGAATTCACATGTGAACTCTGAAATAAAAATTTACTTTCACCTGTAGTAAGTTTCTTGATGCCACATGTTCTTCTATCCTCCTGATACAAGGCAGAGTGCATATTGCTTTCATCCAAAGAAATTATGCTCATTTACCAGTAATTGAAATCTAGTGAATGTTGTTTTCAGGTTTATAATTGGGGATTTTGTACTCTTCAAATTACTGTCATATCTGTCACTCAAGGAAATTAAATACTCTGAAATACATTAGTGAAATACAGCAATTTATCACTTAGAGCACTGAAAAAGAAATTTTTAAAATAATGTTTAAGTATCCATGAGCAGATAGTAACAGTTTAGTATTTAGTGTGACGATGTTATCTTCCTGACTTTTCCACTAAAAACCATTTACTTAGGCCTGTTCAGTCTTGTGATTTGGTACACTTCTGGTTCAACGAGCTATAGATTTCTATATCTATAGTACCATACACTATCTAAATCATTGGAAAGAGTGCTGAAAATAATTTAGGGAATGTCTAACAATGAAAATCAAGACACATCTGAGCAATTGATTTTTATGTCACTGAAAGATCTAAAATCATAGAATTTATCATACCTAACCAGCATATATAAAAATATACATTAGTGGAACTGTCATAAAAGAAATCCTGACTATAAATCAAACTCAAAACTAGTGAAATAAAAATTTGTTCATTATCTGTTGTTCTTCATAAAATGGCAATTAAAAAAATAAAGGCAAGGTCTTCCTTCAGAAATGCTTAGTGTTGGGAGAATATTGACAGAATATGACTCTTCTCCCACAAGTAAACAGAAACATGAATCTCAGGGCCCCCATACTGTAAGGTATGGCTGTGGTCGTCTGAAGTACAGCATGCCAGCTGGTATCACTTTCCTTGCTTGAGCCCTTCACTGGGATCAAGAAGGGACTGGAGGAAGTTCCTGAAATGGAAATGGATGGAAAATCTCCCTCTCAGACTGGAATAACATGGTCCACTTCACCTCTCCTCCTGACAAACCCCTACCCAGAGCAGTTGTTAGGCCAGGGCTGCCACTAGTGCCCACCAGCAACTGTATTTCCCCCCACCTTGGCATCTCTGAAGACAGTCCAGCCTCAGGCTCAAGCTGGGAAGCAGAGGCTCTTACCTCTCTGAGTCAGCAGCTGTGAGAAGAGGTACCTGGGGAGGGTGCAGAGGACTGCCCTGGATGTTTTGTCCTGGGGAAGAGTGGCTGCTGGGGTGGGACAAGGACACTGCCCCAGCTGCTGCTCCACTTTGATTCATCTGTGTGCTGGGGATCACAGCTGCTGAAAGTAGAAGAGAGAAATAACGCCCATCAGGCAGGAAACAACGCTGATAACTGACCAAACAACAACAATATTGATAAATGACCAAACACCAACATATAACCCCTCCTGTCGAGCTGCAGTGCCACCTCTTAGCAACTAAGGAAACTAAGGGTTTTCTGATGTGTTGTTTTCACAAAGAGAAGAAGAACCACATGAAAATAAGTAAGTATTCTTTGTTGCTTCCAAATGACATTTCCATAAAACCAGGCATGAATGATCACAGCCATGTTCATTGTCTTGGAATTTTTGTCTCAATAAGGCTGCAAATCTTCTATACTCTTCTATTGTAGAAGATGTGTCAATATTCCTAAGATCTGTATTTTTAGAACTAGTGAACAGAAAGAATAGTTTCATAAAATGTGAAATGCTTTCTACATTTTCCCCTCATCTGTAAAAATTACAAATTTCTTGAAGAGCATTATTACTATCATTGGCCCAGACTCCTCAGTAATACATACAAAAATTTTAAACCATCTTTAACAGCTTAATAATTTTCTATGTGTTTTCTCTTGGATTTTTTTCTAATAAGGAAAGTTTCCTGTCTGTTTCCTTACTGAATAAACAAAAAGCAATATAGGACTTTGTTGAAATGTCCTAATTAGTTGATCCCAAATCCTATAACTTTATTTTCTGGTAACCCCTTTGAAAAAAAAAATTTTAAATCAGACAAATATAAATCTTTGTATCTCTGAAAATCCTGTTACACAGCTATTTCTACTGACATTTCTGTCAAGTAGCTTATGCTGATGTTGACTGGCAGACAAATGCATGCTCTTAAATATTTTATGAACCCAGAGAAGGAATTAGATAGTCTCTCTAAAAGATAAAAATTATTTCTCCTGTTTGTCTGTCGTATCTGTCTCTTTAAAAAAAAAAGGTATTGTTCAGGCCTAGTTACAGAGTGAAATTCTACGTATAAAACTTACATTACGCTAGTGAATATGTTGGAGCTAATGATTTGAGTTTCTTGGTAAAATCCTAGATTCCCAGTTCCCCAGGGTGCACTGTCACTAGTAAAACACCTTTCTAGGCTGAAATATGTCCATGCATGCTGCAATCCTAGCAGAAGAAAGACTGCATTAGAGGTAGCCTCACCACAGATCAGTCTTCAAGGAAATGATTTCACAGATCATAATTTTTCATTCACAAGTGTGAATTCTGCTACAGAAGATCAAAAAGGTGAAAATTCACCTTGTCTCCCAAAGCCTCAGCCTGTTCTTGGAAAGACTCTATTGATCCTTACAAGCCCGCCTTTGTGACACACTGGATAGTCACCAAGCTAAGACAGAATAAAAAAAATGCTCAGGATTTCAAGTTATGCTGTAGCCCCATTAAGGAGCAGCCCTGGACATTTTTCAGCTGCTGGAAATGGCAGACAGTGCAAGATGACAGACAGGAAACCACTTTGTGAATAAAAGCATCCAATACAGATGCCGTAGAGGCAATGTCAAAGATATGGGGAAGTTGACATTGGTGGTCAAAGGTGGAGGAATGGAGGCTGACCTTGGTGCCAGGCTGTGCTCTTTGCTAACTTGTTTGTGGACCAGAGCCTCCCAATAACAAGTCAAGTGATGACAGACATCTGACAGCAGAAGAATCCCAAACCTTAAAGAGGAACACAGGAGGCAGGTCCCGCAGGAAGATGAGACATCACTTAAAACAGCCGAGTAATTTGCAAAGAAGAAGTTGAGGACATTTTCTTAGTAAGACAGGGGAATTTTTTTTTTCGCAGTTTGCTCATGTACCCCAAAAGTTATGTTTTCCATGTGTGTGTCTCAGCGTAGCATCAGGACAAGTGCAGAAGATAAACACAAAGGAATGAACTTCTGTAATTCTTATTTTATCTTTCATGCAGCACAGAAGAAAATACTGAAAAACAACCAAGCACATATTCTGACAGCAAAGGAAGAGAATATTTAACGAATCAGGACATTGCTAAGGAAAGCCTCGACTGTCTAAATGAAAAGAAACTATTTAAATTATTCCTTGGCAAAATAGGGTAACTTGCATTTTACCATGACAAAAACTAACAAAGCTGTGTAAAACTATACAATGGCTTAGTTTACCAGTAGTGCAATCTTTGCATTTAAAATTAACCTCTTCAGGATCAGGAGTAAAAAGGTTGGATTCTGACCAGGCGTTCAGCACATGGTAGCAAAAGTTGTTCATCTTGACATAGCTGTTCTCTTCCGCAGCCATCATTAGCATTCCATGCAAGTATTTTGTAAGCCATGCTTGTACATTTTCTAGCTGGTTCAGGCTGAGTTATATGTGAGTTACTTGCTCAAAGCGTTGCCAGTAAATACCTTCTCAATGTCTTTTCAGTCCATTAAATACCTGATTTAGATGGTGTGAAACTGAGCAAAGCATGGGTTTAGGAGGGGTAGGTCATGTTTGACAAACCTGGTCTCTTTTTGTGACCAGGTGACCTGCCTGGTGGATGCAAGACAGGCTGTGGATGTTCTCTGTTTGGACTTCAGCAGAGCCTTTGGCACTGTCTCCCACAGCACACTCCTGGAAAAGCTGGCAGCCCACGGCTTGGACAGGAGCACTCTGTGCTGGGTTCAGAACTGGCTGGGTGGCCGGGCCCAGAGGGTGGAGGGGAACGGTGCCACATCCAGCTGGGGCCAGTCAGCAGTGGTGTCCTCAGGGGTCTGTGCTGGGCCAGCTCTGTTCAGTATCTTCATTGATGACATGGATGAAGGGATTGAGTCCTTCATTAGTAAGTTTGCAGATGACACTAAGCTGGGATCGTGTGTTGATCTGTTGGAGGGTAGGAGGGCTCTGCAGAGAGACCTGGAATGGTTGGATGCATGGGCAGAATGCAGTGGGATGGAGATTAATAGATCCAAGTGTTTAGTCCTGCATTTTGGCCACAATAACCCCCTGCAGTGTTACAGGCTGGAGATGGTGTGGCTGGAAAGGGACCTGGGGGCACTGGTGACAGCCGACTGGCCATGAGCCAGCAGTGTGCCCTGGGGGCCAGGAAGGCCAAAGGGATCCTGGCCTGTGTCAGGAACAGTGCGGCCAGCAGGAGCAGGGAGGTCATTCTCCCCTGTACTCAGCACTGGTGAGGCCACACCTCGAGTGCTGTGTCCAGCTCAGTTTGAGAAGGACCTTGAGACGCTTGAGCACATCCAGAGGAGGCAACGAGGCTGGAGAGGGGCTGGGAACACAAACCCTGTGAGGAACGGCTGAGGGAGCTGGAGGTGTTTAGCCTGGAGAAAAGGAGACTCAGAGGTGCCCTTATCACTCTCTGCAACTCCCTGAAAGGTGGCTGTGGTCAGGGGGGTTGGTCTCTTTCTCCAGGGAACAACTGACAGAATCAGAGGACACAGTCTCAAGTTTCATCAAGGGAAATACAGGATATTGGGGAAAAGTTTTCCACTGAAAGGGTGATAAAGTACTGGAATGGCCTGCCCAGGGAGGTGGTAGAGTCACCATCCCTGAATGTGTTTAAGAAAGGACTGGATGTGGCACTCAGGGCCATGGTTTAGTAGAGGTGTTAGAGCACGGGTTGGACTCAATGATCTTGAAGGTCTCTTCCAACCTAAGGATTCTGTGATTCGGTGAAATTTTCATGACAACCAGCATGCTCAAGTGTAGTACCACCATACAGGTCCACACACAAAGATGTAGAATTAAATGTTAGTTTTAAGTGGGTTTTAAACAAATGGAGAAAGGTTTAGATTAGATGTCAGGAAGAAATTCTTTACTGTGAGGGTGGTGAGACACTGGATAAAGTTGCCTGGAGAAGCTGTGGATGCCCCATCCCTGAAGTGTGCAAGGCCAGGCTGGATGGATCGTTGAGAAACCTGGTAAAGTGGAAAGTGCCCCTGCCTATGGCAGGGGATTGGAACTAGATGACCTTTAAGAATTCTTCCAATGCAAACCATTCTGTGATTCTATGATTATGTAACAAAAAGGTTGCTACAGGAAGTCTTATCAATTCAGGATAAACTAAAACCTTTAAAGAAATTTTAAACATATTCAGACATTTTGAAAAAAATCCAAAAAACCTCAATAAAAGCCAAAGAATCATGACTGTTGTTCCTCTGTATCCCTAAAAAAGTCCAAGTTACAACACTATTTACAAGATGATTACAGCTTAATCCCAACTTAGTCTCGACTGTGAACCTCAGATTGTGAACCTCAACTGGGACAAAGTTTCAGCCAAAAAGAGGAAGGAGTCGTGTTTTCTTTTCTGGAGCCTCATCACATATCCATTTATCAGTACATAAGAATTTTCCATGAAAATATTTCTGCAAACAGTTCTCTATGAGAAGCTAAATTCACACGTACCCTCACAATGCATAGGAACAATTTAGGTGGTTGCAAGAGAAAAGGATGATCCTGAATAAGGTTTCTTTAAGAAAAGAAAGCCAAAAAGTAGTATTGAAAGTGTCACAGAATCTAAGGCCAAAAAAAAGTTATTTTTCAATGGAGTCAGAAACCTGTAATTTCATGGAACATATTTAAATGCAGAAATTAGCAAATTATCAAAAATGCTCTAATTGAAGAGCATCTTGGGCTTACTACCAGCACTCTTAAAAACAATTTCTGCCACCAAAAGATCTCTCTTCTAATTATTGCCGGTATGAATTTGGAGTAGGGCTGAAAGTTTTTACCATGTAGAGTAAGACAGTGTGAAGGTTTAATTTTGTAGCTCAGTCAGCTACATTTCCAAGGTTGCTTTATTTTTAATTACTAAATATAGCCTTCTATTTCTGTAAGGAATATTTATGAGGTCCTTGAAAACAACTGATTTATTATTGCACAGAAGGAAATATATGAAATATTTTTTGCACTTGTAAGCATCACCTGCATATATTCCCCTCTTTCTCGTCCCCTAGGAAGTCCACCGGATTTTGTAGCCAGGAATATGTGGATATGTGCTGTATTGAGCTCTAAGTGGTAAGCCCAGCAAATGAAAAACCTATTTTCTGTTTTACCTTTATCCTCAGTTCATCTGTAAGTCTGAAGTATTCAGAGAATATGAAACTCAAGAAGCCATCATGCATTAAGAAGTACAGTAGAAGTAAAAATTGCATTTTCAAGATAATAAGTTTGTCTCCAAAGTTGACCTGTCACATGAACCACCTGCACTGATGACCTTTCTGTGACTTTACAGGCAGATCATAGATACTGGAAAACATAAAAGTACTGAAGAAATAAAGCAGGGTTTGGACCAGTATTTTAAGCCATTCCTGAAATGGCATCTCTAGATCACATCCCTGCCTTTCATTTTCTTCTCTTTTAGTGGATTGCAGTTTCTGAAGTTCAGTCTCATCATGATGAATATAACCACAAATGGTGCAAGTCGGCATGTTGCCCACAATGTTTGTAGCAGTCCATTGGTAAATGTTCTTAAAAATGCGAACCCAAACATTACATCAACTTTTGGAGAACCATGAAGTTGTCTCAAAATAGAAATTATAAACTCATAAGTAAAACTGGCAAATAAAAGGGCAAGTCTGAGCAGAAGCAAACTATCCTCCTTAAATTAAGATATTATTATTAACACTTTTTTGCCCCCTGTAATGTGTGTATGGTTCTACCTATGACTACATCACATTAAGCAGGAGCTCTAGACATGTATGCAATACTTAAATTCAGCCTAAAAGGTGAAAACAGAGATCCTCTTCATTGTTGGTAGTCCTACATTACTGCTCCTTTTGCATCCATTCCCTACACATCAAACACAATTCTGTTTTTCACAGCAAGGGCCATTCATATGCCAGTTCTTCCTTCCCATTCTTGTTTTTTCTAACAGGAATGAGCTGTAACTATTTTCCAAGCCTATCACCCTTAAAAAACTATTTTTAAAGAAAAGAACAGACTACTTTTTAAAAAAGAAAACTAGGTTGCTTTTTTTCAGACACCTCTTAGGGACTCACTAGGACAATTTCTTTAATATGATTCTTTCATTAATTAATAATTTCATTTATCTATTCCTGTATGTGTGCTTAACCTCTACCTGCTTGTTGTACCTTCCTACTTTCCTGTTGTTAAGTTATATACAAATTCCTGGGGGATTGGATTTTTTTCTTATTATGTGCACAGAGCACCCAGCTTAGTACAATTTCAGCAGGGAAAAAAACCAAAGAAAAGTGTTACTCAAGCAAAGCAAAGAAAGTCATACACATACAAGTATTTAGGTCAAAGTTTAACAATATAGTGTAAGACATTATTTAAAAAATACTTAGTATTCAAATAAGTTCTGTAACTTTACTGATACAATTTTTAAATTCCAACTTGCAAAGAAAATTATGCAGTTGACAAGCTCTAGAAAGATCCTTTGCTAACTCTGGAGCAGAACTTAGTGTGATATTCAGTAACTACTTATAAATGAATTACACATTCTGGCTTATGCATAAATATGAAATGGTCAAGTTTTATCCAAACAGCACAGTAAAAAGATGGGATTTTTTTCTGCTGCATTATTTATGACTCTTCTGGGTTTAGTGGTTCCGATTGCTCTATACAAAGCAAGTTCATATTGTTTCACAGCAGGAAAACTCATCATCCCAATGTTATTATGAGTGCCTTGCTCTCACCTTCATTCTGTGAACCGAGTAAACCAAAATGCCTACGTATTGTTCAAAATTTAAACCTAGATACTATCACAATGCTTAGCCCTTAGTCTGTTTGCTTTAGACCCATAAATGTAATTTTGTGTTAGATTTAAGCAAAGAGGTTGTAATGCTACCTCACTGTATTAATAAGATAATAGTCAGTTTGGATTTCTTCTATGAAGTTATAAAGACTACATGATAAGAAAAAGCTCTTTTGAAGACTTAACTCCAACTAATAGATCTGTAATCAAAAAGGTTATTTTTGCATTTCATTTAAATGTGTCTGTGTCTATAGATTCTGTATTTTATAAGTGCTGAGAAACTACACAGTGGTCTCTACAGGTGTTCTACTATGTAAGTGAAAATGGACTTGCATCTAAACATGTGCTTCTGACATTTCTTGCCCATTTCTAATAGTTTGCTTTCAAACACTTATTCTGTAGAATTCTTCTACAAGAAAAAGCCTCTAAATGTGCATCAATAAACGTGCTTTAAATGTGCATCAAGAGTAAGTGAAATGACCTTCAAGTAAGAAAAGTTTGATTGGACACGACTGGAAGTATGAAAATCTATTCCTCCTTCTACTTTAAAAGTAGCACAGCGACATTTCAGCTAATGTGCTGTCTCAAACAGTACCCAGTAAAAATAATGTGTTTAACATTTCCGAAGTCTCAAAGCTGTATTTACAAAAAAAAAAAAAATTGTTTTAAGTGAATTTTGAAGGGTACCTTCTCCAAGACAAGACATTTAGTTTTTTCTGTATTTTATGTTTCTCTCAATTGGACATGAATAATTTTCATGTTGGCATTTCAATATAATAATTTCCTGCCTGTCAGATTTATCTAATTTGTTCACATAGTCTATCACCCTGCAGCATCCTTGATGAGTCGTTAATGAAACAATTTATTTCAACTGGATCAAGTAGCTGTCAAAATGGAGTGACACGGACTGCTCTATGCCTGACATAGTACCCTCTAACTGATGTGAAACAACACAAGTGACTAGAACTACAAGACCTCTGCCAAATGATAGATAGCTGGGAGACATGTAAGAGAAACCAGATTATTATTTACACAGAAATTAATGCTGATAAGAGTATGTTGATTAATTAGCATAAAAATTAAATTACCATAAAAATTGTTATACAATAGGAAGTAGTGCCAGGAAAGAAACTACCCAGCTTGTCATGGGCAGCAGCTGGTTCAAGCCTCTGTCAGCCTGTGCTTGGACTGACCCAGCAGACAGAGCTGGACATTTAAGCATAGCCTGGAAGCTAGGGAGGAATGCCCAACAGATTGCTGTAGCCACCTCCTGTGAGAATATCCTCAGTTTCTGAAATCTGACACACTGTCCCATCCCAGCCTCCATTCTGTCAAGGAACTTGAAAAGAAAAGGAAAAGCTGAGTCTTTGTTATCTCTCAGTTTTGCATGTTACACTTGGTAAAATCATAAATAATTTAAAAAAATCTCAACATTCCTCACTATCCTCTCAATGCACAATGTAAAATAAACAACTATAATCAATTAAATGTCCCCAGAGTTTCTCTGGCCAAAATCACATTTTTAAAATCTGAAATTTCCCCTTTCTATCGCATACTGAATGTCACACTCAGTCTGTACACTCAGACTAAGACATTTAAAAGTTAACAGCATACAAATAATACCAACTACCTAAAAACTAGAATACAATCAATCACAGCTTTAAATGTCCTGAATTTTGTGACATACACCTACATCATCACTAACTATTGTGTGACTCGCAGCAGCCTTGACAAAAGCATGAAATAGAATTGCTAGTTTTACAAACCTCTCAGTAAAATAAAACCACCTATTGAAGTGGCCACTTCATATAATGTCATTTTCATCACTGCAGATAACATAAATGAAGCCGATTAATTCACTTCCTACATCTGGCTCTCTCTTCAACTTAAAAGTTGAAGTGATAAAAGACGTAATGCATTTTGCCTGAAAGTTAAAAACAGAGGCTCTCACAACTACTAAAATATTGCATTAAAAAATGTTAACATTCTGCCCATTGCCCTCTCGAGCTTTAAGATTTATTATCACTCATAACTTACTGATAGTTTCAAATTTTTTTGAAATGTTAACAAAAAAATTGTATATGTAGGCAGATATGACAAAGGTATTTTAGTAGGAAAATCTCAGATATTTAACTGAAATAATACAATAGGATTATACATGCATTCATGGTGCAAATGCGTTTATTGTCTATTTACAGTCTATTGTATATTTATACTCATAATGCAGCATTTCAGTTTCTTAATGTAGATCAATTGAAAAACTGATATGTGATCCATGACTAAGGCAGAGGAAAAATACTGTGATTTTAAATTAAAATATGTATTCAAGATGTCTACGAGGAATGGTAGAAGTAAATTGGTTGCAGAATCAAATGCCCATAGAACAAAAATATCCATCTGTTGTATTAGGTCTTTTAATGAGTATAATACGATTGGTTTTCCTTCCCTCCGAAAAACATAAAAACATGTTCAAAATCTTTTTTTATATTGCTTTTCACATTCTATCCTTCTTATGAGATAGATATGCATTTCAGAGTACATTCTACTCTACAAAGTGATCCCTAATACTAAGTGAGGAATAATGCAGCAGCTTTTTATCTGTCTTATTTTATACCTGGGTAAATATCACAAGCAGACTCTGGGGAGTGTTCCATGGTACTATCTACAGCATCCTGTGGTGACAGGACTGGCTGGAGGGGCTGGATTGCAAGGCAGTCATTCAGGATGTCCTGGTCAATCTCTGAGCTTGATCGCAACTGAAAAACAAGAGATAAAAAAGGAGAAATTGTTACAAAAGATGGGCATGGACAAAAGAAAGGAAATAATCACAAAAATCTTAAGACAGTGAAAAATTAAAATGAAGAAATGTTGAGGTTAGAGAAAGAAATGGAGCACAATCAGAAACCTCCCTTTTAAATCATCATTAATACCATCCTTTCAATCTAGCAGGCACTTTTTGAACCTGAGGAAGAAAACACTCCCAGATGCTTAACAAGACTATACTTAAGACAAGCACTACTTGTAGGACCTTGGACAGAAGGACTTCAGTGCTCTTTTGTCACAGACTGCAAAACAGAGGAGTGGCCTAGATAATGGCTATTCAAGAACTCCTAAGGGGAGGAAGAGGAACCAAAAGACAAATTTTTGCACATATGATACTCAGGAATTAATCACAGAACAGTTTTCATTTGAAGGAACCAAGTCCCAGTGCCCCTGCCACAGGCAGAGGCACCTTCCACTAGATCAGGCTGTTCAGAGCACCATCCAACCTTGCCTTGAACACCCCAGGGACGGGCAAATGAAGAAAGAAAAGTAAGAGGAAATGATTCTTAACGCAACTATAAAAAGACCCATTGCCACAAGATTACCCTTGTGCCACAACATGCTGATAAACACTCAAATTACTTTTGGTAATATGCACTACTGTAAAACCACGGCAACTGAGTGAAGAGTTGGTCTTGCACCTCCTAAACACCCGACCCTGTAGCTGGAGATACTACATAGCCTGTGATACCTATGCACACACTCTGCGTGCTGGAGATTTCTTCTCTTAAAAACTTAACCAGCAGTTATTAAGCCCAGAGGTACACTAGCTCTCTGAGGTATATTTGCTCTTCTAGAACTGTAGGAAGGGGGAGAATGGATGGGGAAGAGGCAAAAGGGAAGAAATACCCTGACAAATTATTTTGTTTGTTATCCATATTTACAATCTGTTGTAAGCAGAAACATTTCTCCCACTTTGGTACATGTCATTTTCTGCTGTTATCCAGTAATTGTGCTAGGTTTCCTGCTATCATTAGTAACTGAGCTTTTTCATGAAAGTCAGTGCTTGTGAAATTAAATGTCAAATACATCCTCATTCAAATCCTTATGCTACATTATCAATAAGCCTTAAGTGAATTTAAATTTCTATGGAATCTAAAGTGAATATAATATGAAAAATCTGACTTCTATAAAAGAATCAGGATTCTATCATACAGAATACACAATCACAGAAGATGCCTGTGTGAAGTTGTCTGAATTATTTTAAGAAACAGATAAATTTTCTATATCAGATGGCACTCACGGATAAAACAGTGAGAAAAACAAGAAAATGAGAGTTAAGTATTTACACATTAGTTACAAGAATTAAGTAATTATTTTAAAATAAAATATGCAACCACCTATTTTACAGATTTTTCTAATTTGCACTGCTCAGGAATCTTGCATTTGCATATTCCTTGATATTTAGAACAAATCTATCATGACAATCTGTGCTGGCATAAATTTTCTGGCTTTTCAAAACTTATAAAAATGAAGAAAAAAAAGAAGAAAACCTAGGATCATCAACAGAACACCAAAACCAAAAATAGAGAAAATAGAGAAAGAAACACTGTGAGACAGCTGTGATCTGATTTCTGAGGATAGCTCCTGTTTCATGCATTGCCTATGGTTGCTTAGTATTTTCAATCACAAGCTCTAGAAATACAGTCACAAGTCAGAAAAGGGCATAATGCAACACACTCTATATCAGTCAAATATTTTTACATATTTCACAGAAAACTTATTTTTTTAAACTTAATTAAAATTTTTAACTGAAAGCAATGTCTTGCATTGTGACAAATGCAGGGAAACTTGGGCTATGATTCTTCTTTAGTACGTCAAGAAACAGAACAGACAATGAAAAGACTAATTATCTTAAAACCAAGTAAAAACCACAAACCATTCACTGCAACTGTAAAACTTTTTTCAGTTGAAAAAGCTAAAAAGGAGAAATAATAATTGACCAGCTGCCATCCATTTCTTGCTCTGTTCTAACAACACTGCATTTCTTCTCCAGCCTGGACTGCAGACTTGCCATCCAAGTGTGTAAAAGGAAGCTCTCTTAGACGTCTATATGAATTGTATCCCAGCACAGATTTCCCACCACTGTGACAGAAATATGTCACTTCCCCATGACCATCTTGCTTCTTTCATGATCACTCAGCTGAGCACCAGTGCAATCCTGCTGGGACTGAAAACTTGGCAATCTGTTTTTACGAACTGTATGGCCATGGAGTTACCTCACTGACTGGTCAAATCAATAACTGACAAGTCTGACATGGTGAGCACAGCTACCTCCTGTGTGCTGGAAAGTAACCTAAATTGATGGCTGACCAAAGTGCAAGTTAAAAATCAATTGCTTTGCTCACCTAAAACTCCCCTGTATTTGATATTTGGTCCAAATAATAGTTTTTGAGTTTAATAGTTCAATTTTATGGTAAGATTTGTGAAGTTTTGTATTTGGAAATACAGAAGAACTTCCATTATCACAATGTGGCAGTTTTTTCTAATATACAAAACAAACAATATTTCAGTCATGGTTTACAACTGTTTTACTTATGTGAAAATCAGCAAATGTTTACTGCCTTTCAGAACAATGGATGGAAATTCTACTCCTGCACATTTTGCATATGAATAAGTAATTATGCAAATTAAATGAAACAAGCAGAAATAATTAGAAGGGTGTAAGATTCTTATTCCCCAGTTTTCAATTTCATTACATTTGAGTTCAAAGGCAGAGGCATGCTGTTGATTTGATGCATGACTTAATCCCAGAGAAAATGTCTCCTTACAAGAAAAGGTAATTTTAAAAATTTTTCTCTCACTAATGTGTGCTTCATCTGAGATCTGCATGTTTATTTTTGACCTGACTAGTTTCTTCAGCATTGCTCTTGTATAAGAGAAGTCAGACACCATCAAGGAGAACATACAATAGGTGTGTTTACGAATACACTTCATAAGAAAAGAAACAGTATAGCTTGAGAAATCCTAAACTACACAAAATAGTTCAGTAACTTCAAAACCTGCCTGTATGTATTCAGATTAACTCAATTAATTCTTCAGTAAAGTCCAGACACTGTCAGTCATTCAAACATGCCAGTTATCAAACCATAACATTTTAGATCTTGCTTACATAAACATGTGCTTAATATACATGCATGCTGTGCACCAAGTATTTACATACGTGAGACATTAGTTATAGTCTATTTATTTTCATGCAGGTTAGAAGCATGTCTGCCATGTCTAAAACTAGCGAAAAAAACCCCTAACTAATGATATGTTTCATTGACAAGATTTTTTTTACACTAACTGTAATAATTCTATAGATCTGTTTTTGTTTTGTGTATAAAAACAAGGAGGAATTTCTGCTATTCACATAGTCTGTGTATTAAGTTTACTAATGTCAGGTTCAAAGTAGGTGGTTTTTACTCATTTTCATTGCCTGTAATTTAAGCTGTCATTACGAGAGCAAAGCACGACCTGATTACACAGGGCCACATTGTACTAACTTTTCTGTAGGAGTACCTGTAATTTAATATTTACTTGTACAGTTAGTGGAAAATTATATCCTGCTAGTATCATGACATTGAGAGTACGCAGATGTCACCACTAGAAAATTTTAAATTTATGAAGCGATGCTGTAAGACAGTATTTACTCATATTATGGTTTTTCTTGCTGGATACAGATGATCCATTTACTCACAAAGATCAGCTTCAAGGTCGAGCACTTTCTTGCACAGTACTAAACCCTTCTGACAACAGACAATGACACAGAATCAATAAAAATCGTCCTAATTCTTGTCTCTGCAGACTACAGACATCTTGGGGCAATAAAGCAATGCAGACAGAAGGGATTTCTCTGTAACCTTTGTTTTCAGGGAGTCATCTGTGCAAGACTTCTAAAAAAAAATGTTCTGCAAATTGTCTACCACAGCTTTCAGATATGCATCTGTGTGTGTGTGTGTGCTACTTTTCCCTGCCTTTAGATCCCATTTCAATTAAACACTTGGCCAGAAAAAAAACAATAAAAACCAAGCTCAACTAGCCCACCTGCACAGTAGTGATGTTAGGTTCTGTGCAAGAAATAGTTACTTTTGCTACTCTCAAAAGTTTTACTATATTGAACATTTGAGTTCAATATAAAATGGTTTCCATCTTCATGTTCTAGCATAGATCACAAAAACACATCAAAAATGTTTTTCAGTGTCTTGCATTAAAAATCAAAAAGACCTGGAACCTACACAATTAGGTAACCTTGGCAAATTTCAAGTCAAGAAGAAATTCTGATTTTAAAGCAAAATTATAAGAGGAAAACACTGTTGCATTAAGATTGATAACATTAAAATAAATTCTATTTTTATTGTATATAGAAAAGAGAATTTTCTTTTAATTTGTATTATTCTAATTTGAGGAATATTTTGCATTAAATCATTACTAAAAAAATACAGACTACCAAGATGACCACTTTAAGGGAAAAATTGCAGCTGGGACAGATCTGAATGGAAACTTCTAACTAAAAAAAAAAAACCTGAAAATCTTACTTTAAAAAAGGGAAGTACAGTTAGAGTGAGTGCAGTGGCCTTTTTCTAAAATAAACAAACAAGCCACAGTCCAGGTGAAAATTGAAAAGCAGTCATACAGATGTTTGAACACATACACACACACACACACACAAACACACACATATATTACCTCTCTTCCTATCCCACATCAAGTTGTATCAAATCTGAAATGTTATACAAATTATACCTATGGCCCTTTTTATTTCATCCTCTTCTTCAGGCAGTTCCAAGAGGCTTGTAGCTGATTTTATGTGTGAACATCAAATCAGTTCAATTCAAAAAGCAAGAAAAACCTACTGTTTCGTGCTAGGCTGATTTGGGGATATAGCTATTATACGACATTGCTAAGCATCCGTTTTTCCAAGCAAATGCAGCCTGACAAAGAAAACACTTCTACTGCATAATTATTTGCTTTCTCGTTCTAAAAATACACTTGTTTGGCAAATTTTCACTCCATGAGAGGAAAAATGTGTAAAATAAACACATACTTACCCAACAGGTGCTTCATTTAGCACAAACATATTTTTCTCCTTATCACAGATTACTGAAAATTGCCATGGTAATCTGTAGATCAATAATGTCAACAATTGTTTATACAGAAATAGGTTTTCAGATTTCATTTGTAATTTTTTTTTCTTGAACTGCAGCATCCTTTACATAACACTGGCCTTCACTTTAAATATTTAATTCTGTATTTATCTCCACTTGAACCTAAATACATGCATGACTCTCTTCAAAATAATCTCTTGAAGACAGTCTAAGACTAGAACTGAAAAGCTCTACTACTTTACTATCAAGAGGTCAAAATCATTAGCCTTCAGCCATATGACTTCTACTTTTGCAAAGATTCTTCAAGGCATCCCTGTACATTTTCATCGTCTGTGAATTGTCTGTTTAGCGTGCTGCATGGCATGATACCAGCCAGACGGGAATTTTCTGACATGGTTTTGACTATCAGAGAGGAGGCACTCTTCAGTGCAGTGTGCTGGTCACTCAGGGGATCTTTCCCCCAGCTGAGTGTCCTGAGCATGACGTAAACAGTGTTTATTGTACACACCAATCACACACTCTTCAGCTATCCCCACTGGCTAGATGTTTATGTATTACTTTATTTTACACAGCTGTACCCCTCATCAGAAGTCCTTATAGGTTCTCTGGGACCTTCTTTGACATTTTTCAGTGTCGCATGTCCTTTTCACGTGGCTCAACCCTCTTTTTTGTGTAAGGGCAATATTGCTGTTTTGCATAACTTCTGCTTTGTCAGCAGAGCTCAGTGGCATCCCGATTGCATTTTCTGTGGCTTCTGTTTGCCTAAATTATATCCTTCATCTATTTCTCCAAGGTTGTGTTGTTCTATTCTCCTTATCAGAGTAAGATGCTGCTCTGTTCTGCTGTCTTTATCAGGCAAGAAAATGATGTGAAGTGCAAGTTAGGCTAGCACAGCTAACTTTCTGAGTTTCTACTGTCTCTGATTTACTGTGGGGCACTTCTGTGTCAGGTTGGGTTTTTTGCTGCTGTTAAAGCCATAATTCAGCCCTCATCAAATGGGCACTGCAAGTGAGGCCAATACACAGCTGCTTCAGGAGCAGTACTGAGGACTCCAGAATCAGCACCTGCCAATGCAGCTGCCCAAATCCAGATCCAGCAGTGTGAAATCACAAAGATTTCACCCTGGAACAGGAACCCTCGTTGAAGACAGTACTAAAGACTTGAAGGGTATATTTGCTGGAATCAGGGTGCTGAACTGCACCCTAGGTAT
Organism: Zonotrichia albicollis; assembly: GCF_047830755.1. Classification (NCBI taxonomy): domain Eukaryota; kingdom Metazoa; phylum Chordata; class Aves; order Passeriformes; family Passerellidae; genus Zonotrichia; species Zonotrichia albicollis. Next base: position 45,542,213 of record NC_133860.1, read on the forward strand.
CTGTGCACAGTTTAAATCTTGCTTGCTCAGACCCTGGTGTTGCTTAAGGAGCATAATGAACAGGACAGTGCATTCAAAGCCCAGACTGAAGTTTGATAGGCTAATGAGAATCATAGGATCATTCAGGTTGAAAAATACCAGTATGATCACCAAGTCCAAGAGTACACCCAGCACTGCCAATCCCAACCATGGAGTCTCTCTACCAGAAGAGAGAAAGATTCCTGCTCTATCAAGATCATGTTCATGCATATGCTGTCGCGGGGAAGAGAAGAAAAAGAAATAGAGAAAAGGGTATTGTTTGATATCAAAAATGGACCTGAAGAACATGAAATGTTATGAGCATGAAATTGTTTACAGAATTTTGAGGCAATCTGGGTTGGTTTCCCTTTTTTCTGCCACAGGTGTTAATGTAATAAGGGTGACAGCACTCATTTTTTCTTTCTTATGCACTTTTCAACATGTCACACTGCCAGAGCTCACAGATCAGGATGGAAACCAAGTGCAGGAAGGAGTCAGTACGTGGAATAACAAACGTTAACCATAAGTAAAATGAACCAACGATCTCCTGGTTATAAAACGGCCACAGCTGTCATGAAAAACCACCGGGGGATTTCACCTTTTCCTTCTCCCTGGTGAGCAAAGTTCTAAATGTAGTGCTGGCAAAGCATGTCCCCCACAATGGGTGTTCCTTGAGAAGCATGCCTTGCGCATCCCACCTCAGCACAGCTAGTGGCACACGGCTTTCACAGCCTCTCTTCCTCTGTCCCACTGACCATGCTCAAAAGAACTGGTCACTCCTAGGCTCAACAGTTTTCCAGCAAATTGTATTATTAAATTCCTTAAACACTGCTGCCCATTCATAATCCCTTTTTGCAAACATGCCTTTCACGAAAAGTTGCTGAATGCCATGGTGTCTGATTTATATTTCATTCTGAAGACAGGAAGTAAAGGGATTGAAGTTGGGGATTAAAACACTTACTCCTTACTGCATTTTCTTCTGCAGAATAGTTTCTTAGTTGCCATGGGCACTGCTCACTGACCCCGTGGCCCTGAATACACTTCTTTTTGCATTGGTGACATCTTTTAAGTGGACGTCATAGAGAACAAATGAGGGAAAATATCCTTGTTTTCAACTGCTCTCAAAGCAAGAAAATAGGTTTGCTTCTCTTTCAACCCATTCTCCTGTTTGCAGTTTAAACAGTGAAATCAGAACAAAGAGTCTGAATACGGACAAGCAAAAACTGAAAGACGCAGAAGCCACTTATCTCATACGGTAGTATGTTTGCTCCCCATGAGGAAGGTGTTCACAAACAGAGCAGCTCTTCCAGATTAATATAGTCACATAATGGAAACTGTCACTGGTAATTAGCTTAGTGCCTGAATGACCTGAAACACCAGTGGTGTAATGCTCTAACCCTCCCTGGCTCCCACATTCCTCATCAATTAAACATTCAGAGTTTATCTCAAAAAATAATTTCATTCATGTAAGAAACACAATGAGCACCACGTTTCTTGAGTTGCAAAAAAGCTTAGTTCAAATACTGAGACAGAAAGGAAAGAAAAAGCTGGAAAGCTGTCATTAAATTAACAAACAAAATATACTAGCTAAAAAAAAAAATCCCCAGACACTGTTTTCTTCTTGTGTAATTCACAAAATCTAAAGGCTAATATAAAATTTTGGTTTCTTCCATAATCTTTAAGCAAACTGGTAGCTCCATCACTTGTGTGGTAAAATCAATATGTATTCACAATAAAAACCCATGTATTCACAATAAAAACCCTGTTTCTACTGTATTGTAAAAGAATTAAAAAATAGGCTATCATGAGTAGGCAGCTCTGTAAGAGGCAAAGACTTCTGCATTATTTTGAATAATATAATTGCTGACATAACCCATAATAGAAAGCCAGAAATTCTCTCAAAACCTAATAGAAATTCCCGTGTTAACCTTTTGAAAACACCTCTATGTCTTAGTTCCAGAGAAATATTGTTCAATAGGAGAAAATCACGTCTTAAAACAATTGGGGTTTTTTCTGATTTCTTGTTTTCATTTTAAGGTGGACAGGTTTATATACCATACTACAGGTTGGGCTGAGAAGTGTTTGAGAGCAGCCCTGTGGAAAAGGACTTGGTAGTGACGATTGACAAAAAACTCAACATGGTCTCCCATTGTGTGGTCACAGCCCAGAGAGCCACGCACGTCCTGGGCTGCATCCAGAGCAGGGTGGGCAGCAGGGCAGGGAGGGGATTCTGCCCCTCTGCTCTGCTCTGCTGAGAGCCCACCTGCAGGGCTGCATCAGCTCTGGGGGCACAGCACAGGAAGCAGGTAAAGCTATTAGACTGAGTCCAGAGGAAGCCACAAATTTCATCAGAGGATAGGAGCACCTCTCCTACAAAGACAGGGAGAGGAGAGGAGAGGAGAGGAGAGGAGAGGAGAGGAGAGGAGAGGAGAGGAGAGGAGAGGAGAGGAGAGGAGAGGAGAGGAGAGGAGAGGAGAGGAGAGGAGAGGAGAGGAGAGGAGAGGAGAGGAGAGGAGAGGAGAGGAGAGGAGAGGAGAGGAGAGGAGAGGAGAGGAGAGGAGAGGAGAGGAGAGGAGAGGAGAGGAGAGGAGAGGAGAGGAGAGGAGAGGAGAGGAGAGGAGAGGAGAGGAGAGGAGAGGAGAGGAGAGGAGAGGAGAGGAGAGGAGAGGAGAGGAGAGGAGAGGAGAGGAGAGGAGAGGAGAGGAGAGGAGAGGAGAGGAGAGGAGAGGAGAGGAGAGTCTATCACCATTTTTCTTACTGTAATCAGGAATAGTATTCCGAAAACTTCCTACCATTGCTAGCCCATCAATCTTGGAAGTGCAATAAATGCAGCTGGGAAGAAATCATGCATAAATAGCACCAGGATTAGAGAAATTCTGATTGCCTTCTGTGCTTTATTCCTGCACAGCAAAATAACACCTGAAAAAACTTCCTTCCAGTCAGATATCATAGGAACAAATGATGGTAGCATCCATCTTGGTTTGTGATTGGGATAATGCTTTGCTAACTTCTCAAGAGTGTCTGTTCAGACATCATTTTACATTTACTGACCAATGTGTGAGAAAAAGAAAGATTACCAGGAAGAAATAAATCAATCTAAAAGCCCTGCACATAGCTCTTTTCTCCTTCAGTCTCACCACTTCCTCCATTCCTTAGTGACTTGGTACATGTACCATGTAAACTACAATTTGTAAAAATCTTGATCATGTCTGGATTATTTTCAGAAATATCCTTTGGACTGTCTTTCCTGAAGCTATGCCTCTACGATATTTTATTTCTGGCTGAGAGAGTACAAAAATTTTTGTCCCAGAAAAATAAACATAATTCCTGTGTTAGGCTGAAACTAAGTAGTGACGTAGGAGCATCACTGAGTTTCTGCTGAGGTGTTAACCTGTCTGGTCAGTTGAATCCTTGTGTGGGTTTCTCCAGACCCATTTAAATGATCTAAGATGGTGCAGGTTTACAGGACAGACAACTTTTAGGGACAGTTGTCAGGTAAGCATTCAAAGGGTTCAAAGCTTGTCTAAGTAATATATCTGACTCATAAATAATTTAAATAAAAGCACCAAGACATGATCTGGTCACTTAGAACTGCCAAGAAATCACAAGCTGGTCAGCTGAATATGGAAATTATTTGGTATAAATAATCCTTCAATTCAAAGTTCAGACTAAGACTTTTGCATTCCCTTTAGCTGGTCTTGTTTATGTCAACTATTCAAATTCTCTCTTCCTTTTTTCACAAAGATGGAGCTAACTAGTTGTAACTTTAATTATTTCACCTTCTTTTAATTTCAAAGAAACAATCTTTTAAATCTGTCAGTTTCAGGGTTTATTTTTGGCAGGAAGATAGTCTTTAAGTACTGTTATATGTGACAACAGTTATTCACTGGTATAGATAAAACTATCCAAAAGCATAGCCACTGCATTGTTCACTTGAGAAGGTCAATGTTACTAAATTTATCTTATCTCTGCCTAACAGCTGCACAAATTCAGAACTTTTTGTCCTTTTTTAAATTATCTCTTATTTGTTTGAAAATGCACTTTTAAAAAAGAGAAAACCTTTAAGAAAGGCAATGGACATTGCAAATATTCATGACAAGATCTACAAAGCCAGTGGAGAGTCTATTCCATTCCATTCCATTCCATTCCATTCCATTCCATTCCATTCCATTCCATTCCATTCCATTCCCAGTGGGAATTGCACTTCAGTATTTGAAAGTGAATTAAATATTTTCACTAGATTTACAAACACAGATTTCTTCAGCATGACTGCTACAGAAGTAGCAAATCACTTTTCCTGGAATACTTGAATGGAAAAGACAACGATCCCATACTTGTACAAGGCTGAGCGCTATCTTACACAACAAATAGATCTTTGTGAAGACCCTAACAGTGGTACTGACCTTCTATACAGGCTGCAAACCCCTGGGTGTCTCTTACAAAGAAGGCTGAGGGAGATGGGGCTGTTCACCTTGAGATGACTGAGAGCGGATCTCTTCAACACCTGTGTGCCTCTGAGGGGAGGGTGTCCGAGGCTTTTCTCACCAGTGCCACACGACAGGACAAGAGGCAACAGGCAGAAACTGATGCACAGGAAACACCACACCAGGAACACCAGGAAGAACCTCTTCACTGTGAGTGTGACTGAGCCCGGGGACAGATTGCCCAGAGAAGCCAAGGAGTCTCCCTCGTTGGGGATATTCGAGAACTGTCTCACACAGTCCTGTGCAATGTGCTCTGGGATGGCAGAGCAGGGAGGCTGGACCAGATGACCACTGTGACCCCCTCCAACCTGTGCTTTTGTGATTCAGCAGCATGGGATCTGGATTTTGTTAATGATACAATATGGACAAGATAATGAGTAAAATTATTCTAATGATTTGCGTAGAACAGAATAACATTTTACTCTTATCAAGGACAGAGGAACAGAAAACACAGCCTTGGAGAAATAGATAAAGGATGCAACTTCACAAATAGAAACCAAGCAAAACACAAGCAGGATGCCAGCTCAGCTCTGCAAGGCTAACAAAGCTGAAGTTATGCAAAAAATTATATTGCACTAAGTCAAAAATGGGGGCTGAGGAACAACCCATGTCTCATGTCCAAGAGGACATGGGAATTGAAGACAGACCCCAAGGAACCTATGAGGACTTCTGATAAGAGATGAGACTATGTAAAATAAAGTAAAACATATACATCCAGTAAGGGGGGAAAGCTAATGAATATGTGATCATTTCTGTATGATAAACACCCTGTTTACCCGACACTCAGGCATTCAGTTGGAGACAGGATCCTCCAAGTGTCCAGCAACTGCAGTAAAGGATGCCTGCTCTCTAATACTCGAAACCACGTTAGGAAGCTTCTATCCAGCTGCTGTGGTATCACAATGTTCCATAACTTCATTTTCATTACCTTCAATAAAAAGACTTACAAACTAAAAGAGCTATGGATTCTTCATTTTCAGTTCAAAGGTGAAAGACATTTGTGCTTTACTGAAATCAAAAAGGTATAGCCACTGAAAATAGGCTTACTTGTCTAGCCAGCTTACAAAAAAGTCTTGTAAATTGTTGTCCTTTCAAAGCTGAAATGAGAACAAGATTAAAAAGAGAACACATTTCAAAAGTAATTGTGGTTGAGGGGCATGTTGTACATTAACATTCCTCTCAGCATCACTTTAATCTCTCATTTTGGGAACTGTCTAGCTTTCTTTCAGTGACTTCCTGCCTTAGATGAAATCTCATCTATCTTCCCAATGAAAAGATGAAATCCTGGCAGAGTCAGCAATTTTTCCTTTCAAAAATATTATAGCAAACACTGCTTTTTACCCCACCAAAATATTTTAAAATGACAGAATATTATGATGCATAGAGATTATACCTAAAATGTTTTACTAAACATTTTCAGCATCTATTCCCAGATATTTGCATGGTATTTGTGTAGATGTTTGCCCTAATTTTTATGAATAATTTTTTAAAATACACAAAGAAGATTAAAGCGGACATGACTATCTTTACTCTCACATGGCTCTGCTTTCCTTTGAAGAGTAAATGAAATTTTATTGTACTACCCAATAAATTACTTTTAATAAATCCATTTGTGCTGGGATCTTCGTGGTATATTGGATTTCATGCCATTACCTGGTGAGATTCCCAGTTAAATATATTTAGTGGATAGCTAACGGTTGGGAAGTGAAGGGGAACAGTGGCTGCATTACAGATTTCCAGAAAAAGAATTTTGCCTTGTATGGTAAGTCATAGACACACATCAACAGAAGTTGCTTAAAATAATTCAGGGATGGAAATTTACCTATATCCCATTGCATAATCCCATCTTAGAGAGCCAAGGAAAGAGTCAAATCTTTGAAGAAACATCTACAGAATCCGGGGTGAAGACTCAGTGTAAACATCTGCACAGCACATAAGATCCCACTCTTACAAATATACTTCATGCTGCTATTTAAAATCTAGGCAACATCAAAGATACATTTACAGGTACTGTCTTGGAGAGTCAGCAACTTAAGATGACACAATCCTGTCACTTGGTATGCAGGGGGAGGTTAAAGAGAGGATTAAAACCAGTCAGGCACGATATATTAAAGGAATCCATGACTAACAGGGTGTGACAGCAAAGGGTTTCATTCTTTTCAACAGAAAAGATCCCTATGGCTTG